>NW_027137447.1:1504527-2027382 GCF_001889945.1 Aspergillus brasiliensis CBS 101740 | reverse complement strand
ATTATATTAATATTATATATAAATAATATAATAATATATAGATTCTGAGGAAGGCTTTCTTGCAACGACGGTGGCAGCCTGTGGGCTTTCTGAGTGAATTACTTTAGTTTACGACAAGGATCAGCTGGTTTGCTATTGCGACCAGAACGGCATTGCAGCCAGGATCAGCTAAATGTAGATCGCACGGAACAGGAAGCGGCACGAACATATTGAGAAATTCCTTGTGCGCGCTCTGGAAGTTATCTCCGCATTCTTCAGCCACATAACCCACTATCTACCGCTGAAGATGCAGCGAGAAAGGCAGGATGGCAGAGATAGTGTAGGAAGGCAATTCCGGTGGAGGGTGGGTACCGCGAAATCTGGTCTAAAGATTATGCCATTTATCGTCATGCAAATGCGCTTTGGCAGGGATTGTGAATTCCACCCACTCATGCTCTGGTATCTTTTTTTAGAATATATATTCTTCAGCAGTGGTATCAAATGTCCTGTGTTCGAGTCTGCGAGTAGAATATATCGTATTATTGAATATGTTCTCGCCTTGTGAACGGATAGTACTGCACCGGGCTTTTGCAGATGGTGTTTAGTATCTAGTATCACCGGAAAGGGGTGATCAAGAGTACCTTTGCCAGCGTCGGAGTCAAAAACCCTCCTGGCCTGGCTGACACCGGGAATCCATCAAGCCCGGCGGAAGAACTCCGTTCGCCAAGGCCGTATATGCTCAATGTCTGGTCTCTATGCCTTCGGTTTCGCCGGGTGACGGCGGCATTGTCCCGTTTTGCGACCCTGATATCCTGAAGCCCTTGGGCTGGGGCCGCCGCCAAGTCGGCCCAGGCGAGATCGACTACATGTGCGCCAGCGAGAGCGTAGTGCATGTGTATGATGAACGGCACAGAAGATGTAATCTGTCGTCGACATTTGAAAGGATTCCTCAAAGGGTCACTGTGTTTACAGCATAGTGCGTGGCAATTGAGCCCGGTATTGCTGCTTGACGTCAAATGATAATCATGCCTCTAACCCCAGCACCCAGATGAACCTCATCCCGAATTCCCCCCGTTGTCACATACTGCAGATTGTGTGTCTCCGCGCCTTGCCTTCCGCGTAGATGAACCGGCTGCTCCTAGACAATCCCAAATGCGCGCGTTGGCTGTGTTCATCAACTTGCTCCATGTCCTCCAACCGTACAGCCAGTTGCTGTCTGGCCTCCTCAGTACCGAGGTTGTTTTCTACAGCATGGTGGTATATCATAGTCAAATCTACTGACTCGTTGGCGAAGATCACACTCAGCCGTTTATCTCCGAGGATGCAGCATCCCTCCGGCAATGCGTCATTGACTCCTTTGGCACTTTCTGCCATGTAAGACTCTTCGATCTGGGCTGTCGGGAGGATCCTCTTTTCATCTGTCTTGATCACCTCGTATTCTCCCTCTGACACGACATGCTTCTGATCCAAGCCAACAATCTCGTGGTAGGTTGAATCACCAAGTAGGCTAAAAGTATCAGCGGGCAGTGAATGTTCTACTCCGTGCGGAGTCGACTAGAACAATGCCAGCTACCTTGTCTGGATATTGGTGTAGGAAGCCACGAACGAGCACCCCTCCGTAAGAATGGCCGACTAGGACGTACGGTGGGCTCAATTTCCGCAACCTCCAGCAGCGTCGCCAATTCTCGATTGCGGTTAATGGCGGTGTATTGCGGGTTTGGTGAGGGCTCGCTGCGTCTATATCCAGCACGGTCGTAGCTGTAGACGCGAGCTCGCTGAGCGATCAGGCGACTCACGGCAACCCATTCGCTGAGGCCACTGCCGAGACCAGCTTCAATGATCACAGCCGGCTGCAGGCGGCCCTGGATGATCGATCGTTGGGGCTCATCGGCAGAAAGGTAAAGGCAGTGGCTGCCGAGCGAGACGAAGCCAGCTCGTTGTCCTGATAGCCAAGGGGATGAGGTGAGAGGCATTCAGTCAGAGGGTGATTGTAGTATGTAGCATGATTTATTCTACTGAACAGAACAGAATGGTAGTCGTTCCTAGGCAGCAGCGGGGTATTTATCTGTTCTCCGACGGTGGCATTCTTCCATTTCCTCTTATCTCGCCTATCCTCCTTATCTTCCCTAATAAAGTAGATTTTTGTCCAGTCACCTGATATTTTCTGTGTTAGTGAAATCTGTTCTCTTATTTGGGCAAACCGTGAGATCCTAGAACGAAGTCATCTAGGACCTGTCTCTTGCCTTAAATTGCTTAGCAGTCTCCTCACTGAAACTAGCATGTCGCACTTCATCCATTTGGCGCCGCTTCCGCTCCTATACAACATATATATTAGCATATATCCCGCAAGTTGTGTCTCTATCATGGGATGATAGGTGCCCCAAACAGAACTCCATGGTTAGTGAATTATTAGATAATGCCCTGGCATCATCACGAACTGACAACAGTATAGCCGTGGGCAAGTGTGTGGGGACGAATGCACACGGGGAGCTGAGATGAGTTCATACTTGCAGGATGAGTCCTACTACCTGGATATTGCTGTGCGGTGATAGAGGTCATGACCACTTCGATAGCCCAGGTGAGCGAGAAACACCCTTCTTCGTGTCGGCTGCTGGAAGAGGTCACCACAGAATTCTGGTCTTGGCAACTAGGCTGACCTAGCAGAATATCCAGGGAAAGGACTATGAACAACAGTTCCTATGTGGCTATGCCATTCCTGTCCCTGTCACTCAAGACACCCAGGTAGTCAACAGAGCTCAAAAGGGTCGTCCAGAAGGTAATAAAATCCATACTCCTTCATTCAGAAGAGAAATATATGTTTCTCATCCCTCTAATTACTTGCAAAACTAAGCCCAGCAGTGAATGATACCCACGCGAGTGCGGGAAGCGTGGTCCTTGTTGGTCATTCACCCGAACTGCCTTCAGGACCTATACTGTTGAAGATAGGCCTTCAGCCAACCAGTATACCCTTTTCTTTCATGTTATTCTCATGGGATCATGTTATTGTTATTTAAAGGCGGCGAGCTCTATCTATGGTAGGTCTCTGGGTAAGTCAGACAAAATTTGTGCTGATGCGTCCGAGCGTGTTTCTGCAATAAGTGGTTGTTTTCAAACTCTCATAAGGCTGAACACAAGTATAGATTAAGCAGTGATACTTCGGAGACCGTCAACTGAATACATTAATTTATTATGAATTACATTGAATCATTGGACATAGAACCAGTGCTATCTCTGTCGTAATGGATGAAATTAGAAGGAACAGCGACTGTTGGGGTATCAGACTAGGGCATGAAAAGGAACGGTCGGCATCGTTTGCAATTATATGAACCGGTTCATAAGTGCAGTATTAACGCGGCTTCAGCCATCAGTTTGCCCGGCCAATCTCCTCATCCTGGTGATGAGGTGGTGCTTCGGGTATAGTAGTCGTCGTGGGAGGCACAGCGGCTTCTGGTGCATGGGCCACTGGTGTCGAGGAAATGGTCCCCATTTCGGGATCAGACGGAGGAGGAACCGGAATGGCGCCAGACGCAGCAGCAGCGGTGGGCGCAGGGGCTGATCCCGGCCGCGATTGCGGCGCGACACTGGGCGAGGGACTGGGCTCCAACAGTCGAGGACCGGGGTTCTTTCCGGGCTGTTTGCTGGTCTTGACCCGGGCCGGGGCAGGACCCAGCACCGGGGGGTACTTGTATCGGAATCCCCAGACGAAGTAGAGACGCAGCTTGGTCCAGAAACCCATCGCCTTCCACCGCTTGCGAAGGACCTCCCCATCTGCATCGGAGCGAGCTCGATACCCCTTTCGGAAGAAGCATAGCAGTAACAAAGTGAAGGGCAGAATGGTCAGTGACCAGCAGACGGGAAGACCGCGACGTGTTTGCCAACCCATCATCAGGCGACGAAACCGGATCCATGCCTCGATGAATCCGAGGATCAAGAACAGGCCGATCCAGCCAAGGGTCAGAATGAGGGTGAGGGCCAGCGGGGAGATGCCCATCCAATAATCGTCCGTGAACCAGTTGTAATTGTCGTCGTAGCCATAGTCGCCGTAGTATGAGCCGCTGTAGTAGCCGCTTCCGCTGCTGCCGGTGTAGGCACAGCTGGAAGCCGTATACAATGAGGTCGGCCGGTTGTATAAACTCATCGACTCCAGGGAGCTTGTGGGGACCTGGGTGGGGTCCACATAGACAATGTCAATAGTGTAGGTCGTTGGCTGGAAAGGCCTCACAGAGTCCACCGAGATTGATGTAGCAACAGCCGTGCGAGGGAGCAGATCCTGAACGTCGGTGGGCGGAATAATCTCAACGGCGGTTGTCTGAGTCCAGCGAGACGAGCAGCCAGTGGGCGCCGAATAGGTGATGTTCACAACGAACTTGGTGCTGTGATACTCGTCGTCGTCGTCATAGCCATAGCCGTAACCGTAGTCATAGTCATCGACGACTGATCCCACTCCGGTTGGGTACAGCTCTTGAATGATGGTCACATCCTTTTCGGTGTCGTCATCGTCACTGTAGTAATAGTAGTAGTTCGAGGAGCCGAGGGAGGTAGCAGTCGAAATGGGCTCGGGCATAGAAGTGACGGTGGGGGTGATTTGCTCAATGAGGGTGGTGGTGTATGTGGTATAGTAATGTCTTGCTGTGGTGACCACCTCCTGGTAGTCCGCAGTGACAATCCATGGGGCCGCAGAAACGAAAGAAGACAGTTGGGATAGTAGCAGAAACGAGAGAAACCCCGAAAACGAACGTGGGGATGCCATCTCGATGGACAACCCGGTGGATGGGAACGAGCGGAGAGGGGAGAAGTGAGGGAGAATTCGAATGAGGGGAGTTCAGAGATCATCGTGGCACTCACGAGCTTATCTATAATTACCTGGAGGCTCGAGCCTCAATGACTCGGCGAAGGAACTGGTGGAAATTGCTGCATCTTGATAGCTTGCCACGTCGAGTGAATGATTGGCAGGGTTTCGCAAAAGGGTCCGGCGCGGAGCCGTTTGGGCTTAGCGTTAGCGCTAAGACTCACGCTTTTTTCCTTCGCCCCGTCCAGATAATTTCACCAGGGTCCAACAGGCCAGAATTCGACCTGATGTAGATAATTCTCTCTCGCCATCATCCTGGCCTTGAAAGGGTCACTCTCTCTTCCTACTCTACGCTCTTCCAGTAATCCAGGAAACCCGTGGGCTCCGACAGAGTCGCGATCTGTCCCGACCCCTTCGTTTTGTGGCAAACCGGACTTGGGGCGAGAACCGTTAGCGCCTTCGCTCTTGACACCCGACTTTGTTCACAGTCGAAATTGAGTCTAGTCCAGCCACTAGACCAAACAGACTTTGACGGCTTGTTCCGCAATTCCTCGATGTTGCCTGGCTCGCCCCTGGTGCCTAAGTATCTAGCGACTATCTCGTGATCGAGAATTTGGCTGGGGTTCGTATTTATTTTAGTCGCATCCACTCTTCGGACGAGCCACCCCGAGGGTTGAACCCTGTGCTAGAGGTATCCAGCCCAATCCAATTACTGGATGCGATGTTTTCTTCGTCCAAGAGGAGGCATGTAAATAGTTTCTTCGAGCTTTCTAATCTTTCGGACCATTTGCCTCTTACTAGCCCAGTTAGTACGTGTTGACTTTGAAAGTATCTAGTTTGGCTTGTCTTGAGTACTCTACGCCAAAGGTTTATCCCCCTTTTATTTACGATGTAAGTGGCATGACATGTGATGAGTAAACAGAGTTTTCTCGCCTGCGGACTAGCTATTCTTTAGGCTAACCCCGAGAGCAAAGAATAGCGGCAAACCGGATTGGGCTTCAGACCCTCGCTTCGGAGCGGATTTCAGCTTGGTTTTAGGCTTAATACTTGAGGCTCATGTTTGTTGGAGGGCTCGGGATTCTTATGCTACTGATCCCATAGATCGGTACAGTCACCTTGTAGAGACCACCTGAATACAGTCCAGGCACAAAGACATTAATATTGAAAGTGAAGTCACCTGTGAACTAGTGCCTGTCATCACACGTATCATTCCTTGATACAGCGGTCACGCCACTACTGGTGCTGATGGATTCTAATACATCAACCGCAAACTCATCTCCAATCTGCGTCTGGGCATTAATCCCAGCGGAGACATCGAGCAGCCCATCGAGAACATAGATACCGATTCAGAGCGCGACACCTACAATGTGAATGAGCTCCGCATGCACTTCAGCAGAGAGACTAGCAGAGATGTGGAAGTCCTTTCTAATGTCCTCGTTGCACTCCTGTCGATAATGTTCAGGTATCATTTGCCGTCCGAGATCTGAAAGGTCACATTCGCCATGCCGGGATGAAGTATAACACCACAAGGCCATGACGTATGTTACCCCAGCCTGAGGAGTAACACTGACATCAGCAAAGATGGCTATGTCCAGCTCCATGTACAGATTCGTGAGGGTGAGATTAAGATATCAAGGTTAACACCACCGCTTGGGTCCACATTTGCTCCCAAATTAATTTTCCGGATATCCATGGCGATGTTGTTCTTCTCCATCACATCTCCTGACCATGCAATGGTCAAGTCACGCTTTCTGCCAGCAGCGGCTGTGGACTTGAAGACCATCGGAATATATTCCGCTTGATTCCGGATGGTGCTCTCGGTCGCTTTTTCTATCATGGCCTGTGTGTTGTTGCTTTATGTGACAGTGCTGGCCACCTACACTCCACGAGTTTTATCGTTGTCACAATTGCTCCTCTGAATAATAAGAATGATGTGGTTTGAGGATGGCCATTCGCAGACGCCTTCTTCGTAATCACGTGCAGTACCGTAGGTGATAACCACGCTATCTTTTGCGCAGCAGTCCCTCGTAAGGCAATTGACGTTGCCCATGTTGACCGTCGGTACATTCGTTCGGGTACTGACCTCGAACCGCTGCTGAAGACTGGCTCCCTGACTCATACCACAGCGATATGTTGCATCGTGGCAGTATGCTGGCTGATGTCGTTGCTCTCCTGAAAATGGTGGACTACCGCGTCTGGGTTGCGGTTCTCAAAAATTTGTTGGGGGTGAGTTGACAGGCTCGATCGCCGTTTGCTCCTCAATTGGAATAGCCCAAAGGCTTTGGATGTTGCTGACATGCTCGGGCTCGGCAGATAGAAACATCCCAAATGCTTCGTTGACGTATGCACCATCGTCCGTGCGATTGGATTTCTCGACAGTACGAAACAAACCATGAGCGATTGGGACCTTCAGATGCTCGTCATCGGGCGGGGGAAGGTTGTACAGGTAGTCGGTTTCGAAGCCTTCACTTTCAGTTGCATCACGTTTTTGGGGAACCGGGACGACCTGAACGGATTTGCCGACGACGTTGCTAAAGGCATACAGGTTCAAGCAACCATTCATGTTTTGAATAGTTCCAACAATCGAGCCAGTACAATCATCGGTGTCATAGACATTAACCGAATATTGATCATCATGGACATTGTCAATCTTCACAAGCAACGATGTGGCAACTCCTTCGTTCAGCTTGTTACATGCACTGGGTCCTGCAAGCCGGAGAAGTCCGACTTGGGATCCCGTACATCGTTCACCTGAGTACTCGAATAGACGGTAACCAAGTGTGGTAGCGAAGAGCGCGGAGAAAATCAAAGAATGAAACATGTTAATAAAAGAATTATCAAATCGAACGAGTCCTGGATGCTTTTTCTTTGAGGATGTGTCTCTAAACAGCTGGGCAGTAACAGCGTTTTATAGGCTTTGGGGTCAATAGCTCCCCGCAGGTGCCTATACTCAAGCTCTCGCAAAGCTAATGACTCGGGTATTCATCGGAAGGCCTGATGCACATACTCTTCGATTCCGACACCGTCTCGTACCTGTGGTATGATCCAAGGCTGTTATGGTTACATCCATCTTTGATGCATGCTCTCCGTTGTGCTCCTAGTCATCAAGAGGCAGAGGACTTGCAGATCACTGATGTGGCCGCCACCGCCAACAGCCGCATCCCTGCACTGGTATCCTTTGGGTGTATGTCTCAGAATACACGGTCTAATGTTGTCTAGAGTAACTCGAGTAACCAATCTTGTCCAGTATGTCTTTTTCGCACCAACAGCCAAACATAGCCAGGCTATTCTCGTTTTATACGTCTATGGATGAGTGTAGGTCCTTCGTGATGCCCTATATGTCTATCCGATTTTTACATTACAGTTTCCATAGTACTCGTGATTCAAATAACGCAGTAAGTCCGGTGATGGGAATAGCTGCAGCTGGCTAGTCTGTGCTCCGTACACGGGCTACTCATGCGTACTGGCTGTGCCGCATCTTACCCAGGTCCTCAAATTAGCCAAGGAATACGAGTAAGCACTAAACAAAACCCTACAAGGATTCGAACATTCGCATCAGAAACAATGATTTGCGGAAGCAGAAGGGCGTGCGGATCACAGCATCCCCCAGTCGGTGGGTTGTCTACCGTTCCCTCTGAGTACAGGAGTCATAATCGCTCATCCCATTCCCTCTTATGTAGGGTTTCAGACATCATCCACTAGCTCACTCCGAATTCTAGCTGGGGTCGTGACCCAGGTATCCACTCGTCCACCAAATAACGTGATCTCCAACGCCACTGAGGGATTTTAAGTATGTGGCTCAGCAGCTTGTAGTGAATATCTGCTATAGATCATGGGATTCCTTAGTATGCTTCTTGTTTCCCACAGTTGAATCGCAAGCATCCGGATGCACTTTCCAAGCAAGCACGGAAGTATTCTGTGTGGCATACGTAGAGGGACCAAGCATGGACAAGTCAGATGCAGCTGCGGGGTATTTCATTAGTTGCATGGTCCATTAACGCACCACTGTCGAACAATAGGTAAGTATTTCGGGGAAATCTTCTTCTTCCAGGTCGCAAGAGGGGACTGATAGTCATCGGATATATCGGACCGTTCCGTAGTCCAACCCCCGGGTTGCACTAAACATCCGCTTCCCCGCTTGTTGAGCACAAAATTTCCAGTGTGTCAGCCTTCTTGACCACCCACCCAGCCCCTGCTCATGTCTCGGAATATGGCCGCCGGTTTGTTTTGACATTGGAGTACGTTGTAACTGGCCGTGCCCCACATACTTAGCTGCAGGGCTAGAACTCCGCTAGGCTCAGGGGCAAAGGGAAAACACGTTTCCCTATGGTACCAAGAAGAGGGCCACACTCAAAAATAGCCCACGCGGGGGCCTGGTTCACGCCACTGAGGCTGTAACACCGATCTGACAGAGTATGATCTGTATTATAACGTATAATATGGCTATTTAGTACCAATGAACAGCCCCAACTGCTCGACGAGTTGCAGCAATCAGAGCTAGAATGACCTGATCCCATCTGCGGGGTCCATTCTCCATGACTACTAACATATCTAATTCATTCCTTATATCAAATAGTTGACAATCTATTAACTCATGATGCCATTTCCTGGGTCCTCACGCGCGATAGTGCGTAGTGGGTTTGCCTACGTCGAACTGTTCCTAAGAAAAAGACTGAGCTCTTTTTACAGTCAGGTTGGGCGTCGATAGTATCAGAGCGTGGGTTTAGGCTCAGCCGCAGTACCTAGCTGGGAGGGCCTTGGCCAAAGTGCTCAGGTCATTTGCTTCAGCCGAATCATCGTGGACAGGCCTCTCTTCGTATCTACATGGGCTGAGTATGACATCAAGTTTACTCTGTCGAATACGCGAAGTATCTTGAAAAGAGGAACTTGTTGGGAACAAAATCCTCATGTCATGAGCACATACTTACAGCGAGATAGATCTTCATCGTCGGTCTATCCGAACTAGTTCGACGATACCATTGACACACAGCTCTTTTATGAGGAACATTACCTACCTGTTATCTGTAGCGTGCCTCAACATCCATGCTTCCCACCCACCGATAACGAGTACTGGTTGTTTGTTTCTTAATCCCTGGATCTCGAGGAACAAAGACGTCAAGTCACTGTTAATGCACCATATTTCGAAGTCAGAGTACCATCAGGCGCTAATTTACTCTGGCATGGTACATAATCCCCAGCAGGATCTCCAACTCTTAGTTATAAATATCAGCGGTGTATTATAGATTAAATAAAAAGTTACTATAACTATATCTAATTCCGTTATACTTATAGATAGAGATTCATCAAATAATTCAGATAATTTATAATAATCTATTTATTAAAAGCACTGCTAAGACCAATTTCAAGAATTACTAGCTGGCTGTAGACAGTCCTTAATGATGGATCATTGGGGCCCATCAGCAGAAAGGTAAAGGCAGTGGCTGCAAGAGTTAAGAATAAAGCGCCAGTCTACAGTAACTACTAGCACCAACTAAATATATATATATTCCATGGACGGAAGAGAGTTCTCCTACTACTGAGCAAAATTGGAAGTTACTGCTACTGAGTAATCTCCAATTTTGTTGGAGTATCCTCACACATATAATTTATTAGTTCGCTCTCCAATGTCAACTTGGCTAGGAGACCATTTGGTATACCTTCATGGTCATATTTATCTGCTTTCTCGTTCTCGCTCTCGCATTCGTTCCCCGTCCCTTTTTCTGCTTGAATTTTAACACGGCCCCACTTTCGGATACCATAGCCGAGGAGCCGGGAAAGAAGAGCCTTTCTCGGTGCACAATCCATGCATTGTCATCCATGCCCGGCCTGCCCATTGTGGTGAGACTAGTATGGACTGATGAACTATATTGCAGAAGATTATTTATTCTTTCAGTTTACATTGAGGTATCATTCAGGTACATCCTCCTATCTTTCTCTCAAGATGAAAGAGAGCATGAAAGAGGGACCTGGAACGAGCGGCATCGGCTGACGTAAGCCCACCGGGAATAATGACCGAATTCGGTGGTCTTATGCTCGACTCAGATTAATGCATCCGCATAAATCGTGGTATAAGGGCATTATGAAGGGGGAGTTATGTGTATTAAGCGCTGCTCGCCCTTCCCATTGGTCCGCGGATCGGAAACAGCCGAGATCCATTCTTCAAAACTCGTCTTAGCATGATGCTTTATTCATGATGATGTGGTCCTGCCGTTGTTCCTGACGGTCGGCATGGCTTCCCATGGGTCGACTTGCGATGGGGCTGCTGCCATTGCGTCCTCATGGCTTCTTAGATTTCTTTTAGTATAAAATCCGGGGCATGCCCTGGTTTTGATTCCCCGTCCCCTGTCCCTTCTGCCGCCATCTCCTCCACTCCATCCATCTCCATCGAGGCGGGCCACGATGGGTGCATCCGACCCCCTCGCCAACCCGGACTTGGAAAAGGGTCAGCCGCCCACGACGACTACTTCGCAGCCCACGGAGCTACACCAAGACAATGTCGTGGATTATGATGGCCCCGATGACCCGGAAAATCCATTCAACTGGCCTCGCTGGAAGAAAGGGCGCCAGCTAGTCCTAATGGCGTTCAACACCTTTATCACGTACGTTATCGCTGCTTCTCCCTGTTTGTCATATCCAAGCTGATCGCCGATGCCACAACATCAGACCGTTGGCTTCCTCCATGTTCGCCCCGGGGGTACAGGATGTGATGAGCGACTTTCACTCCACCAGTACCATGCTCGCCTCGTTCGTCGTGTCCGTCTATGTGCTGGGTTATATGATCGGCCCTTTCCTGATCGCCCCGCTCTCGGAGATTTATGGTCGCGTGCCACTCTACCATGCGTGCAACATTCTGTTCCTCATCTTCACCATCGCCTGCGCCGTGGCCCAAACCATGCCACAGCTGATCGTCTTTCGTCTCCTGGCGGGCACAGCCGGCGTTTGCCCCCTCACCATCGGCTCGGGCACCGTGGCCGACATGGTCCCCAAGGAGAAGCGCGCCGGCATCATGGCCATCTGGGCCATGGGGCCCATCCTCGGCCCTGTCGTGGGACCGGTGGCGGGTGGTTTCCTCGCCGAAGCGGAAGGCTGGCGCTGGGTGTTTTGGGTGCTTGCGATCGCGGTAAGTCAGATGTCAACGTTCCAACAAAACCCGGCTAATATATGGAACCATCTTGGCGATAGACCGCAGTGATGGGTATTCTCTGCATGATTTGGTATCGCGAAACATACGCCCCCGTCATTCTGGAGCGGAAAGCGGCCCGGTTACGCAAGGCCACCGGTAATCCCAACCTGCGTTCGGTTCACGACCGTGGCCAACAGGCGCACGAGCTTCTTCTGGTCGCGCTGGCTCGTCCGATCAAGCTCCTCGTCAAATCGCCCATCGTCTTACTCATGGTGCTCTTTGCCGCCATCACCTATGGCTACTTGTACCTGATGTTCACCACCATCACCTCCATCTTCGAGGACGTCTATCATTTCTCCCCGGGTGTCGCGGGCCTGGCCTACCTGGGATTCGGCGTGGGCTGTCTGATCGGCCTCGTCATCTGCGGTGCCGTTTCCAATCACATTGCGCGCACCCATTCGGCCAAGGGGTGCTTTACCCCGGAATCGCGCTTGCCGCCCATGGTCTTCGGCTGTTGGGCCATCCCCATCGGCCTGTTCTGGTACGGCTGGGCGGCCAAGGCGCAAACGCACTGGATCGTCCCCATCCTGGGCACCGGCGTCTTTGCCATTGGCCTCATGACCGTCTTCATGTCCGCCAGTACCTACCTGGTCGACTCCTATCTCCGGTACGCGGCCTCGGTGACCGCAGCTAACACGGGTCTCCGATCGCTGGTCGGAGCCCTGTTGCCCTTGGCCGGACCGTCCATGTACGATGCCCTGGGTTTGGGATGGGGCAATTCCCTTCTCGCCTTCATTGCGCTCGCCATGTGTGCCTGTCCGCTGTTCTTCTGGCGGTATGGCGCACGCATCCGGACGCACCCTCGATTCCAAGTGAAGTTATAATAAGATACCCTAGACGTTTGTAGACAAAAGCATTGATAGATTAATATACATTGTGCTTCAACAGTACATTCTCCTTAGAATTACCTCTCCACCCCTGGCCCCCTTGGGATAGCTAGGCTTTATTATACTACATCCGGTGTGAATGGGGTGTTGATGGACTCTCGACTGTCAGACCGGAAGCTGATTCGATTCGCATATTCCGGTTAGTTAGAAAGACCTTCCATCAACCTTCTTATAATTCAATTTATCCAGATCGCATTCTTCCAGCAGTCGGACCTGGATCGATTAGCATCGCATTCAACCTTCGTTTAGACAGGTAACTACTCTCACATTCACTGCCACAATGGACGGCGCATCCTCTCCCACCAGACGGATGAAACAACTGCTTCCGCAGGTGCCACAAAACTCATGTTTCGCCTGATGCCGGCCAAACTGGTGCGTGCGGATCGTTTCGTCGCCACTCTCGAGAGTAAAGTCCTTCAGAGAGGGATACACCAGCAGATACCCATTCTTGCTGCAGATCGAGCAGTTGCAGTTGACGACGGGATATTCAGATAATGGCGGAGAGAGCGAGAAGTGAAACCGCACTGCACCGCAGTGGCAGCTGCCTTGGTGCGTGCTTCGCTCTGATGTTGGGGTGGGGAAGAAGGACATGGTGGTTGGTTGATTGAGGTGGGCGTTACTGATCGTCCGGGGGAAGTTGTGATAGCTTTTACAAGTCAGATTAATATGGCATTTAGGCTTCCTTTTATAGAGGTCATACTGTGACTCAGATCGGCAGATCTAATACTAACTACTAGGTTAGTGGATAATGGCTGTCTTATAGACTTCGGTCCCCGCACGGATCTGACATCAGCTCGTATAAATGCTGGGCTCCCGCCGATACGATCATGCTAGGTTTCTTGTCGTATCATCACATGGCTTCCATTTTTCATGGATCTTGCTGATCACTTTTGAGCTCTAGCTCAAGCGCTTCCTGGGATTTTTATTTTGCTACTTTCATGAATATCAACAGTCTTTGGCCAGCACCATTACCCACCAGATGTTGAGTAAGGACTACCTTTCTGCTGTCCCCTGAGCACACCACGAATAGCTATCTTTTCATGACCATTATTTTTTTTAACTCCTTCATTTCTTATTTTTTTTTTTTTTTTTCAAACATTGGGCCTGATAAAGAATCACGTACTCTCCTATTGACTGACCCCAATCTCCTTCGGCACGTTGTTAACAATATTCCTATACTCCGAAGAGCAGAGAATGAAACTTCTGCTACTATCGATGCACTGCAGCGCATGCAAAGTAGATAGAGCTTGAAAGATCGCCCTTGGATTAGGTACAAATGCTGGCTAACTCTTAAGGGTTGATACGCCTGAAATTGTTGATGAACACCGTATTTGATCAGTCAACACCCAACTCCTGACTGGTCAGTCTGTTCCATGCCTAAGCTCCGGAGAGTAAACAGTTAAGGGGGGGATGGGGGACATTTTCTTCATCGTCTTCTCTTGGTTGGAAAGTAATATAGCGATCACCGAATGGGTAATGGCCTTAAATGAAGGTATGCTCTTCTTATTCTTTAGCATATATAGAAATAAATGGTAATATAATGATGAGGTTATCCTGATGTTTGGGCCTTAGCTTCTCTTTGACGCAAAGCGCGGATGCCAATATGCTTCAATATTATCAGCCCAGGCTCCCGTTCGTTTTACAAGCTGGGCCTGGTCCAGACCAAAACGTCTCGCCATGGTCACGATACCATTCCAGTGTCATGATAAGTGCATCATCGAAGGAGACTTTCTCCGTCCATCCTAATCGCCGAAGCTTGGAATCATCTGTCCAATACATCCGATCGTTGAAGGGTCTATCTTCCACCGTTTCCAGATATCGATCGCACGCGTCGCTCTGACTCGCATGGAACCAGCCTAGAATGCGTTTCGCAACCTCTATAACTTCCAGCTGCTCCCTTGAGGATATATTGTAGGTCTCTGATACACGGCCCCGATGGAGAATGAGATCGAACGCGTTTGTGGCATCACTGGCGTAGACGAACCCACGAACGGCCTTTCCATCACCATGGATTGTCATCCGCTGGGAACGTAGCATTTGCATCGCAAGCTTGGGGATGAGTTCTAAGGAAAGGTATATCAGAAACCAGCGGCCATCAAGACCAGCAGCAGGGAGCTCTCACTTTCAGGGTACTGACAGGGACCAAAAACATTGTTACACCGGGTTATTATGATAGGCATGTGAAAGGAATAGCGATAGGCGTTGACGATCATCTCAGCAGCCGCTTTGCTAGCTGAATACGGGTTGGTCGGGTTCAACCGATCTTCCTCGCTAAAAGCGTAGTCCTGGCCTGGCCGGTTTCCTCCGTATACTTCGTCGGTAGAGACGTGGATGAAGCGTTTCACTGTTCCGGCCTGTCGTGCTGCCTCTAGGAGGACATGGGTGCCAGTGACGTTGTTTTGTGTGGAAGAGACCGGGTTGACTAGAGATTGGTCTACATGAGAATTGGCCGCGAAGTGGACAATGGCGTCCACAGTGAACTGCTGGAATATAGCCCCCACTCTGTCGGGGTCGCACAGATCCCCTTGAAAGAAGTGGAAGTTGGGTAGATGCTCAACAGGGTGAAGATTGCGCTTGGACGAGCAGTAGTCGAAAATATCGAAGCAGAGTACCGTGTATTTCGTTCCGTATACCTGAAGGAGGTGCCGAACGAACCAGCCCCCACTGACAAGGTGGTGTTAGATTATCCACTGTTGTCTCGACACTCGAATAGCCATGGCTGCAGTGATAGACTCACATGAAGCCTGCTCCTCCAGTAACCAAAATTGTCTTCACATCTCTCAATGTATTCTCGTCTTCTGAGCCATTGCTCTCTAGTTGTTGGACAGTCATCGTGCGGTAAACTTTGTGTAATGCTTGCACACAGCACACAGTTCTTGCACCAAGGTTTCGATGCTCTATAAGTGAAACATTAGCCTCGAGGTAGACAAGTGTAGCGCAATGGGTATTGCTATCCCGGTTAGTTGAAGGAATCTAACATGAATCGTTTATGTTCGTTGTTCCAGTCTTGCGAAGTGTTACACCCTTCTCACCATACCGTTGAACTCTAGTGTGCAATGTTCTCTCGTTGTAGAGGTGCTATAGTCCTGACTGTCTAGCACAGTGTATCGAGCCAGAACAATTGATGGTTTGAAGTACCGGACAACGCAACTAGGTCATTGGAGTGTGCAACAAAGTAGCCTAAATCACCACTATGAAGATGGGACAGACGGCATACCTTCGTCAGGCACCTTCTGCATTGAGTTCGGTCGTTCAACATCATCACGAGCCCCTTGCAAAGGGAAATCTGGATTGATTCATGAAGTAATCATCGAGTTTCATGATGATGTCCACCATGACCACGGCTGGCGTCGGACTTGCAGGACCCACTGTCGCTTTGTGGCCAAAAGATGCTGACTGCAAGTAGTCCAGCATGTCTCTTCACGCAGTCAGCGTAATCAATTCAGCATAATCAATGACGGAGGTGTACGACGACCAAGGAACAAGGCGGAACGGTCTAGTCAGCCGGATCATCAGACTGTATTCTCCATTGCGACCCGGTACATGGAGATGATCGTTAGCTATGCCTGTCTTCTAGTATCGCTAAGCTTGCCGGAGGTCATAGCTCCTCCATTTTCGGAAGGCAGTAGATACTGCCAGTGATCCTGTAAACAACATCATAGACATCGGTGTGGAATATCGATAGCTAGGCTATCGGCAGATGACGAAAACGTCCAATCGTACAATAAGGCCAATTAGTCTGAGGATGTGATGCTTACTGAATAAAAGGCGGAGGAGGATCAGCGATAGTCGATCACACACAAACTGGACCTCAGCCTAGTGACTGAATAGTCAGTCCTACTTGTCTCTGATTAGCAGTTGTCACAGATGAGCATAGTGGTGATGACGAATATATCACCGTTTGACCATGTAAAAGATCCACATACCATGTATGGTCGTATTTTCCAGCCAAGATCGAGGGATGATTTATTGTTATGTCTATGGAAACCCCTTGCTCGCTTCGCTCAGTTCGAAATATTGGTCATCAATAACTTCATCGACGCTTATGGGCATGAGTACCGTGACAGTAATATGTAGTGATACAACGCGTTTCCAGAGCGAGCCCAGGGATGCACCTTTGCTTTACGACGAGCCTGTTACATACGTCCGATGGGTGGTAGCGTCAGGGTATGTTGTGGTCAATGGCTATCTCGATATATGTAAGGGGCGATTATGACCACGTGGAGGAAACATAGGAATTAGCGAGGTTCCAAGCATAGGGAATGTCATCGGGAATTGATTATGTGTGTGGTAGGTTTTGCTGGCCTTCATGGCGTTGCAAGCATGGCCAATGTCCAGCGCTAACACATGAATGGCTCTAGCTCAGCAACAGATACGAGGGAGTGTCGACAAGGATGGTTAAGAGATAAGATATAAGCCCAGGTCTCTCTCTCTTCATCATGTCGACTCAGCAAGCGAAACCAGCCATGGCTGAAGTCCAACTCATTGCCACCCTGCGGCCGGCCCCCGGAAAAGAGGTTGAGGTATGCGACCCTTACCTCACGCCTTGTCAGGCATTGCTCACAGTTCGCTGATATCTACCAATACGTTAGCTCGGGCTTCGCCTTTGCGACACGGCACGTCTTGTGGAACAGGAAGAGCCATCTTGTTTGGCATTTCTCTTAACCGAACATCACCGAGCAGACGGTACCTTGGAGTTCAAGGTCATCGAAAGGCATGTTTCGGACGGTTCTGGCTTAAATATCTGTGCGATGATTAGTTGACACGGTGACACAGATGGACCGATACCATTGCGCTTGAGCATCATCAGAGTCGTGCCTGGCTTCGCGAGATGTATTCCACTTTTATGGAAAAGGAATTATTGAACGGCCCAGAGCAGATTGAGATGCTGACAATTATTGCTGGGTTTGCGGCGCGATAGAACTGGTCTTTCAGTTCAGGATTCTGGAAGTATTATTGATTCATTATTGACATATGAAGGCTGATGTAGCTGACTGCATGAATTTACATCCATGTGGAGTAACAATGCGTACTAGAATAAATGATTCGAACTTGGACATCCGAGATCTCTTTAGCTGGGGGAGAGAATAATCATTGGTGCCACAGCCGGCCCAAGATACGAAGTGAGCCATCGTGTCAGATACTAGAGTCTCGCACTGGGGTGACACACGGTAATACAAGTCAACCCCATAAGAGGTCCGTCCAGACTCCATGCTTTTGCTTGTCCTCAGTCAAGATTATGAAACAGCCCTTTAACCTGCGAACGGGCGACACAAGAGATGTCAGACTTTACGAGGCTACTATTGTCAATTATCCTGCCTAGTTTGTAAGCCAATTGAAGAGCTGCAGACTCTATCCCTAACCCATTGTATGACCTTGGTAGACTTTCACCTCTTGAGTAAGCCGGCATGGAACTGTGGCCTCTGTCCTGCTAAAAGATTCAGGCTTAGGAACATGGCCGTGATTGAAAGATCATTGCTGAGGGTGGGTTAAATATTGTCTATGCAGACGGGCGCCCACAGTTCCTGCACCTCAATGCGATCCTGTTGCACTGCCTTGCATTCCCGTCTTGTCCCTCCACAATATGTCAGTGAAGCAGTTCCGATCATCAACCACTTTTGCGGTCATTGTGGTCTGTGTGGCAGTCTTCACTGATATCTTTCTCTACGGGCTAGTTGTGCCCATGCTTCCATTTGCTCTTGCCGAGCGTATAGGCCTCTCCGATGCCGATATTCAGCGTTGGAATTCCATCCTCCTTGCCAGCTACGGGGCGTCCATCATGCTGGGTTCATGTGCGTGCATCCTTTGTCAGCCCACTAATCCTCAATATAGACACCTACTAATTGGCTTATGATTACAGTGCTCTTTGGCTGGATGGGCGACCGAACCCGCACGAAGCAGCTACCGTTTCTGCTCGGGGTCGGGGTTATGGGGGGTGCAACACTGCTGTTCTCACTAACCACCTCATTGACCCTGATCCTTCTCGCACGGATTCTTCAGGGCTGTTCTACTGCTATAGTATTTACGATCGGATTCAGTCTGATGCTGGACACAGTTGGGGAGGATCACATCGGACGTGCTATCGGCTTTACGAGTATGAGCCTCAGCGTTGGCTTATTCGCAGGGCCGATCGTGGGTGGGTTTTTGTATGACCTGGCCGGATACTTCGCCGTCTTTGTCCCAGCCTTTGTGCTTGTCGTACTGGAGTTTGTCCTTCGGGTGCTTCTCATCACGCCGTCGCATGAAAATGATATCAAGCCAAACCTCACCGGTGCGGAGGGGCGTCCATTAATCTCGGAAGCCGCGGGAACACCTACCACAACATCGCCAAGCAAGCCTGCATTATTATCCTTAGTGCGTATGCCTCGATTCATCGTGGCAATGGTGGGAATGTTCATGCTCAACTCGTTCATGACTGCCCTGGAGGCCGTGCTGCCCGTGTATCTCCCCGAGGTCTTTCCCTACCGATCGACGGAGATCGCCATTGTATTTCTGTCTAATACACTGCCGATGATCTGCTCTCCGCTGGGCGGGTCTGTGGTCGATCGCTTCGGTCCGTTTTGGCCGGCGGTTTTGGGCTTTTCCTTGATTACCCCCAGTATGACGTTGCTGTCGGTGGTCCGTGAGCCGGAGCTGATTATGTCTGTGCTGCTCCGGCTGTTCCTGTTTGTGTTCGGCTGTGGAATCGCTCTTGCCATGCCGGCCATGATGACAGAAATTACGCTAGCTAAAGATGATATGGAGGATAGGCATCCGGGCATCTTTGGAGATGGGGGTGCTTCTTCACAGGCTTATGGACTAAGTAACGCCGCCTTTGCGGCAGGGACACTGGTTGGACCTCTGTATGCCGGATATATCCGACAGGCTGTGGGTTGGTCTACGATGGCTATTTCCTTGGGAGCGTTTAGTGCTGTGATGGTAATCCTCGTTATTGCATTCATCCCCATGAAGAAGCAGGGTGTTACAGTTCGGCTGGATGCCTGATTGATCAAGACAACGGTGGGATCATGTAAATTACCTACAAAAGCCATCTCTCAATATGCTGGAATGAAGGCCAACTATGTGTTTAGTACATCTTTGCAGGCATCAATACGGGATATTCATCCGCCTCGACGATATCCGAAAAAGAGAGTCCATGAGCCCTGCGCACTGCATCTAGTATCTTCATAACAGCCAAGCTCTCCTTCCATGGCATCTCCGCGCTTTCCAGGCGTCCATCTCGAACACAACGGGCAACCTCGTCCGCCTCAAAGCAAAGCCCATGTCCGCCTCCTGGAATGCGATACTCGAACTCTTCCGCTTCTCCTATCATACCGAACCGCTGCTCTCGTTTGATGATCCGATATTTAGATGGACACCACGGGCGGCCATAGACTTGAATCTCCCCTTTGTCACCCTGGATTCTTACTACCGGGGTATGACCATCGGGATCACCCGTGGCACGGAGGCTGGCACTGGCAATAGCCTGTACCGAGACAAGCGATGAACTTTGGGCAGAAAAGGTCATAAGAATGGTCGTTGACTCGTCCACCCCGGCGGAGAGAAGGGGCGTTGTTGCCGATAGGACGGTACTCGGCTTGGTAACTCGCATGGGAGCAAGGGCCTGGAAGATCCAATGGATCGGATATACAGCCACTGTATTCCAGCCCTTATTAGCATCCTTGTACACACAGAGACGATTATCACGTACAATCCAGCAACGCACCCCCAGCCAACTCTCTCTTGGTCAGATAACTGTCCTTCAGCTCCACCAAAGCGTCCGTTCCGATCGAATTGTCCGCGAAGACCCGAACAACGGGCCCGATGGCACCGTCCTGGATCTCTTGCCGGATTTTAGCTGTTATGGGCAGGAAGCGTGTCCACATGCCTTCCATGAGGAAACATCCCCGCTCACGAGCGGTCTCGACGAGACGAGATGCCTGTCTCGCTGTCACAGTCAATGGCTTCTCGCAGAGGACGTGCTTTCCGGCCTGCAGAGCGAGCATGGCATTCTGGAAGTGATGGGAATGCGGCGAGGCGACGTAGACGGCATCTACGCGGGAGTCCGCCACCAGAGCGTCGTAGCTACCATACGCAAGGCACGACGGGGGCGCTCCGATCTGGTTGATGAAGCTGCTGGCGATCTCGGTGGATCGCGAAGATGCCACCGCCACCAATAAATGCGACACATCGGTGACACCTCGTGAGGCGGGATCGATGAGAAGGTCTTTTGCGAATGCTATATTTCGAATTAGCCGGATAGAAGAACAGCAGTACATGCCATGTATATTACTCTCAGCGATGGTTCCAGTGGCTATCAAAGTCAATAGTGTGTCAGCGCAGCGAAGAATGAGGCAATGCAGGCGAGGCACGTACCGAGAATGCCCCAGCGGAGGCAGAATGATGCGGGCGCAGCTTGGGCACTCATGCTTGTTGGGTAGGTATATGTCTGGCCTCTATCGACTAACAAGGCCAGGGGTGGGCATAAAAGACCCGCCCCGTTTAAGCAGATTAGAACCCACTGAGCTCCTGACAGTAAACCAGGCCATATCAAGTTTGAAAGCTTTAACCTGTACCACGTTTACCCCGCCCCAAGCCACGATGACCGATATTTTGGGAAAGTTATCTCTAGTGTCACAAGCGTGAGACAGACTGACACACCACTGTTTCACAACTGCCATAAGGAGGGGGTTGTGTTACATGCCACAACAGCACGGGAAAATATCAGGGATTCGTAACGTGTCTGAGGGTGTCATCCATGGTCTTAGTCTAGTCTTCAAGGTCTCCAAGAACATGCTCGTTCGGCGACCGACGTCTGAGTGGCGGTTGTCATGTACATCACTCAGGCCACTGTGCAGGACAGCCAGAGGATGGGGCAAGAATAGCGTGACTAATCAGATATTTCTTACATACAATTTGATAGTTGATGATGTTATTATATTTCCATGCAGGATAACTGTTTGGAACAGAGTAGGCAGTATCAACCACCCTCTGCAGAAGATTCATTCCTGATCCCTTAGGCGTCGCCATGTCGGACGCGAGTATACCCACCTTCAAGCCAACCGTGACGGGCCACGAGCTGGAGGCCATTCAAGAGGTACTCGCCAGCCGGACTCTGACGGGGAAAGGCAAGTACACGGCGTTGTGCCAGCGATGGCTCGAATCAAACATGCCACACGGCAAGGCCTTTGTCTTGAGCTCGTGCACCTCGGCCTTGGAAATTGCAGCCCTTTTAGCCGATCTACAGCCAGGGGATGAAGTGATTGTACCCAGCTACACGTACGTATCTACAGTAAACGCCTTTGTGGTTCATGGGGCGCTACCGGTCTTTGTTGATGTGGAAGAGACGACCATGAACATCGATGCGCAGAAGATCGAGGATGTCATCACGCCTCGGACTAAAGTCATTGTGCCGGTGCACTATGCTGGCATCGCCTGCGACATGGATACAATATTGAATATTGCTAACCGGCACGACCTGCTAGTCGTTGAGGATGCCGCCATGGCCTGCGGCAGCACGTATCGAGGACGTGCCCTGGGAACCATAGGGCACCTAGGCTGCATCAGTTTCCAAGAAAAGAAAGTCTTCACCAGTGGCGGTCAGGGAGGCGCTTTACTCGTGAACCGGGACTCGCTTGTTGCGCGAGCTGAAATACTATACGAACACGGCACCAACCGAGCTCAGTTCTCGCGCGGCGAGGTGGATAGCTACCGATGGCTGGATGTCGGGATTAACGCAACCCTGAGCGAGATCCAAGCAGCCTTTCTGTATGCCCAGTTGCAAGCCGCGCCGCAGATTCTTTCGCACCGTCGACGCCTCTGGTCTCGCTATCACCAACGCCTGGCCCCTTTGGCCCGCGCAGGCATCATTCGATTACCCCAGCCCGCTGCGGAGGCGGAGCATAACGCAGCCATCTTCTGGCTTCGGTTGACTGACGCGTCGGACCGACCCGCCTTCATCGAGCATATGGCATCCAGGCAGATACACACGCAGGCCCAGTTCGTGCCGCTGCACTCCTCGCCCTTTGGCCAGCGAGTTGGGTGCTTTCACGGCGAAGATCGGGTGACCACACGCGCCGCGGCGGAGATTGTCTTGCTACCACTCTACACGGATCTCACGGAAGGGCAACAGGAACTTGTCATCCGACGTGTGTGGGAGTTCTGGCGGGAATCGACTAGCATCGCGGGAATTGTAGACCCCGGAGATGCTGATACGGATGGTTCTTAGGCGACAGTTGTGTCTGAGCATGTGCATCGCAATTCTTTCCTCTATTTCTGGAATGAAACAGGTGTGGTCCGATCAGCATGGATCATTTCGGCGAAGCCCTCAATATTAATGGGGTTGCGTTACGGAGAAAGCAGTTAATGTAAAACACTGCTATGATCGGAGGGAGGTCACATAATGTGTGTTTGAGGGTACCCGTCTATAAATTCATCCTAGTCCTAGAGATGCCTCTTAGGTTACCCACTCTAATCCACCCTTTCGTCCGGGCTTTTTTCAGGAGACCCTTGCACTGTCTGGGCATCTTTGCTCGTCGTGCGCGTAACAGTGAATCCCAGGACCCGACAAAATGCTTTCAACCCATGGCCGAGAATGTACAGCCCCAGACTGATAAAGTTGAACCACACGAGAGCGATAAAGTAGACGAGTGCCTGAGGCGGGATCGAACGAAAAAGTTGCGTCGGGTCGAAGCCAACCTCTTCTTTGAACTTGTCGATTTCCACCAGCGCCGCCGTGGTTTGGGGCTGTTCGGCTACCGGCTCGGTCTGCCAGTCTTCCGAGAAGTTGGGGTCGTTGTAGATCACGGTCGCCATGACGGCGCCAAAGACGGTCACCAGAACCAGGAGGACGCCTTTGGTCAGCAGCTCGTACAGCCATGTGCCGCAGAAGGAGATGAGAATGAGCGCGCCACGTCGGGAACCGTTGTCCGCTGTTGCCAGGAGATGCGCGATGGTTCTTCCCTCGTTGGCAGCGACGGGCTGCAGGCGGACCAGCAGTCGGCAGACCAGGAAGGTGAACAAGCTGATGGAGGCGGCTTGCGCAGTGAAAGTGGCTTCGGTATTGAGAACATTGATGGCGGTCAAACTCAAGGCAGTGACAATCCACGAGGCGAGAATGCCAACGGCGAGACAGATGGAGATCTTCTCACCGAGGCGGGCGAGGGCAGCCATGGCAGACAGCAGATAGAGCCACTCGCAGGGTATTGAAGTATTGAACCATTCTCTGCCTCTCGAACTGGGAATTCATGGTTTTATATTCTAAAAGATTTGGACCCTGGGCCATGGATGAGCCGAACAGCGATAGTGCTGACAGGAGCCTCGCCTATGGCCGAAAGAGGCGAAGACGAGGCTATTCCAGGCCTAATCCGGCAAGTGGACGCTACTCAGCTGAGACACGCCCCACTGTTCATCTTTTATCGTCTGTCAGAGTGGAACTGCTTCATTTGGGGTCTCTGACTATTGCTATTTGCTTGGTAGATAGGTATTCGGTGGCAGGCAGACATGGCTGCCTGTAGGGAAGTTCAACGAGGCAGCACTCTTGCAGCCTAGTGATTGAAAGGTGACCAGCCCAAGCGATCAACACACAAGTTGACGATTGTGAAGCACCCGTGGATTCCCATGAGAGGAAATACACAACAGAAACAGGAGGACACAGGTTTTTACATTGACGCTTACGGAAGATCGGGTGGGCTCTGAGTAAACCTTTCAGGGGCCAATTTTCTATTCTGTTACAAAGAATTTTTTTTCCCTTGGATGAAAACGTGTGGGTGGTGTACTCTGGTTAGGAAGTGGGAAATGGACATGATATTTGTTCTAATGCTTTCAATCTTCCGCAAAAATAACCACAGATGCATTATTGAATGCGATTGAAGAGTGTGCTCCCTCTCTTGAGTTCCATCCTTCATCCCCGTTCAAACTTTCACGGAAGTCTCGGATAGACTCATCGCCAAGACCTCGCCCTGCCCCCAACAATTTGCTGGAAATCCCGAACAAAGGGAGCATTTGCTATCAGCGTAGATACTGACTAGCTCTCGCAAGGTCTCAAAGAACCTTTGTTACTTTTGGAATAACATTGAGAATGTCTCTGGCGATATCAGTTTCCAGCAGCAATGCAGCTGGAATAATTCTGCCAGTTACCGAGGATTGTCCGATTCTCGGAAGGCACAATGCATTGGATTGGCTTCAATTGGATTGTCCCAAACTCCGAGAAACAGAAATCAAGGAATGAATAAGTCGTGCCGGGCGGTTCCTCGTGGCCAATGCCACGCACGTTCCATCCACCACGAACCATATCAAACCACTGTATAGAATATCATATCTTAACAGCATTATTATGCTGCATATTCAGTGCACAACATCGTGGGTTAAGCAGATATCCTCGCATCTTTCTGGTCACTCCCACCGCAGCTCCTCGATCGATCGATGAGGAGGGGATAATGCCCTCCATGGCCCAGTCACTCAAGCTGATCGATGACAATGACCACAGAGGACCGTCATCGAGCGGGGACAACAGTGGGTTATATCGCCGACGAGAACCAACCAGCGAAGCATTTGGGGATCAGGCCAGGAACCAAACCCTGTTGCGTGTCGATTGTTTTCCCTCCTAAGCTTTCCGACAAGCCCCAGGCGATCCACCCATGACGCCAGTCTTCCATGTCTTCAACGCTCCCCGACGGCCTACCCGCACCACCACAATGAATTGGCCTGTAGATCTTGCGCATCAATGCTGCTCAATGGCCGGTGTGGATGTGCTCGCTTATGCCCTCGCTGCAGTCTCTGGTCCAGTCGGAGGAGCGGGGAGAGTGCCAGCACGTCGTCATGGCCCATGCTGCTTCATGCCATTCTCTCTTCTCCGTCTTTTATACCCTCCATTTGTTGCTCGCTGGCTGTCTCCTAACATCTGGAACATTGGCTAGACACCTGAGTGTGTTCAGTCATTACTTCCAGCAGAGTCGGTATTCCGCATCCCGCCGACAGTAGCAATATCATCACAGTTCGAATAAGCATATAACGTCCAATTCCGTCACAAGATGGACGACCGAGAACCCGGGCGCCCACGGGCGAGGGTATGCACACTCGCTTCTCCCTTCACTTCATTCGAGAGCTGACCTGAGGGTTACCCTACTTCACAGTCCGATGCGATCTCCCCGCGGAGTGAGAATCCGCCCACCTCCCCATTATCACCCACTCGCGGCCGTCGCGGGACTGCCGGTGACGCCGACTTCGTCTCTCCGACTCGCCGCGTCTCTGGTCGCGATGGTTCCGGGGCTGGAGTCCGTCGACGCAGCTCCGCCGCCTCCCGTCGCAGTGGTGGAAGTGGCATCCCCAGTTTGACGCGACGCACCACGCTGGCGGAACGAACCCAAGGGCGCTTCACCATGGCGGGACCAGACGAGACGCCTCAACTGCGCCTGGCCCATGAGCCGTTTGTGCAACCCGGCTATGGCGATCTGAACCCGTCTTACGAACAACCAGCCAACTCCAAACCTGTCTGGGGTCTGGCGAAGCCGCTCCCGCGTGTCGTCCGACCGGGCATGGTGCCGACCAAGGAGGAGCTGCTGGAAGCACGTCAAAATATCCAATTGCCGGCCGAAAATTCCCAGAAGCTGGGGCTGGATGTCGACCCCAATGACCTGGAACAAGGCCAGATCGAGAAGACGGCGGACCCCCGGAAGATGGCGGCGCAGGTGGAAGACGCCCGGATCCAGCGCGAGAACAACTTCATGAACAAGATCCTCAGTGGAGATGCCACCACCACACGACAAGGGTCGCGACTCTCGCGCACGTCGTCGTCGCGCATCCGCCGTCCCTCCGCCTGGGATCTCCCACCCGAGAATCTGTCGACAGTGCCCGAAGGCGAGACCCCGGCGCCCAGTGAGACCCACGAAGAACCCCCGCAAATGAGTAGTGAGGAGCCCCTGGAGCCCGTGCCGGAGGAGCCCGAGCTGCGCGCTGACGATGGCAAGGACGGGATGATGCTGGACGACGACCTGCCCGACCTGGAGGAGATCGAGGCGGCCTATCCGGACGATCTGCATCCGCTGGTGCAGGAGCTGGTGGAGGAGGAGGTGCACAACAACCACACCACCTGGTCGGTCATCCGCACGCATCACCGCGAAGCCCTGGCCGAGTCCCTGGGGGTCTTCGTGCAGCTGTTCGTCGGCTTTTCCGCCGATCTGGCAGTGACCCTGGCCAACGCCGGTAATCCCAACACCACCGACTGGGCCTGGGGGTTTGCCACCATGATGGCCATTTATGTCTCTGGTGGTGTGTCCGGTGCGCATCTCAACCCGACCATCACCATCATGCTGTGGTTCTACCGGGGGTTTCCCAAGAGCAAGATGCCCGAATACTTTGCCGCCCAGTTCTTGGGGGCCTTCATCGCCGCGCTCGCCGCCTACGGTCTCTACTATCACTCCATCCAGCACTACCTCCTGACCAACTCAGCCACGGACGTCATCAACAGCTTCGTAACCAGCCAGCGCGAGGCCTGGATTGGTCCGGGTACCGCCTTCTTCACCGAATTCCTGGGCACCATGGTGCTGACCGTGGTGGTCCTGGCCCTGGGTGATGACCAGAACGCACCCCCGGGAGCCGGTATGAACTCCCTCATCGTGGGTCTCATGGTGGCCTGCAACAGTATGACTTTTGCCTATCAGACGGGTGCCGCCTTGAATCCGAGTCGAGATTTCGGGCCGCGACTCGCATTGCTGGCTCTGGGGTATGGCTCGTCTCTCTTCACCAATCCGTACTGGTTCTATGGACCGTGGGCTGGATCCCTGTCGGGCTCTTTTCTGGGGGCCTTCCTGTACGATTTCATGATCTTCACGGGTGGTGAATCGCCGGTCAATTACCCCTGGGAACGCACGCAGCGCGCGATGCGCAAGAGTCGCATGAAGTGGGGGAAACGGCTGCGTCTTTCGCGGAAAGACCGGGGGGAGAAGACTGTGCGTTGAGGGTTGTTGTTTAGAAAGGGTGGTTGTATAGATGCTAGAATGATTTATTGAGGTATATAAGGGAGGTTGATTAGGTATAGAGGCTTACGGAGAGATGTTTGTAACTACATGATGCTCATTTATACCCTGATGAGCGATAAGCGTTGTACATATTGAGATTTGGGACAGGACTTTCAATTGCATTAGTTTATTCTATTCAAGATCCATCTTAATACTGACTACTCGTAGTATTCCAGCCTGGGTACTATACTAGGATTCTAGTATGATGATGCCTCAATTGGCAACGATACTCGGATGTGGCTTTCCGGCATATTTTCCATCCTACCGGCTACCTTCGGTATCCCGATTCAAGTATGGGACCACTCCCGGCATCCGACCGAGACATGAGCCGATTCACAGGATTCTGTTGAGCAGACATTGGTCTTTGCAATATGGTCTTTCATCATCTGTGTAGACGTGCCTGATTTGGAGTCTCCACTACCATGAAAATGACGTCACCATCCATTGCCCCCGAGAGTAACAGACTGGATATGATGCTCGGTGATGTCCAGAATAAGCAACAGATAGCAGACATCTACAGGTTTCTTACAACTCAACATAGAGACGGGGGCTATTTAGTTGGGCAACTCCTGCCCCCTGGTCGTGATCGATATTCGACTCCTCCGCCTCCAGCCACCACCTCCATCGATATGAGCCAAGATGCAGAGGAAAACAGGACAATGTCTCCAATTCGCAGAGTCACCTCATCGGTAACCTGGGGCTGGTATGCCATCTCACTCAGCTGGGGTGGTATTGCAGTGCTGCTACACCAGACGCCTCACCAGTTCAGCGGCCTCACCACCATCGGAACCATCGTCTTCATCGCCAACCTCGTCATCTACACCACGGTGACCCTCTGTCTCCTCTTCGAGGCTGTCCGACCACAGAATGTGTTCAAACCCCTGGAGGAGTCCCCCAACTTCGCCGCACGCTGGCTGCACATCAAGAAGCCCCAGGACCTATACTTCGTCCCCGTCGCGCTGCTCGCCTTCGCGACCATCATCTTCTGCACATCCTACTACGGCACCCCCCATTGTGGCCGCTGGTTAATCCTGACCCTGAACGTCTTTTTCTGGGTCTACACCGGGGTATCACTGCTCCTGTCCATTGCCATAGGCTGGTGGATCCCATACACCGGCACCACCCACGGCGACCACTTCGCCATCGTGAACATCCTACCGTACTTCCCACCCATGCTCAGTGGCACCATGGCCGGCGTTCTCGCCCCGAACCAGGACCCTGCGCAAGCCGTGCCCATGCTCGTCGGCGGCACCACCATGCAAGGCTTCGGGTTCCTCATGTTCCTCGTCATATTGGTACAGAGCCTGACAGAAATCTCCAGCGAGGGTCTCCCCGTGCCTAATTTCCGACCAGAAATGTTCATCGCCGTCGGCCCGCCCAGTTTCACCATCATCGCCATGGTCAGCATGGCCGATGCGGCGGTGGAAAAGCTTCCCAATCACTATATCAGCGCCGCAACCAGTGTGCGCACCGCGGATGTCCTGCTGATTGTGGCGGTGGTCGCGTCGGTATTCCTCTGGGTTCTGGCCTTCTTCCTCTTCTGCATGGCGGCGCTGAGTATGCTCGAGGCGCTGTGGCATCGCACGATTCGCTTTGAAACGCTCTGGTGGTGTATGGTCTTCCCTATTACGGGCTTCGTGCTGGCTACTATCGATATGGGGGAGTATTTGGCTTCGCCGGCGATTGAGTGGGTGGCGTCGGGCATGACTATTTTTCAGGTGTGTTTGTGGTTGACGATCACGGTGTGTCAGATATTTAAGTGGGTGTATAAGAGGGAGTTTTAGCTGTATAATCTGGTAAATTTATTGCCCATTAGAGAATAGATATAGAGTTAACAGCATAGCGGGCTATGTTCTTGAGCATCACGATATCATTTTCATCTTCGAAGATAATATGCCATGCAATCAATTCGGTAGCTCTTGTGAAAGGAGTGCAATTTCCTCACTTCTCTCCCGCCCATCAATACTCCCCGTTGCTATCGCCCTGCGCTGGCCATTGTCGTCTTCGGTCCACTTGAGTGGCCCCTGCGGGAATGCCTCCTTACCGCCGCTGGTCCATCGTAGAGCCTGCCGAATCCCCTCATCCAGGTCCGGCAGCATCCCATTCGTGAACTGAAAGCCGCCTCCGAACTGGCTGGGAATGTCCTGGTGTTCCATGTGCTCCGCCATGGTCGCGTATGCATCCGCGGACTTGGTAATGACCAGTTTATCGGCTGTCATGGGCTCGACAAAGTTCTTCATGAATGCCCAGATCTTGGCGAAGTAGAAGGGGGCATTGCCCACCTAGTAGCAGTCAACATCAACAAGGGGTTATACCGGTCATAGTGTCTGAATCACTTACGATAATACGATCAATAGTCTCCGGATAGCATGTCGCCAGAATCCAGCTAATATCGCGTGCAAAATCGCGCAAATCCCAGGCCTGCTTCAAAGATAAGGCGGAGGCATCGACGATGTAGATGGATTTAGTGATGGGAGTGGTAGGATCTGGCCGGTCGCGCATGGCCGAACACAGCGGGAGTACGAATCGAGTCAGACTATCGAAATGGATGGCTGCACGTTGTTCCATATCCGGGATGATTGGATCTGGGGAATTTATCTCAGTGTGTCTGGAAATATCGCGCGTCTTCCTCCACGCTGTCATGGTCGATGCATTCAAGTGAGCGACATCGAGCGCCAGGATTGGTTGTCCTCGTCGGTCTCGTCGTCCCGTCCAGTGAGGATACTGTCATCTTGTCAGATAGTTTGTTTGTTACTCGCGGGATACTAGCATACCAGCTTGCGTGTCTCCTCGTAATGCTCCATGGAGATCAGGTCGTACAGACGGAGAATATGTCTATCGGCTTGGAACTTGGCGGCCTCTTGAAATTGTTTTAGAGCAGCTTTGGGATTCATTTGGCGAGCTTCCAAATATCGTCTACATCACGATCAGTACGGCATCGATGACAGGGGGGTATTCTGCTCACAAAAGGGTAGGGTCATCGGTGATCCCATCTTCGACATCCCCGGCCTGTAACCCCTCCCGACGCGCCAACAGGCCTTCTGCAGCAATGAGACCCTTGAAGGTCTCGAGGACCGTCGACGGGTCCGTGGTTAACTCTCCCATGTTGTGATGCGACAAGCTCGGCGGACGGTGAACTGCTAGGAGGTCAGAGGATTGATCAATCTATGTTGTTGCAGGTTAATGGTGTCGCTTCAGTGACTGGTGTCACGATGAGGTTGCTTACTGAGTGGCTGGGGCGGCTGAATTGGGTCACAGCCTTAGCGGCATGCTGCAGGATGATGTAGAATGGCCAGCACGCCCCCAACTTTTGATTGGAATTCGTCTTGTGCACGAGGGGTTCTTCTCCATTCCATGATCCCAGCTATCGCCAAAGCCAGCTGTCGGATCTCTCTTCCGGCCACATCTATTCCTCATGGATGTTTAGTGTAGTGATGAAGTTTAAGATCCATGATGATGGCTTCATCTGTCGATCCTCCAGTTCCCGGTTTGCGTCACCAACAACCCTCACCCGATTGGCCGATACATTGCAAAGGACCCAGAATCAGACGGAATGCCGAAATCAAACTGTATGAAATCAAAGTTCCTTGCAAGAGCCGGGCCTGGAATGACAATCTTCAACCTTACCAGCTCTAGTAAACCCACAGATGATCTGCACCCTCGAGATCTTGATGCCGTCCCCCAATCAGGCGCGAAGGATGAAGAACTCGAGTGGATTCCAGTGGATTGACCCAACCCTGGCACACCTCATCGCGACGCAACTCTGGTTGATGGTTCGCAGATCTCCACTGCCCGCAAGGGGTTGATTGGCAGATGCCTACAATGAACCATCATCGTATCTCCAGAAACATCAGATCAGATTGCGCTTCCCGCTCAGATGAACGCCTGTTCTTGTAGAAAGCGGACCCGTGATGGCAATATGTGAAGTTGGTATTACGCTACAGTGCCTCATTATGGGCCTGCCAGGGATCTTTCAGCACAAGGGGATGATTTAAAAACGGCCATTGTCTGTTCCTGGCCACTCACCTTCCCTGCATGACCTGCAAGGCTACTTGATGATTAGCGGTCGGAATTTATTCCTTTTCTCGTTTCATAATGGTCCCTACAAGTCTATCCCCCGACGATACATCCGATCCGGTTCCTCGTTCCTCGTCGGATATTCAAGGATTCTGTCACAATTATCCCCTACGACGCCACAAGTATGAGGATCAAGCCAACAAAGGATCCCAGCAATGCCGTGACGACTGGGAGCAGTATATCGGCCCGATCGAGCGCTGGGGATGCGGTAATCCATGGGAAGGCCACTTCGCCGCGGTCGTCTTGCCCTTTTGCCGGCCCGATCGCATTGCCATCATTAGCTACTGTTTCGAATGTGAGATCCTTAGCCCCATTTAGCCACTTTATCTCCGTGAAATCTCACATGAACTAGATGCATTCATGTACGATAATGTGGTTGAATCGGCTGCCAAATCCACAGTAAGTCTTGTAGCAAAGTTGATTCCAGCTACCGGTCTAACAAATCCCAGGTAAACATCAACAGAGACGACATTGCTCTCGATGAGACGGAGTATCGAACGGTGCGATCAGTCACTGGCACAAAACAGATCCAGTCGAAAATGCTACTCGACTTACTGTCGATCGATCCTGTGTGCGCGGAGGTGGTCATTGACTCCTGGAAAACGATGATCGACACAACGGTAAAGCAGGACAAGACGCGCACGTTCAGTAACCTGGAAGAATATGTGGATTTTCGGATTATTGACACTGGGGCGCCGTAAGACGACACGAGCTGTCTTACATTCGAGAAGATCTAACCTGGGTTACAGGTTCGTGGACACGTTGATGCGTTTCGGAATGAACATTCTCCTCACACCCGAGGAAGAGGAACTCGTCGCTCCTATCGTCAAGCCGTGCTATGCAGCTCTCGGACTTGCCAACGACTACTTCTCCTTCGATATCGAGTGGGAAGAATTCCAACAACCGGAATCAAACCAGTCCACTATGACGAATGCCGTCTGGCTATTCATGCAATGGCACCAGGTGGATGAACAGGAAGCCAAAAGGCGTGTCCGGCAAGTCACCAACGACTACGAGAGGGAGTACCAGCAACGAGTACGGGACTTTATCAGCGGTGAGGGAAAGTCCAATACGAAGCTGCAATTGTATCTCACTGCGCTGGGATACCAGATCCCAGGAAACATCGCCTGGAGTCTGCGATGTCCCCGGTATCACCCCTGGTTGTGTGAGGAGGGAAGTGCCCTTTTGCGAGCGTCGATGGACGAGGCGCGCGATGTATGTAATGAAGGTAAACGACGGAGTATATCAGGAGATAGTATCTCATCCGAGTCCTCGGTCTGGTCCGGAGCAAGTGATCGCTCTGCACGATCATCGGTATCCTCGGCTCCTTCGCTCGACGAGGGAAAGGAGCCAGACCGTGTTATGCTTGGGACGGAGGTAAGCGCATTGTCCATTATCATGGGCTATTGATGAAACAATGTTAACAGTCTACCAGCATCTCCTCGGTCCAGCCGAGTACATCGCCTCCCTCCCCTCCAAAGGCGTCCGCGAGGCCTTTATCGACGCGCTGAACGTGTGGCTTGTCCTCCCGGATCGCTTCGTCGGAGTCATAAAGTCCATTGCGAAGACGTTGCATAATGCATCTTTGATGTGAGTGCTTGAGCCAAAAGATGTAGCGTGACCTTGACCCTGTTAACAACCCGTAGGCTAGATGACATCGAAGACGGATCGCCTCTACGTCGAGGCCAGCCCGCGACACACACTATCTTCGGACAAGCGCTGACCATCAACTCGGCAAACTTTGTCCTGATCCAGGCCATGGACCAGGTACGGCAGTTAGAGGACTCGCGCTGTCTAGACATCTTCGTAGAGGAGATGCGGAATCTGTTCATTGGCCAGAGTTTCGACCTGTACTGGACACGGCAGGACGAGTGTCCTTCGGAGGAGGAATACCGGGAGATGATCCGTCAAAGTATACCCATTCCTCCTCTAATACAACAGACATATACTGACTGGTGATCAGAAACAGGCGGTCTCTTCCGGCTTGTCGCTCGATTAATGATGCAAAAGGCCACATTGAAGAAGAACCAGTAAGCACAAGATACCTTATTACCAGAGTATACTAACACCTCTCGGTATAGGCACATATCCCTAGAACCTCTCGTCGATCTCATGGGAGAGTACTTCCAAATCAGAGACGATTACAAGAATCTTACTGAAGAGGTACGTTCATCCCTACCTTACAACATAATGTGATTAGAAGTTGACTTGGAAATCAAGTATACCGGACAGAAAGGCTTTTGCGAAGATCTCGATGAGGGGAAGTTCTCGTTTCCTCTGATCCATGCGCATAAGCTATTGCCTGAATGGTCAGAAATCCGACTTCTTCTACAACAAGGCCGCCAGTCTGGTGGGCTTGATGTCACGCAGAAGCAGCTCGTATTGGGTCGTCTCCATGACAGCGGGAGCATGGCATACACGGAAAAGACACTCAGAGGCCTGATGGGTGAGATCCGGCTGAGGATTGATCAAGTGGAGAAGGAATCCGGCTGCTCGAATTGGGTTCTGAAACTGCTTGTTCACCGATTGGAAGTCTGATATTGCTATATAGATGATGGATGCCCGTAACGACAGTTATGGATTTTTTGGCGTTTGTTTTACGTTTTATGCTTTCTGGAGTGATGTTGGTACGAGATATTGGGTGGGCATGTCATTTGAGCAGTTAGAGTAAATAGAACTTCTATGTCTGGTGATACATATTTATAGACGAGCAGGTAATTGAACAGACGCTTCACAGCGCTATTCTACAAATGTGGAACATAGTCCGACCAGCTAACTGTCTGAAAGGCACTGGCAGGCAAGCTGCGCAGTCCGATAAAGTCTTCCGTAAGAACATACGCTCGGCCCACGCAGTAGGCTGCACAGAGCACCGAGGTAGGAAATAACACGCGAAGCGGCACTTCTCTCTTCGGATCACGAGCTGGGTCGATATTTCGCAACGTGGCTGCTAAGTTTCGCAGGTACGACCGCTGCCGGGACGGGGTGGTCGAGGTCTTTAGTATCGACAAGGGAAGAATAATTCGCCGCTTATACTCCCTGGGCAGCACAATTTTGTCGCAGTAACCAGCATGCAGTCCCCCTACGACGGTGAATACCAAATTGTAGATACTGGCGATACGCCATAAAATACATTCGGCGCGGGATGGAAAGTGGAAATCCCAGGCAAGCATGAATATCGAGCCGAATAGAAGTAGCACCGGGGTGGCAATGCAATCGGCTTTCATATCTGTGATGGGGAAGTTGTCGCTGACAATGCGATCGCGTGGTCTTGCGGTCATGGGGCGTGAGAACATGGGAACATGCATCTTGCGTAGGATCTCTGTGTAGTAACGCCAATGTACTGCGCAGAAGGAGACGTCGTCGCAGACGAAGTCGAGGGGCGTCTCGTGCCATTCTTGCAAGGGGTATGGGCAATGCTACTCCAGAATTATATCCTGTCAACGATAAACATCACCAGGAGTAGAGTTAATCGAACCTCTTTTCGGATGATATCCATATCTGTGTTAGCCTGTAAAATCAGGCTACTCGAGATGTCTGATGGCTTGAACCGCCAGCAGAACGAGGTCACCAGAAACACGACCACAAAGGAGATGGTGGTGAGCTCCAAGGTCGTCAGTGCTAGCCCTTGAGCTACACGCATGGCGCAGTTGACGAGCAGCCAGAGTGCCTGGCAGACTGCGATGACCCTGAATCATGGAGGCGAGAATATGAGTGATTTGATAAGAAACGGTCGCAAGCAAGTTCAGTACGTACCGAGAGAAAGTGTCGGATTTGTTCCGATCGTTTATGTAGTCTTCACTGATCATAGGGTACTCGACATACCCCCTTTCAATGAGAAAATGAAGTTGCTTCGCGTTTACTGGGAATGGCCGGTCGCTTTCAGGACCCTTCACTAAAAAGCCTCCCATATCCGCATAGAAGGCATGAGTTAAAGTCCAAAGGGGTCGCTTGGCGGTGTCTGCTGCCTCTAGTCGCTCAAATTCCTGACGTGAGCGTTAGACTGGGTTGCTCTGAGCAAAGTAGTACAGCAGAATTTCGAGACCTTAACAGATGCTCGCGCGGAGGACCACTGTCCCAGAGCCAGCATTAGAAGGAATTCAGGGCCCAGGAGTCCCAGGGAGGCCAAATGCAGTCGGTCGCGCAGGCCGTGATACCATCGGTCGGAGGGGGCAGGAATGTTGGGCATGACAGCCGTCCAGCAACACAGTACAATAGTCAGTAGACAACTCGAGAGAATGGTCCAGGTCCCACGCCCATCGGGCTCGTCAATCCAGCCATCGATAATGGCTGCGGTTGATGTGGAATTGGTGGACATGGGGGATGGTGGCCGGGACTGCGATCAGAGTGACTGCCCGTCAGTTCTTCGGGGAGATGGGCTGCCAATATAGCCCTTCGTGCTGGCTGCTTGAGGTTAGGCAACCTCCCCAGGTCTTTTCTGGCGGGGCTATGAGTGGCCAGGAAATGGGCGCTTATCTGAAACCTCTTCCAGAATGCACCCGCTGGCGACTGGTGGCTTAGCCATTCCGTTAACCCCTGCATGTCTGCCACCCGGTCCGTCGTTAAGTGGCTGGTTGAGCCATTGGCGTCTTTAAGAGAGGGCAACCCGGCTCCACTGCAAGGCGCCGCGGACCGCGCCGTCATCCATAGCCATCAAGACGCCCTAAGGTCAGCTGGTAATTTAGCAGCATTTTCCTGCAGGGCGACATGGGATGGTTGCAACTATTTATAGGTAGTATCGTGGCTTTGCAACTTCATGCATTCTTGATACAATGATGCCTAGTTCAAAGTGCAGTGCTCGTCATACATGGTCAAGGCCCTCCGAGGGAATTAGTATCATCATATCGGAATATTTGCAGGGGTTTGGCGAAAGGCTGAATCTCGACTGACTATGCGGGCACCAACTTTAGCGCAGGCTGCTCGGAATCCGCTGAGGATCAAATCGCCTGCCTGTCAAGGAACCTAGGGCGAATCTCACCTTCTAACTAATGTTGCACAAACTGCTACTCCAGCTGTCTTGTCTAATGTTGGTGTCGGCGATGCAGCGATGTCTTCGAAGTGGACGGAACCAAGGGTTGAACATCTTCGTCAGGGGTGCTCGAGAAGTTGGCAGAAAGTCAGTGTACAATATGTATCTAACCTTAACCTGTCTCCGATCAATTATATACAATAAATCAGCGGATAGAACTGAGTCATTTAGGTATCTGAAGGTGGTTGTCATCGCGCTTTTGAGCGACGCGCCTTCCTAATTGGGTTAGCTGTCTGTATTGTGCTGTGTAACTGACTAAGCGCAGTGACTTTATGCACGCACATGACGAGTCGCGTCACTTGCCGCTCGCAGCAGACAAGGCAACTATGGCGCGAGTGTGATGTAACGTCGCACTCGCGGGGAAAGGTTTCCGCTTTACCCTGCAGTGGTGGAGGTACCTGCTGGCCAAACAGATAATTATGATCCAACACTGAAAGAGAGGCTAATAAGATACATGGACGGCCAAGTGTACTTTCTGGCACGGGCGGGTATGTCCTCGGTTGGTTGTGCCTCCGTCATGTGAAAGGGGAGATGCAATTGTGTTTCTCGCTGTATTGTAGAGCATCTACTAATAATGCGATATTAGTAGTCATGATGGGCTTGCTAGGTTGTAACTTACAAAGTGCTGGCTGTTGGGTTTAAAAAAGTATTTGCCTTTTAATGTTCAGTTTTGTCGTATCGTTTCTATGCGACGCTTAAGTGCCACTGTACTCAGTACCCACTGCGGATATATATAACCAACTCCACCACCACCACCACCACCACTACTACTACTAGCAGTAGGTTGATCGTATAGTCATCAAGCAGATTCTACAACTTACATGAACCTTTCGTATCACACTGATCTGAGAAATAACTAAACTAGTAATGTAGCCACATCATTCTACTTTTCCTGTAGCATTACAGACATAAATTTGTCGAGAATCTACTATGCTGAGCAACTAACACTAGCTTTGCATTGCAGCCTCAACAAGCATAGCCTGGAGAGAAAAACAGCAAGACCTGAATAGCACCCAGAAGTAAGAGCATATCATGAGCATACTTTGCAACTAATGAACCAACTGGCGTATACAAGTATAGATGCAAACAGTGAACAACAAACGCAAAGGGGTATATTAAATAAAAGTCTATCTATAATACAAGTCTATACATATATACAATATACAACCCAGTCACGAGGAAGCAGTAGCTCATGACCCAGATTAGGCATTATTGGCGCACGAAAAGCTGCTGCCCGAGCTGTCGCTGGAGATGGAGAGTCCCGAGACCCACAGACCACAGACGCAGATGGTGGCGCCAATGCCGAACAACGCCAGGTTGGCGAGGGTCAGCAGGGTTTTGCGGACCGAGGTGAAGTAGTTGCCCCAGTACATGTACAGCCAGAAGACACCGGGAAGACCGACTAGAAATCGTTAGTGAGAAATCCATGGGAATAAGAGACAAACTGATGATGGATGGGATACTCACATGAGAACCAACTAGCGAACAATGCGCTCACCAAGCTGACGAGATCGCTAAAGACCGGAATGGCCTCGGCAATAACCCAGGCAATGATCCAGTAGCCCGCTGCCAGCCCGATCCAGGCACCGATACCCAGGGCGCTGCGCTTGTGCATGACGTCCGTGCCACGGAAGAGACGGACATAGACGTTCTTGATGGCGACGTGTCCCAGGACGACACCGGCGATGACGATGGTGGGGATGGCAATGCCGTAGGCGACCTTGCGGACAACGATGCCCGCGGAGCCCAGGGCCGGGGAGGTGACGTTCTGACCGGCGTAGCGATAGATGACGGCGGATGCGACCGTGTAGAAGACGATCTCAAACCCCTGCAACATGCAAAGGGACTTGGGGAAGTCCTTGGGGTCCTTCATCTCGGCGATGAAACCGAAGAAGGCAGGGTGGCCACCTGATGAAGGGGTTAGTATACTCCGATGCGACCGATTACAGAGGGCAGACAAAGGGAGACGAACAGTAGGCAAAAGCGATGTTGGTGACAGCCGAGAAACCCTTGACAAAAGAAGTCGAACGGGTAAGCTGCATGGGGGGAGGAGTCGGATGTTCAACGGCGACACCGATCATGGTGATCAAGACGGCCGAGAAGATACTGATGAAGGCTGGACGGAAAGTTAGCGCGATGATTGGGAGGAAGTAATGGACTGAAGGAAGTACTGACAAGTCACGGCCAACCATGAGACGTTCTTCATGGTACGAGGGAGAGAGCAGACGAAGGAAAGCACCAGACCAACGACACCAAACACGACCGAGCAGGTTCCGTGGTTGGTGAGGGTGTTCATCATGACGGTGAAGGTCACCAAGTGACTGCCCGAGGCAAACATGAAGAACACCAGCTGAGCGAATTCCGTGAACAAGCGACCGTAGCGGCCGCACAAGACCTCGCCGGCATCCGCCATGCTGTGGATGAAGGGATACCGGGTCCGGAACTGTCCAATGACATAGCCGGAATAGGTGGCGACGATACCCATGCCAACGATGAGAATGATGGCGCTAATGTCATAAGTGGTTAGCGAAAGACCAGACGAAGTTGTGAAGGGACGCGATCGTATACTACTTACGGAATCAGGCCAACCTCAGCGACGGTGGCGGGCAAAGACAGAACACCCAGTGACACAGTCTCGGCAATCATCACTGCAGACAAAGTATCGTGGTTAGTAACCTGGATAGGGAAAAGACGATATCAAAGTGGAGTAGCATACGGATTCCAGATTGCCTATAGACGAGAAAAACAATGTTAGTGTCTCGGTCATCAAGTAGATATATGCCGTATAGTAGAACGGTCCAGTATAGTTCACGGGCACAAACATACCACCAGTCGAGGGTCTTATAGTGCACCTCTCCCACCGCTTCATTTCCAAAAGGATCCCTCTCCACGGAAGGCGTCTTCTCCATATCATTCTCCCACATGCCTCCCTCTTCCTCGACCCGGCGACCCGGTCCAGTCTCGATATCCTTCACGTCCAAGGCCGACATGGTTGCTCAGTATTTGGGGGATGGGGTTGGCAGGCTGACTCCACGAGCAGGGCTGAGATGGGATGAGGAAAGAGTTGAACAAGCACCCGTCTCAAGTCTCAGCAGTAGCAGCAGCAGCAGCAGCAGCAACAGCAACAGGTAAAAGGAGGAGCGGAACTAAACCCAGGAACACCCGCACGACGCGGACATCAACCATATATGGCTCCAGGCTGCAAAGCATGGACGCATGGCGAGAAGGTTTTTCTTAGTTAATAGAAGGGTCGCACTGGCAAATCAGAAGGCGAATTAATGCAATCTCTGCTGGTGTGACACAAACTTTGCCGCCCGCAGAATCCTGCTCCGACATCGGGCTCCTGCGCGGCCTCCCGGCTCCACCGGTCGCACCATGCGGCCTTCAGGAACAAAAAGCCTCTATCCAAGCTAAAAAAGCGTTCAGGGACCATCTACAGATGATCGACGAACGTCCTGCACGCTGTTCAGACCTCAATTGGCCGACATATCCCAGGTGCAGGGCTGGTCCGGCACCGGACCTGGGGGAAGCATGAGCATCAATTTAAGCTCAGCCCCGGAAAAGTAACATGCGCCCCCTCTTTTTGCTGGCCTTCCGGCCGCCGGAGAGGGAATCGTGGCCACTAAACCTTATGCAGTGTCGCGGTGGCGGATTCCAGATTCCCCAACCCAGACATTTCCACTTTTCCTGCGTTCTTACTCAGAGGTTCTTGGTTAGGGCTGGTGGCCAACGGAGGCCATACCCATTTGGGTTAATATGGCGCGGCCCCTTGGTTTTTTCTGAGGAATGGCCTCGGGGCTCGTTGGCAGCACTCCGGCCTGGCCTCCCCCGTTTAGTTGCTCGAACCTGGAGAAATAGAAAAATGGAAGATTCTGCAGAAGCTCGCAAAGCCGATCGGACTCGTTCGTTTGACCGGTTTGCCGACCCGTGACAGCTCCAGCCAAACTAGTCCATGATTTCAATGGGCCTGGATCCCATCTCCCCCATCAATGCCACGTGCCTCTTTCTGGCGGATCCCCCGGAATCGGATGGGCTTCCCATCTCGCCCTGACTCATAGCAAGCGAGCACTTTGCAGCCTCACACACCTGCTAGGTCTTGTTCATGGACCCACCCTTCCCATCGGTGACTATATCCGTTCCTTTTAGAGTCGACATCGCGCGTTGGTGGCGAATATCCCCTCACTTTCATGACGTTCGTCTGACTCACAGAATGGGCTGATTATAGCAGCCCTCTGTGACATGGTAAGAGGTTAGCTGATTTGCTTAGAGTTGCAAATCTATGGTGGATTGACACATACTGCATTGGTCCAGGGAGGAGTGAGTCATCGGGCGTGCAGGTATGCCATTGATCATGTCAATCATTCGAGTAAAGGGCCTTGGGGATAGTCAATTTCGAGTAGAAAATTATTCACTATTCAATGGTATCAACCATGACACAAGAGTGCAAACTATTTCCAACTCTTGCTGAATATGCCAGCAGGGTAATCTTGGATCCTGCACTGGAGAGCATCGATGTGCATGACGCTTCTCTTCAAGAATGCTCGTTCAAGAAGAAGAAGAGCGCTTTCACAACTGTCCCCTTCAAATGAGGACATGCTCAGAGCTAACTTGGTCTATCCGCAGCCGGCCACTTGTGTATCCACGAGACAAGTAGGTTACACTTGCTTACGGTTATCTGATGCGAATTGCAAGACAATGCTGACAAGACTGAGATTGCCGACATTGGCCGCGGACCGGCTATCTACTGCAGCCAAGGTGATGGTAAGCTGTACTGTTGCAACCGCTTATACTCCGTACATGACCATAGCCAATTTAAGTAGCCATTGTGAGCATGGGCCCTCGCTCTATGTAATCAGATAAATGCTACGAGTCGCTCGATGATGTCTGCGCCAAGCTTTCCCCTGTGACAAGACTCGACCGGATCGTGTTATTTAAGCTTAATAATATGTATACACTATTGTTTGCACCACATACAAATAGGATAGCTCTGCAATATCCCCGCAATTGCTATTCAATCAAACGTTGCCCGTAGAATGTCTGGATAGAGCACATGACTTCGCATTGGGTGCAAAGGGCATAATCTGATGTTGGATGCAGGAGAGTTCCGCGCGTCCGCACCACATCGGTCGTGGCAGGGAGCGCTTTAGGGAATAGTCTACGTTATTGGGGTAACATGAGCCGTTGCCGATTGACGTAGGCGTGCAACATGATCTCGTCACTACTGAAGACAGCACACTCGTTGTCGGGCTCACGAAGATATAAAGAGGCTGTGGTTGCTTATTGGAAGCAATACGAACACTCAGTCTATCGACATCCTAAACATCCTCCCAGTTCACTACAGATCTTGCCCGCTTGTATCTACCAGAGTTTTGACAGAAGCTTTGCAAAATGGACGTGTCTCCCCTGTCTGGCGATCATGACCACAAGTTCGTTGACGCTCCCGAAGGAGTAGATGTCACCGGTGACTATGGCACTCCTAGTCTCCTCTTCATCTATTACAACCAACCGGTCTCCGACAAGCACCGGAAGGAAGTGCATGAATTGAGACACGACCTGGAGACCTGGAACGCGTTTGAACTTGGTCGCGCCGAGTCCCAGGTCAATTCTCTGATGCAGGAAGGGAAGCTGCCCACTGACGACTACAATGAATCACGCATCAGACGTGCCGAGTATCGCAGCAAGGTGATTCAGTATCTGCGCAACGAGCAAGAATCTTGGTAAGCCTTCACTTCCATAGCTGATGCCTTTGGAGTCAGTCCACTAATGTTACCACGAAGGCTGGTGGAAGCCGACAAGAAGGAGTTTACCGTTGAGCTGAAGACCGACGAGAAACACATGAACAAGAAGGTCGAACAAGAGCTGCGCGGGCGGCTGGAATCCAAGGAAAACCTGCCGGCGCAGTTTGGCGTGGTCTTGCGCATCATCAACCGCATCATTGCTGCACGCAAGCGCGACGACGTGCAGCAGTACCATTTCACTAATGTGGAAGTGTCTGCCGATGGCAGGGATGATCCAGGTAGGCAGTTATTCTTACCCCATTGGTGATGTGCATACTGATGTGAAATTCTAGAGATCAAGTCCACAATGTTCCGGGTCTACGAGGAGGAAGGAGAGGGCGAGGGAGAGTCTGTCAAAGTCAAGATCGACTATGTCAATCATCGGTGCCAGCTCAACAGGGAACGTTGGGCCAAGGAACGACAGAACGTAGAGGAATTCGTCAAGCAAGGAGAGAGGATCCGCAGGGCTATGACATTGAACTTTTGTGTCGATGCCTAGGTAGCAAGCAGAGGCTCCGGAAGTCTGCCTCTGTGCGGGACGTTGCGGGTTCGTGGTGATTATGAATGGGCTGAGTAGTTCGGGAGATATTGAAATGCTTGATGATTTGGAACATGAGAATTAGGCACAGTCTTGAGAGAATGGATCTACTTCGTGGTCTGCATGACATATAGCTGCCATCTCGGAAATTTCGACTGCCTCGTCTGCGTAGCCAACAAACTCACGCCACATTGATACTACCCAGGAACTGCTCAAAGTTGCTCCAGTCGAGACTGTACTGCGTGATCGTCTGCATAGATTCTTGCCACATACTGGGGCTATCCAAAGGAGTACCATCTGGACCGCTATTGACCCCATCTATGGAAGGAATCTGAGGTCCTGAGCTCGAAAGTGGTTCGATGCCTTCCCCCGGCGTCAAGTTCAACGATGGGACTTCATCTTTCTTATGTTGCGCCCGAAGTTGCCGGTTTGCAAGAACAGCTTCGTCGAACTTTCGAAGCACTGCCTTGAATCTCTGCATGGTTGGACACTTTGCGTTTTCTTGCATTATGGACTGCAGCCTCGTCACCATACACTGAACTTCACTTTGCGCTGTGTCTTCCAGCTGCCACATAGTCTTCGGAAGATCTGGAGGCATGATCCACAGCTGACGGAGGAGCAGGATCATCCCAGCCGAGTACCCATAGAAAAGGTCCAGGCTGGTTTTGCCATTGACACTATTGGCATGGTCAAGCAGTATGAGGAGGTTGACAATACGTAAAGCTGCTGTGACGCAGCTGGAGGCCAGGTACTCGCTGCTCTTTCGCACGTTTCTCAGAGTATCCCCAGGTGCAGTCCATGGGTACTGCTGATTTGCGTTCTGCCTTCGACTCATCGAAATAACTGTAAGCAAATAGGGCCTTGACAGCTGTATGACGAGGTTATTGTAAGTTAAATGGATGAGAACCGTTGGCCGTAGCTGAGCCGGTGGATATCCAGAGATGAACGCTTCTAGCACTGCGTCCCGGGGTGCAGTGCATCCATCTAAGATATCGGATGGTATAACGAGATAGGTTGGAATCTGAGCTTCCCAGGTTCTCAAGCTATCCAGAAGTGATATTGGATCAGTAACCGGCGTATCGGTGGATAATATAGCGGAGGCAGGCCGATGCAAGAAAGAAATCACATCGCGGAGCCGAGCGACATGTCGTTGAAGGTCAATCGCCACCTGATGGTGGCTAGGCTGACCGGGAATGAAGTCTTCAGGAGCAGGGCCCAGGGTTACTTCCCGACAGTCGATCACACTCGGTCGTCCCAAACACAAGCAGAGAAATTGCTCAAATGAAAATAACGTAGACCAGACTCGCCTTCGGGAGTCCCGTTCTGTCAGACGAAGGCTGTCGTCAATATCGCTGCGATGCAAGCCTAAAGCAATAGCAATCCTCGCAGCACTACCTGTTAGAGTCCAGGCTGCATTCCGTTCATTGTTGTTGTGCAGGAAGAGTGCCATGAGCAACAGGGCTTGGATATTGGAGACCGTACACGAGGTCAACAACCCGGCTAACGCTCCTCGAGCGAGATTCCAGCAGCGAGACCGTAGCATACTTAATTCATCGGATTGGAATCGACCATCATCCTCAAGGATCCAGCAGCCAAACACGAGAACTGTATGAATACAAGCCACCCAGCCGTCATCCAATCCTTCGGTGGGGCCGATGGAATAGATGTAGGATTCGAGTTTGTTAAAGAAGTACCCTCGATCAAGTAGCGGGAAATCCGCATTTACAGAGTGAAAGAAGGCAGTTATCAGTGCCAGCAGATGATGCTGGGGCATTTTCTGTAGCTGTGCCTTGACAAGCGATATGCCTTCATCGCGTGCAACTGGCTCCGGATTTGTACTGACAGCCGACGATGGCCCTTGACTCAGACTCGGTCGAGCTTCGAGAGACTCCGTCAAAGTATCCGCAGCAAAGCAAGAGGAGGGCTGTTGCTCCGATACTAGACTGCGAAGATCGGCAAAGAAGGCGAGGGAGGCCGACGGACCAATGTAATGACTATGGCCTCGAACGTCTTTGACCAGCTGCGGTTGGCGCTGGCTACCTCCGGAACACCCAAGCTGATCGTTTCCCTTGTCATTGCACAGCAGACTGTGAAGAGCGCTCTCTGGGCTCGATAGCCCATCTCGCTTTTCATCCCCAGTCTGTTGTGAGAGGTCCAGCTTGGGCATCTCATAGCCGGCTTTCCGGCCCAGCTCTAGCAGAGCCGGGATACTGTCAATGGGCTCACCCGGAAACATCCCCTTCACGAGTGCCTCAAGTGAGCGAATTCTAAACGATCGCTAGTCAGTAAGACAACAAGTCGAGGAAGGATCACTCCGACATACCGATCCCGAATGGTCTCCACACTTCCATACAGTCGAGTCTTGCGCTGATAGCTGGACACGCACGGGATGCCCGACCGTTGGCAAGCGACACAGTCCTGATCCGAGCCGTCGCGACGGACACATTTGCAGCGGCGCTAAAACAGTCAGGTCAGCATATCTCTGACTGGGGAGACCCAGACAGGAAGGATAAGGCTCTACTTGCCCTTCGGCAGGTGTCACAGCTCGAGGAAGTACGTTTCCGCAGTTCATCGGGAACGCGACGGCTAGCTAAGCGTTTCTCCATCCTTGGGAGGGGCTATCCAGGAAGAATCGATCCCCTGAAATCATTCGAAGTGGTGGGTGATACCCCTATTGAAGGCCAAGACGTCTCGGCTGGCAAAGCGAGGGGAATCGGCGGATGCATGCACCCGGAACCACGGATGAACTTGCATTCACTCAAAATTTTCGAATGCTTGCCTTTTCACCAGTGGTAGATAATAACAATCAATGCTTCGTCAGTCACCCGATCGCATTTTTCCAATGGCGGACAGTAACTCGTTCCGGGATATCGAGTATCCGGTATGATCAGTGCGGACATGGAAACTCATTGGCTCCTGCCATGTCCGACCAGCCGGAATACTAAAATGGCATCTGGACTAGAACAATCGCTATGCAGTTAGTTCCTCCTGTCGGCGAACGATTCGTACAGGGACTTCCTGGCATCCTGAAAATGGAAAATGAGAAGGAAGACCACCCATGCAGGATGCGATCGTGTCGTTGGTCGGCGTATAGTACCTCGAAAGCTGGACACTTTCCCGTGGCCAATATGGACGTATACCCAAATTCTCGGAAATTTGTCTAGTTTCAAGAGAGTACTTTCCTAGAGAATGGCGAATAACTCATTTAGTAATGCAGTCGAAAGTTGAGCATTGAAAGAGAGAGATCAAATTCTTGAGGGCATGAACACGTAGGCCTTAGAGGTATGAACATAAATCAATTCAGGTCAGGGAAAGGTAACTTCGAGCAGAGTGAGGAATCTTCATGACTGGACATCGTTCTAATTGTTCCTCCTGTGCGAATAGTGGCGTACTCTACACGAGCTGGTCTAGAAATCTATGTGAAGGAATTAAAGAGGATTCATTTATATAGTATTCTGCGGCGAGTCGAAACTGCTATCACATCTACCTATATAACAGCCGCACTGTAAGTGGAAGGAAATCAAGGAAGGCCTGTTTGCTCACAAGTGTAGCATTTCTCTCCCATTGAAGGCAGGTTTCCAAAAAGAATCCTTAAATGCCATTAGTATGCCCAACACCCATAGACAATCCATAACTGCCACAAAGAACTTCATTTTTGCGGCATTGGAAAGGTCAAGCAACCGTTGCTGGTAGGTACGGAACCGGTGGGGAGAGTCAGGCATATTCAATCACCTTTATTTCTATGCGAAGCCTAAGAAAGTCAGTGTAGAAATGATGATAGGATGATTGGTAGCGAAGGCAGTATCTAACAAGGCACTGGCTTTGGCTTCTGATGGAGCCTCAGGGAAGGTGATCGAATGAGAGAGAATGAGCAAAGTCGGAATTGGTGGTGAAAGCTGGGGTATATATATTGCAGCCTTAGCACTGAGACCATCCAATTATTTTGATCATCTTCAAATCGTTGTAGGCTATTCCCGAACGAAATGACATCCGGGTTCTACTTAGAGCCTGTGGGATAGGAACTTGTCTCAGGTACTAGATGGCATCACCTGCTATGGCGTACTAGCATTATTAGACTTCTACATAAAAGCACCTTAAATCCTTGCAACACGAGGGTATAGCTCAACGAGAACCTGCAAGGAAATCAAACAAGCGGTTCCTTCCGGTTATCACACGGCGTTTGAGTGGTATATGCTTTCTTGTCGCTGTTGCCGTTGAACATGTAGCCTTTTCTTTTTCTCTCGTATTTTGTTATAGCGCAGCTCATCAAACTGAGACATTTCAAATTAATGATCGGATAATAGGACTAACTAATTAGGAGTTAGTGACCGCAGAAAGTCGAGATACATGCAAGACTCCTTTCCATCTGTGGCCTTCCGACAGAGATGGCTGATCTATTGTTTCTTTGTCCGGCTCAAGCACAATAATTGCTGAATAAGTTATCCAGAATGCTTTTTACGGCTTGATCCGGTGTTCATGTCCAGGAGCGCGACACGCTCCTAACAGCAGATGAGATTCAGAGAGCTTGGATGCCTCTCCAAGCAGCGGCGTGGTGGCTTGATCTGACTGAGACACACTTCAAGCAAAAGTCAGCTGACTGAGTTGTAAAGCCTGGAATTATGGCGGATGAGCAATAGTGATGTGGCGCATATGCTGCGGTCTTTCATCTCGGTAAACAACTCGACTCAGGATGCATACTTCCTTTGTCCGAGGATTTCAGCAAAGACCCCAACCAGTGCTGCGATTCGTCGCGAAACTCCCCTTAAGATGCTCCTCAAAGCCCAAAAGGCTATCGTAGGAGTACTGCGATACCCTCGCAACGTTACAATGTCCCTCAAATCTGAACCCCTGAACATCCTGATCGTGGGTGCTGGACTCGGTGGTCTATTTGCATCCTTGGCCCTGCGGCAAGATGGACACCGGGTAACTCTTCTCGATGCCTCTGCTGAATTCAAAGAGGCAAGAATGCAGCCGTTCACTTCTTCCTCGAAAAAAGATAGCTAATGTGCCAATATATAGGCCGGTGCTGGTATCCGCATACCACCAAACAGCACTCGCCTTCTACGCCGATGGGGTATTGAGTTTGACCAAATGAAGAAATGTATCTGTCGAGGGTATCACTTTCTTCGCTGGCAAGACGGTTCGACTATAAGAAAGATCCCATTTGAAGACATGGTCGCACGTCACGGGGAACAGTATTACCTGGTCCATCGAGCTGATCTGCATGCATCCTTACTTGCTGCTGCAGTCAAAGCCGGAGTCGCAATCCATAAAGATCGACTTGTCACCTCCTACGATTTCAGTGTTCCAATGGCTATCACGGCAGATTCCGAGAAATGGGTGGCTGATTTGATTATCAGTGCGGATGGTAAGTTTGTACATTTGCCAGGTGATCAACAATTCAGTTAATGAAACCCATAGGAATCAAGTCCACTGCTAGGCCTCTCCTGACGGGTCAGCCAGACCATCCTCGAGACACGGGCGACGTCGCATATCGTATCCTCATACCCGGTCAGGATCTCTTGGCCGACCCGGATCTTGCCAGTCTCATAACACACCCAGCAACAACGTCATGGTGCGGGCCAGATGCCCACCTTGTCGGATACCCCATACGTGATGGTGAGTTATACAACATAGTAGTGTGTGCAACATCGAAAGGCGAGACGACAGATGACACGTGGGTGGTAGAGGGCGATAATGCGGAGCTTTGCGCGCGATTCTCCCGATGGGAGCCCCGGGTGCTGAAGTTATGTCGTCTAGCAAAGTCCTTCATGAAATGGAGACTGTGCGATCTGCCGGTGCTTTCGACTTGGGTTCATCCGTCCGGCAAGGCTTGCCTTTTGGGGGATTCCTGCCATCCGATGCTACCGTATCTGGCGCAAGGAGCTGCTCAGGCGGCTGAGGACGCAGCGACAATCCGCAAGGCTCTGGCTGGGGAACTCAATATCACCAATGCTCTGAAGCGCTATGAGCGCATTCGCAGCCCAAGAGCATCCTTGATTCAATCTAAGACGCGGGACCACCAATACATCTTACACATTGGTGACGGTGATGAGCAGTGCCGGCGAGATGAGCTTATGCGAGAGGACAGTCCATCAAATCCTATCTTTTGGGGGTATGAGCTTCGTCGGGAATGGCTGTTCAGCCACGATGCTGAGAGGATGGAAGACGCCACTACAGAGACACTAGAGAGCATGTAAGTAGGCCGAGGTTCACAAAACGTGGATTACCATTCTATAGCTAGAATTCAAAGAAATGTCGTCTGTGCTTTATTGTCACACATCTTACTCCCTTTATCCCACCCTGAGCCAGACTTTCTATGTAATTGCATCATGACAATAAATGAGAATTATATACAGGGAATCCATATCAGCACGCATAAGCTATACCCGACCATTCTATTCTTCATCTACCAGACAGATAATCTTCCCGGCGTTGACATTCGATTCCAGACGCTTATGAGCATCTGATATCTGAGTCCACGGGTAAACTCTATCTACTGTCGTCTTCACCTCACCTGAGATGATATGGGGAAGAACCTTCTCACAAAATAAATCACGTAATTGCCCCTGGTAATCAGCCGCTCTCGTTCTCAGCGTAGTAGCCATCAACCAGATTCGCTTGTTGAGCAATGCACGTAGATCAAAGTCATCCACCTTACTACCACTCAAAGCTGCCACCAGGACCATACGAGAGTCCATGGCTGCTGAAGCCATGTTCTGGTGGAAATAGTCCCGCCCGACGAGGTCAATAATCAGGTCCACGCCGCGGCCATTTGTCTCTCGCTTGACTACCTCTGAGAAGTCCTCTCCGGAGCGATAATTGACCGCAAAGTCCGCTCCGAGAGAGCGACACAAGTCGCATTTCTCGTTACTTCCTGCAGTGGTGAAGATCTTCGAAGCGCCACCGACTTTTGCGATCTGGATAGCAGATTGTCCGACTCCAGAGGCGCCGGCATGGATGAGTACTGACTGACCAGGTTGAAGGTTACCGACGAGGTGAATAGCCTGGATAGCGGTGAAGGAGGTCTGTCCGATCAGTTAGTTACGAATAAAAGGGATGAGTGTAGTTCATCTACCTCAGGGATGCCAGCTGCCTCCTCGAAGCTCAGGGTGGATGGAAGGTGTATCAGCATCTTCTCCGACACGGCGATCTTTTGTGCATACTATATCTTGTCAATGGCATGTCTCGGCACGATGTGATCAATCACATACTGCACCCCCATACGCGAGACCAAACACCTTGTCTCCGACTTGGAAATCCCCCGAGCCTGTAACCATCAGCTGATATCCTTGCAATGGGCGAATGTGCCAACTCACAATCAGGTCCTTTCTCTTCCACAATCCCACTGAACTCCACGCCCATTATCTTCCCTGACTCGGGCAACAAAGGGTATGGATACCGATCCTCTCTCTGCATGATGTCCATGCGATTGAGACCAAAAGCCTTGATGCGAACCAGGATGCGATTGCCTGTTGGAAACGGATCGGATACACCGTCTTCGATGAAGAGGGCGTCAGCATCGCCTTTGCCATTTCTTACCCCAACGGCCTTCATGCTGACGAATAATTGTAATACCTGGATGTCGTAGGTTGAGGTCGAACAAAGTCAATAAACCATACTATGCGACCAGCGAGGAAGAAATAATATTAATGCGCACACGCTGGATCGAACGTATCCCCGCTGACATCACTTGCGGGGACAAGAGGAACATTTTGTGGAGTTACGGAGTAGAGATTAACAGCCATTAGTTACTTACTTGCCACTGTAAGACGGAGCGATGCCTCCGTCCGACGGAGATCAACCCTCCGTCGCTGGATCTGCCGCTCCGACTGGCTCGCTCAAAGTAATGGCTGCTGCCACGGAGATTCTATGCTTCTAGAAACAGGGGAGGGTATATATTACGCCAATTTGGGTCAATCGATCGATAAGCATTTGTTCGTGATTCTATTGCTCTTCGACTGATCCCATTCGTCGTGCACGACCTATCTATATACACTACTACCAGCACTGACGAGATAACTATAACCATGGCCACTTCAACTATCACCGAAGCTGCTCCCCAAAATGGCCCCAGCAACGGAGCAACCTCAACCAACAAATTCTTCGACGATGTGCACTTCCTCGGCGACAAAGAGGGAAAAGTGGTGATCCGCTCGCCACCAACCTTCAGCAACCCCGAAGACGAGCGCGCATATCAGAAGCAACATCTAGCAGCAGCCTTCCGTGTCTTTGCCCGACAGGGCTTCGACGAAGGAGTAGCAGGACACATATCGCTGCGCGATCCCACCAATCCTGGTCCGTGACCCAAACAATCCCCCCCAGCAACCAACAAGGACCTAACCAATCTCTCAACATCTAGACCACTTCTGGATCAACCCCCTCAGCACACACTTCTCCCTGATCCGCGTATCCGACCTCGTCCTGGTCAACGAGCACGGCCAAGTCCTCCCCGGAGGCGCCCAACACCCCATCAACGGGCCCGCCTTCGCCATCCACAGCGAAATCCACAAAGCACGCCCAGACCTCAACGCCGCATGCCACGCCCACTCCGTCTACGGGAAAGCATTCTCCTGCTTCGCGCGCCCCATCGAAATGCTCTACCAGGATGCTCTGCGCTTTTACAATGATTTGGCCGTGTACCCCCGCTACGGAGGTACGGTGCTCTCTACTGAAGAGGGAGCTCGTATCGCCAAGGCGCTTGGTCCGACGTGTCGGAGTGTGATTTTGCAGAACCATGGGATGATTACCTGTGGGAGGACGGTCGATGAGGCGGCGTTTTTGTTCATTGCCCTGGATCGGTGTTGTCATGCGCAGATGATGGCGAATGCGGCGGCGGGGCCGGGGTGGGAGAAGGTTTATATTAATAAAGAGGAGGCGGAGATGACACATAGAAAAAGTGGGAACTCGAGTAAAATGTGGTTGGCGTTTCAGCCGTATTATGATCAGGTGGTTAAGGAGGATCCGGGTGTGTTGGAGTAGATTATTGAACTACGATGTGGTGTGAGGGTATTATGGGATTGATGGATTTTATGATGTTATGTACGTTATGGGTTTATGAATATCGGTCATATATCGAAGTTCGTCTTAAAACTTGGTATATACAGGTGGTCAATAGGGAACAACCCCCGTGAATATGGACACATCAGGCTCATTCATAAACCCGAATAACAGGTCCAGGTCCTGGTTGAAGTCCTGGAAGCCAGAGATGTGGTTGGCATGATCGAGTCGCGCAGGGCTGAAGTCCAGCCCGGGAAAGGTCTGAAAGTCTAAGTTGATGTCTACCTGGAAGGGGTCTTGAATAGCTGGGTCACATCCTACAACGTTGTTAGTGGCTTCAATCTTCATTGAAAGTGCATTCCTACCAGTCTGGATGGACATGCCGTTGGCTTCCATGAGCCGGCGAATGATCTTCGACGGCGCCGATACACCACAGTTGGGGATGGCCAGTTCGTCCAAACAGCGCAGACACACCGTCAGCGGGGACGATGCCTCTTTCCGACGCGTGCTTTCCCGGATGGCTGGATTGCGCGCGTGAATGGTGCAGGCTACATATATCGCGTAGCTGAGCATGTAGTTGGCTCGACGCAGCGAGTAAGCCGATCGATAGGCCAGCGCCAGGCTGGTGATGTTGCGGGCGGCCGTGACACAGTGCTCCCAGGAGTCTGCTGGCGGGTCGTCGGACCGCAGATGCCCACTACCGATGAACGGACGATGGAGTAAGATGATGAGGGCGTTGTATGTGGTGAGCAGGATAATGACATTGGGTGCGACGGTGGCGTGCGGCGACTGGCCATTTTCTGCCCAAGGTTCGAACCTCAGCTCCGCCGGCAATTTACGATACCAGACCTCTAAACGACGGTTAATCAGCTCCAGATGCTTGCGTGTCTTGCTGCCAGTGGCGCCAGCCATGTAGAAGCGGTCAATAATACTGGTCATGATCTTAGATAGGGAACAAAGTTGTTGAAACACAGTCACCGAGTAGATGCGCGTTGGAACATGAGACCGGGCAGTGCTGTCTGGCTTGAGTGGGTCCATATATGGCACCCATAACTCGTTCTCTTCAAAGGTATCCATGAAGTCTCGCGACACATGCGCATCACGCAGCTGAATGGTAAAAGGTCGTCCAAAGTACAAGCTCTGGAGCTTATCGCAGATGAAGGCGGCCCAAAAGACACGGCGTCGGACCTCGATGTCCTCGGCACTGGCAGCAACCTCCTTGCAATCCAGATGCAAGCCGAGGTCGTATACCATGCGCAGGGCGAATCCCGTGTAGAGCCAGCCTTTGGAGGTCTGGCCCCGGGCATTGAAGGTACTGCCAAGCATGATCAATCCCGCGATAGTCGGGATGCTTGAATGCGTCAAGAGCGATTGTTCCGCCAGCAGTTGATCGCAGCGATCGAAGAACCGCTTACCCGCTGATTCGGGCCGTTGCGGATCTTCCCGCACCTCAATCCGTGTTGAGAACTTGCTCGAACAGGCGAAGACGGCGTTAAGCAGGAATTCCGAGCAATATGGACCGCCAGTGACGAGGTCGCGCATGAAGGCCGGGCGATAAGTCAGTAAGAACGTGTGGTGCTGCCGATTCCAGTGCAGGTCGAGGAGATGCAAAGCCAACTCGGACGGTATCCCTCCAATGGTCGGTAAACGACGGAGATCCGGTTCGCGTTGGCGCTGGAGGGCAGCCTCCGCAATAAGCTGATATCGATCCGGCTCTGCAGCAGGTCGTGAATTGGCACCGTTGGCTAGGCCGATAGGGCTCCGGGCATGCAAGGCCGACGACGGGCCAAAGATGCCGACAGTCCCGCATTCGTCGCGGGAGAGAAAGGTGGTGGGATCATAGTCCTCGTCTTCGGAGCTGCTATCATTCAACTCGTCATTGGGCGTGCTGTACACATTGGAGCTATTGTCGGAGGTTTGGGTGGGTTGGGACACCGGAACGTCATCGATGTTAGCATCGACGCCGGCCAATGATGCTGGCAGCTGCAGGCCTCCGTCCTTGACATGGATGGAGTCCAGAATAGCAGCTCGAGCAGCTGGATCCGCCTTCTTTAGGGCAATGATTACATTCTCCGCCGCACGCCTCTGGCGGTGAGCCGCATTGATTAGAGCTCGCGACGGCCTGGTGCAGCAGTGTCAGCGCATGCGTGGCAAGATACTTGCAGCCATGGATGGCGAGGCGTCCTGGTAGGAAGAAGACCTACCTCTGGCGGGGTGGGTCAACCACATAGACACATTGTCGATCATGACGCTGACAGGAGCCACAGGTGGGTTTCCTGTTGTCACAACGGATCTTGCGGACGCGACAGAATTGACATGCCCGGGGGGTGGTCGGAGATGACTGGCGCTTGGGACTCATTTCCGCACATGGCCGACTTGTTCGGAGAAGAAGCAGTCAGTAGGGGATGAGAGGGGGACGGACTGTCAAGCAGCGTGGCTAGGACGGGCTAATTCAGAGATAGCAGGGGACCGATAATCCGGGGAGCCAAGAGGCACAGCCCGCATGACGCAGTATTCCGATCTGACATTCGCGGGAAGACCATGCAGGGAGGAGATTAAGCGAGACAATTTAGGTTCCTCTGAGCGCGGAGGGTATTTGCAACGATGCCATTATGAGAGCTGAATGCTGAGCAGGGGGAAATGGTTGGACATCGATTTGAGGGCTGCCAGAGAGTCCCGTGTCCTTCCTCTTTGGGGCGAGGGGATGTGCCGCTGACTAAAATTCTATACCAGTTTATGATTGGCTGAATGGTCACGGGGACACGGTCATGCCACGCTAGCTGTTTCTGGACTAGAGCAACGGAGCGTCTCGCTCCGTAAACTCCCGCCATATCAACTGATCACATTCACACTCACCACACGCTCAGATCCCCGATACCTTAATCCATTCAAGGGAGGGTCACAGCGGAGGCGGCGCTGCGGTCGTGCCGTATGTCCATGCAAGCCTTACCAAAATCACCGCTATACGCAGGAAGATTGCACGGAGGATAATGCCCCGTCAAAGAGTTCGGAACCGTCTTTGTACGACAATGAAAAGGCGTCCAGGAGGTAGCTAGCTGTTGACAGCTAAGCTGTGCAACATGGAAGCTTCAATTGCTATTCTGCTGATGTTGAAACACCACCATGGCTACAGTACAACTTCCGACTTTCCAAATTGACTGTCATCGCCCGCAAAATCACTAGGCATACCCACTGACTCAAAGCATTCTTGATGCACTGCAAATTGAACCTCACCATAGCCGGACAAATCTCCCGGGGTCACCCTCCTCGCTAGAGACCTGGCCGAAGGTGTCGAATCAAGAACGATTATAGCCCTCCGACCCACCTTCCCATATATCGAATACCACTTTGATGCCCTATCGAACTTCGTCCAAAATCCGTCTACAGTTGGCAGGAGATGCTGGGGACCAAGAGTCCGTGCCGTCTCATTTGAGAGGTGATGTCAATAGAGATTCTCGGAGACATACACACAAAGTATTGGGGTCTGCTGTTGAGGCCGTGTTTGAAGCGGAGGCGCGGTTCCTGGACCAAGAATCGGCTTGTGGATCATGCCCAACAATGATCAATAAGGTATTGCATTCTAGCCGGCATGGTCATGGAGCGGTCCCGACAACGGTGGGAAGATTGGCAATTTCTCCAGTGCGCCTGAAGACTTACCATATCCGCAAGGGGGTCTTCAGGGAGATTACATTTGCCGCCTACACCCAAGCTACATAACTATTCTTCATAGTGGTTCAGCGAAAAGCAAACGGATGCTCACGAACCATTTGGTACAGAACCAGGTAAGACAGACAATACATCCCATGCCTACCCTACTGCTCTAGCTATAACTCAATGCTTGGGTGGAACCCCCTCAATCTGTGCTCGGATGGAGTCCGTCACCAATTCTTGAAGGCTCCTGGTCTCTCTCACGCCAATATCTTCGTTATCCCGGCGATCGTACAGGGTGCCTCCCTCCGTCCAGATGCGCCGAAGCGTGTAGACCGTAGCCGCGGGGTCCTCCTTCTCCCATGCCTCCTTCTCCAAAGTCCGCAGCTCATCCAGTGAGATATACTCAACGGTCCACTTGGTACCAGTTTGGCGTTCAAACTCGGCCAGTACATCGGCCGGCGTGGTAGTAAACGAGTTGACTTTGAGTGCGCGGTTACGAGCGGCATCCCAATGGGTGAGCGCGTGCACGACAAATTTACCCACACTATATCTCATTAGCAAACTACATTCAATAGGATAATCTTTCTTAACGGAAATCATACTCTGCACACGCCGTGAGACTAATTTTACCATGCTCATCCCCCACGATGGCCGCCTTCTTGGCCAGCACATCGAACGTGCCCGCCTTGGTATTGCGAGACCGACCCAAGTAGAAAGGGAAATCGGCGTAGGGTCCAGTTACCACGTAGGCATACTCCAAAGTACTCCGGACCTCTCTGAGCGCTGCGCGGACTTTGAGTTTTTGTTGGTGCGGTTTCTCGTGCTGTGAGGCAGGGCTATATTCAATATCCGTGCCATATTCGGAAGGCAGAAAACGCTTGATATTGGGGGTTTCGTTGGCGAGTTGAATCAAAGGGATCTGAGCTGCGATGGCGCCGCGACCGAGTGCGGAGATGACGGTGTCGACCCCTAATTCGATATCTTAGCTAAATTGAGCTGCGTTGGGATGGGGTGGTAATGTACCTGCGTAAGCCTGGAGCACATCGTCGCGATTCGCCACATCACCAATTAAGATGTCAACTCCTTTCTGACGGAGCGCATTGAGCTCGTCGGGCTTGCTGCTGACGGTGTGGGGACTGGTGAAGATGGCGATGCGACCGAAGGATTCCCGCGCGTTGACGATGGCTTCGATGATGTATTTGCCAATGGTGCCGGTGGCACCGAACATAAGTAGATTAGACTTGTCGGACATGGTGAACTTGTGATATGGTACACAGGAATTGTATCGTTGAGGCGTAGTGGTTGATGGGAAGCTGGACATTTTGGATTTATAAGAAATGAGCCCCCCGCAGCGCGGCTAATAACTAAACCCCGCGGGCTCGGATGGGCGATCCGAGGATTGGCAACCAGTTTGCACTCTATCTGATTGTCACAACTTGGGGCTTCTGGTGAATCCTATACTGGTATACTTTGTACATAGGGAGATTACAATCTATTTTGCCATCTCCTGGCAACTTGATGACTGTTATATCTCGGGTGGTTCAAATAGTACTTCGTGCAAGCTCCATATCACCCAGTGATATGATTCGTACGAAATATTTGATAAGAGTACAGCACGCAATGATTGATCGTATCAACATAATAAGACGTCATCGGACATTTCATCAGTAAACTACTGAAACAATCTGGCCGGGTTGTTGACCCACAGATTCTGCCAGGTTTGCTCATCGGGAATCCATTCACGCAATGTGCGGATATGCCCGGCATCGTCAACCTCCCGAAATCCCTCCACCTCTTCCAACCGCTGCTGGTCGGTCTTGCCTTTGCGCGTCACTCCCAACTGGGTATGAGGCCAATCCGTGCCAAAGACAATGCGATCCGGACCGGCCTGGATCACTGCCTTGGCGATGGGCTCGATCGCCTTCATGCCGCTCTCGTGACCATGGTAGAGTCGCTCAAAGCCTGAGACTTTCACCCAGACTCGTTTCTCCCGGATCAGGTCCAGGAACGTGGCGAACTCGGCAGAGTCCTCCTCCCCAGGGAACGTGCCGCCAAAATGATCGGCCACCATTTGGATCCGGGGATCCATGTTGCGGATCGTGTCCGCCATGGCAGCCCACGCACCGACAGGGCAGAAGATGCCAATCGCCCATCCCAACCGGACCAGCCGGTGGGCCAGAGCTTCCACCTTCTTGATGATGTCGCTGCCGCCGTTCTGTTTGCCGTGGCCCCAGGCCATCTCGTGCAAGCGCGCTCCGCGCACCCCAGCGGCATGTAGTGCGTCCAATTGTTCATCAGTGATGGTGAACGGGTCGATGGTTGCCAGGCCCCGGAGAGTGTAGCCGGACATCTCTTGCTGCTTGGACAGGGTATCAACCAACGCTGCTGGCGAGACCCCTTGCACAGAGGCGTGAACGATCACAATGTTCCTGCAGCCGGTGATTGCTGTGGGATACTCGTCCATCTGGGCGGCCTGGGGCGTGTACGAGCGCGGCACAGCATAGGGAAAGTTCTTAGGATCAAAGACGTGAATATGGGTATCCCACGCGTTGTCAGGGACGAGCTCAGCCATTGTGAGTAAGCGGGAAAGCGATCAAGCCAGGGTGATGGCCGGAATAAGTCTTACCAACTTGGAGGTAGGCGGATGCTCAACTTGTGGTGGTTCTGGCAGGCTTGGCTGAAATGAAGAGCAACCGTCCATCCCAAGCGAGATATACATGCATGACCGGCATATATGTTGCTACCAGCTGACATCGCATGGGTGCATCATTGGTTGGAGCTCGATGCTCCATCTGCCCGTCTCGGACCGGCGCCACAGCCGTCGTACGGACTATCGTTGTCCGTCGTGCCAGCCTGTTGGATCCCAAGGACAGCAACCCCCGCAGGACACCTGCTTTCGAGATTCGTTTTGTGGGGTGGACTGGGAAACTGGGGGATCGGCATTCGATCAGACCACGTCGCGGTGGGGACAAATCAGTGGTCATGATCGCGCGAGACAGGAGAATGTCATCAGAAACGAAGGGAATCGGTTGGTTGATATCAAGCATCTAGGGCTCAACATCGGCGAACAGTAGGAACACCGAGGGGCTCAGATGTTTCCGATCGGTCAAACCTTTCACAGCCGACTTGCATCACTAGATCTGCTCTACGAGCGTCATGGTGTCTGCTTAGCTATGCTGCGATCTTACTGTACGGCGAGCACCTGAGGCTGGCGATTGGCGAGCCATGAGGGGAGAGACATGTCAAATCCACCTCACTAAGGTCAAAGCCCAACCAGCTGCCAGACCCTTCTATTCCATTATTCCCCCGCATATCTAGGATTCCCCATACGCCAAGATCATGCCAAGTATGGTGTCCCAGATTGAGGTATAAACGTTGCCTCGCTCAGGGGGTTCGATTCTGTCTTCGACCACTCTATCACACTTTCTGTCCACTTTCACCATGAACATCCTTACCACCCTCGCCGCTCTCCCTAGGGAGATCGGCTCCACGCTGCACATGAAGCCCATCCAGGCGTTAATCTGGCTGACCTGCTGGGCTTGCTGGATGCTGGGCTCCTTGCAATACTATGCCCTCCCGTTTACTCTCAGCACCGTGGCGGAAGCCCTTCATGTGGCCGAGACAAATGTCTCCGAAGCCAATACCACCACGATGCTGTCCCGTGCTGTGGGCGCAGTCATCTTTGGTATTATGTCTGACCAGTACGGGCGGAAGATTCCCATGCTCATCGATCTGATTCTCATGTGCGGCTTTACTATCGCGACGGGGTTCTCGCAGACCTTTCCCCAACTGATTGGATTCCGGTTCCTCTTTGGTAAGCTTGCAAGAGACTACAGGCCGGGAAACCTGCTAATACCTCCAGGTGTTGCCTACGGTGGTACATACGGTCTGGCCATGGCGACAGTGCTGGAAGCGGTGCCGGAAAAGTCCCGAGGTGTGGTGGCTGGCTTCACACAGCAAGGCTTCTCGTCCGGGTATTTGTTTGCATCTGGCTTGCATCTAGCCATGAGTGAGTTCCCATCATCCTCTTTCCTTGATCACTGCTTACGCATCCCACAGATCCCTATGGTTGGCGCTCTCTGTTCTGGCTCTGTGCGGGCTTGACAGTCCCCGTCGCCATCCTTCACGCCGTGACCCCTTACTATAGCGTGGCCTCCTCCGCCACCCAAGACGAAGAGCACGCCAACGGACCGGCCCAGAATTCCCGCGCTGCTGTCGGAGGGAACCTTCCATTTCATAAGAAGCTCGCCTACGTGCTCCGCTACCACTACAAGGCCTTCATCTACGCCTGCTGCCTCACCTCGTGCCTAGCTACCATGGGCCACGGCACCATGGATCTCTACCCGACCTTCCTCGTCAGCCAGCGCAAGCTGAATATCCTCCAAGAGACCTGGGTAACCTGCATCCTCCAGATTGGAGGTATTCTAGGCGGTGTGGTCGGTGGGTTTCTCTCACACAAACTAAGCGCCAAATGGGTAGCTGCCGGCGCAGGCCTCCTAATCGCACCGTGGTTACCTCTATGGACGCTGCCGTCGAGATGGGGTCTTCTCGCCCTGGGTGCCTTCTTCCTGCAGTTTTTCTACGGTGCTGCGATCGGGAACTTGGGAAACCTGTTGCAGCAGCTGTGTCCTCACCCTGGTATCCGGGCTGCATTCACCGGCGTGGCGTACAACATCGGTAATGCCGTGTCGTCGATCGCACCCACGATTGAGACATCTCTGGGAGAGCGGTTTCCGACTGCAGACGGGTCACCGGATTATGCGAAGACGCAGATGATCCTTGTGGGGATTGTAAGTATACATCATCCCTATGTATAATTTGGACTGAGGTTTGTTAATGGGTGTGCTTTAGGTGATATTTTGCTTGGTGTTGACTTTGACGCTCATGCCACTGGACAGTCTGAACAGAAGCTGGGACCGGGAGAATCCCAATGCGACGGTTCCTGCGACGCATGCAGAGATGGAAGTGATGGATAAAACCGATCTGAAAGCACAGGAGGCAGATGCGGAGAGGGGTGGTTCGACCCATGTTGAGGATACGAAGTCTTAGTTCTGCTTGTTCTGTGCCCTTGAATTTAGTGTGGCTGGCGGATCTGAAATGTCACGAGATTGAGTGCAGGGTCTTGCTAGTTGCTACAGTGTTCTATGTGGTTTAGAACGAAAACCAGATGCACGGGCCAGCCTGAATATTCTTTCCCCTTGTCATTCTGTAGAGAGGCAGCGACCTTTTTCCAGATACTCCGTCGTAAGATGTTCAAGAACATGGACGATAGTTGGACCCTGTACCCGCAGCGCAACACTCACCCAGATCGCACGCACTGCATTCTCATCTCATGGAACATCTTCATTAACTCTGATTGCAATCACCTCCAAGAGATACTCAGGATCAGTCCAGCTCGAGGGTCCCTGGCAGGAAAAAGTATGAGCCGCCTAGCGGGGGCGATGCAGCGACGGATCCATTAACTCGCTGCAGCATCGAGCAAAGATCGGCGGACTGTGGATCAATATGAAACGAGCGATTTAACGCTCTTGAGTATAGGTCTTTAAGCTCGCTAGGTTCTATAGTATAGGGTAGCAGATTCCGACGGATGTCTTATCTCCGAGGAATTGCCCGAATCTTCATCTCCGACCTGCTGTGGATGCCTTCACCTGGAATTAAAGCTGTCCAGACGCAGGATAAATTTACTATCCTCACCAATAACTTAGTAGCACACTAAGTATCTATTCCCCAATGACAGTCCAACAGGAACCCCGTCCGCTGCAGGTCCTCATCGTCGGTGCCGGCATTGCGGGGTTGACTGCTGCCATTGCTTTGGGCCGGCAGGGTAATCAGGTTGTGGTATGTTGATTAATACTATACTATTATCGAAGTCAACACAATCGATACTGATATGGCTAGATTCTCGAAAAATCCAAGTTCTCCCGCGAGACCGGCGCCGCTATCCATGTGCCCCCAAATTGCACCGCTTTGCTGAATTGGCTGGGCATTGACCCGAAGGACTTTGGTGGCACTTTATTAGAGCAGGTATATCTAGCAGTTCCTGGTATATGCGCCGCAGCTAAGAGTCTAGATCCACCGATATGACCAACTAGGTAACTTGAAGTACCTGAAAGACTTTGCCGAAATCCGGCACAAGTGGCAAGCAGTATGTCCCCGTACCAGATCCGGGATGGATCACTAACAAACCAGGAATGGTACCTGGTTCACCGAGTCGATCTACACAACTACCTCAAGCAGCGTGCCCTGCAGACAGCCACTCTCCACATGGGCTGCAAAATCGTCAACATCGACGTTGATAGCCAGCGTCCGTCTGTCACTCTCGACAACGGCGAGCGACACGAAGCGGATCTGCTCCTTGGGGCTGACGGCCTGCACGTATGTACCCTCCCATTGCTCAGGGAGTATCTACTCACTGCAAGTAGTCCATCGTCCGTGAAGTGATCGGACAGATACCCCCTCCTCCCTTCCCAGCTGGCAAGTCATGTTTCCGATGGCTTCTCCCGACTGAAAAGCTGCGCCATCTCCCCGCCACCCAGGATATCGTGCGCAATCCGGGAGTATTCATAGAATGGGCCGGTGGAGATCGCCGACTCGTGGCATATCCTTGCTCTAACAATGAGGTGTTCAATCTTTGTGCTTTTCTTCCTACTGCCGAGGCTGGTGATGCCGCCGAAGGTAATTATCCCCAATTGTTTTGTTGATATTTTGATGCTAAGTGTCATCCAGGCTGGCAAGCGATCGGAAACAAGACTGCTCTTGCGGCTGGATTCTCCGAGTTCAGTCCAGAAGTCAAGGATCTTGTCCACGGAGCGGACGAGAACCTCAAGGTTTGGGAGCTGTTCGATATGAAGTCCCTCCCAACATGGGTGAGGGGATGCTCTGCTTTACTGGGTGATGCCGCACACCCGTTTCAGCCTTGTGAGATAGTCTCTCATCACTGTTAGTACGTAAGCTAACAACAACAGATATGGGCCAAGGAGGCGCCATGGCCATCGAAGATGCAGTTGCTTTAGCAGTTTTGCTCCCCGCCGGTACTACAGTGGACGAAATCCCCGCTCGATTGGCCCTGTATGAAAAAGCAAGACGGTCGCGTGTGGATATGGTTCTGGAGTATACACGCATTAACGGAGTGGATGAGAATGATACGACTGCCAGACGTATTACAGGTGAGTTTATCAGCAGTTGTTGAGGAAGTTAAACTGACATGTGTAGCTGCCGAGATGGTCAAGTTCATGGGCATCTGCTTTTCGCATAATGAAGTTGAAAGCTCGGGGGCGCTACTTGCTTCGCAATAGGATACGCCGGATTGCTTACGGCAGCAGGCTGCCACCTGTGAACTAACTACATTGTATATACTTTGCTTTCGTCTTCACTAGTAGAATTCCACTAAAATATATTATCATTGGTGGTATCATTAACAACTATGATAGAGTTGCTACTCCACTGCGGGAATTTGGCGATGCTCCCGCAGAAATATATGTGGCCAGAGAATGGACCAATGCCTATAATTCTACTCCACAAACACCCAAAATGACGAACAATGTCCATACTATGGCCGAAAGACCAAGGTTGCACATGTACCGCATCTACACTGTAGTTTGTAGACGAAGAAGTGGCTGCGTGAGCATCATGCTGAAGATCGTCGGCCCCGCCAAGCACCTCAAGAAAATTTTCACGCCGTATCCCAGACAGCGTAGACAAGCTCAGGGAGCCACTCCACCATTCCCTTCTGACGTGCAGACACTATATCAACAATTAAAATCATAGAAATACACTCTCTACACATAACCCATATACCTCTATACCCCGATCAATCAATATCAGACACCAATCCCCAACGATGGCAACCAATTCTAAGCCCCTACGTTTCGCCGATGTAAGCCCACCCCAACCACCACACAACTAACTATATAATTCTACTCTTCATCCGACTAACAAAGTAAATAGGTAGCAGTAACCTACACGGCCGACCAATTCCAAGGCATCTACCGCGGGAAACAATACCACGCCCCGGACTTCGGGGAAGTAATCCAACGAGCCAAAGCCCACAACTGCGAGAAAATGATGTTAACCACGATGAACCTGGAGGGTTTCCACAAGAACCTGCAACTCGTCCGGGAGTACCCAGACACATGCACTTTGACACTGGGAGTGCATCCCTACCACGCAGGAGAAATATATGCCTCCACCAACACGAATAAAGAACAGTCATATCTCTCCCAACTCCGCTCCCTAGGCCACTCTCTCCTCCTTGAGGAGAACACTCCCCTAGTAGCCTTCGGCGAGATCGGTCTCGACTACGAGTACCTCGACCGCGCCGACAAGTCGACACAAATCCGTGCTTTTAGGGATCAACTCGATCTAGCAGTTGAATTCCAACTGCCTTTATTCCTACACGTCCGGGAATCCTGTGCTGATTTCATCGAGATCATCCGGCCGTATTTACCTCAATTACCTAAAGGGGGATTAGTCCATTCGTTTACTGGGTCAGTTAGCGAGATGCGCCAATTGACAGATGATCTCGGGTTGGATGTCAGTGTGAACGGGGTGTGTTTCCGGACGGAGGAGCAATTAGCGATGGTAAAGGAGATTCCGTTGGAGAAGTTGCAGTTGGAGACGGATGCGCCGTGGTGTGAGGTGTTGAGTGGGGATGAGAAGATTGCCCCTTTCTTAAAAGGGGCGAGGGAGATGCCTCCGGTGAGGAAACATAATAAGTTTATTCTGGGGCAGATGGTCAAGGGGCGCAATGAGAGCTGTTTCATGGAGAGGGTGGCGATGGTGGTTGCTGGGTTGAAGGGGGTGGATGTGCGGGTCGTGGCGGAGGCGGCGTGGGAGAATAGTGTGAGGATGTTTGGGTTGGGGGTAGGTAGTAAATAGATTAGTTGTAGTTGATGAGAGATGTGTTTGTATATAGAACAGACTGTGTATATAGAAGCACTAGACAGGTACTACTGTGTACACCTTGCCAGGCACGGTCTGTATACCTCCCGTGTATCTCTCCCCGTTGACTGTAAACTCCAACCCACCCTGAACACGAATATCTAACAAGCTGCCACTCCGCGAGGTGATGTTCGCCTGTGTTAACACACCACTGGACCACGCCATATCAACGACAAAGTTCCCCCTGGCCACCAACCCCGACACATATCCCGTGGGCACAGCACCCGGCAAAGCCGGTAGCAAGTGTACCACCTTGTAGCTCTGGAGCAACATCTCCGCGATCCCAGAGACGAACGCAAAGTTCCCATCGATCTGGAACACCGTATCCGGACCGGAATCCGTGTTCCACAAGTTCGGACTGGGAAACCTCTGCAGATAGATCTGCGTATGGTTCCAGACCTGGTCGCCGTCGAACAGCCGCGCATACAGGTTCATCGTCCACGTGCGCGACCAGCCTGTGCTTCCGCTGCCGTGGGAAATGCGCCAGTCCAAGAACGCTTTGGCGGCCGTGGCGAGCGTCTCGTTGACGAGCGGAGCGAATTGATCCCCTGGAAACAGACCGAAGATGGGACTCATGTGTCGGTGGCCGGGGTCGGATTCTTCGTAGTCTATTCGCCATTCGAGGATGCGACCGGAGGTGCCGATTTGCGGTGGCTTGATCTTTGCCAGATAAGCTGCAGCGGTGGTGTAGTCTGTGTTGTTGATTGCGAGCACGTTGCAGGTTTCAATGACAGCCTGGAACAGCTCATGAAGCAGCGAGTTGTCCATCGTCGGGGCAATGTCTATTCCCTCTTCTTTCCCTGCTGTGACCATGTCATCCGGCACAATATAAGAGGCTTCCGGGGATATAGACGGCCCCGTGCTGTAATAGCCCTCGAACGGGAAGAGATAGCAGTAGTAGAACCGGGCAGCGCTCTGCAAGAGTGGCCAGATGCGGTTCCGGAGAACGGCCTCATCTTGTGTAAACCGATAATGCTCAATCAGATTAGCCGACAGCCATGCTCCGCCCATCGGCCACATCGTCCACGTAGTCCCATTATCGACAGGGGCCGCATCACCCCAGAGGTCGGTGTTGTGGTGGAGGACATAGCCGCCGTTGCTGCAGTGGTACATGCTTTCGGCGACATCCAGCCCTCGGTCGTGCACGACGTCCAGCAGATCAATGAACGGGGAAAAGGTATCCGCCAGGTTAGTGACCTCAGCCGGCCAGTAGTTCATCTCGAGATTGATGTCGATCGTGAATCGCCCACCCCAGGCGGGATCGAAGTCCTGGTTCCACAGACCCTGCAGATTGGCCGGTAGGGATGGTGACTCGGTGGCGCGCGACGAGGCGATCAACGAGTGCCTACCAAAGTGGAACATGAGGGTGACCAGCTCGGGGTCACTGTCAGGATCAGTGCGATAGTTTACCAACCGCGTGTCGGTGGGCAGGTTGCCAGCTGAGCCAGAGCGACCTAGGTTGAGGTCGACTCGCTGCGCTAACGCGGAATAATCGGCGATCGCATTTTGCTTGACGCTGCCTAAACCGGAGCTGCTGGCGGAGTCAAGCTTTGCTTTGATTTCTGCTTCCCAGTTTTCTTGAGTGGAGTAGCGATAGGACGTCTCGGTGTCGATGAAGATGTCGACGGTCGAGGCATTCCGGACTACAAGAGATGCGCCATTGCTTGTAGGCCACCCTGTCCAAGTCAGCGTATCAACGTAGTATACTGACAATGGGACTAACCATCAGACACAATCCTGGCCTCGGCGGTAAACTGAATGGGATTCGAGACGTTGTTCGAGTAAGCCCGCAGGGTCAACAACCCGCCATCATCCGCAACAGTGGCATTGTTGGAAACCACATATCGATCTCGAGCCAGCGACGAAACCACATTTAGACTCCCTGGCTGGCTCGACGACAACCGTACAGCGACGACACCATCGGGATAGCTGGCAACATACTCCCGCCTATCTCATCAGCCAATACCCCCCTGAACACAGCAACTAAACATACCGATAGCGCACACCACCATAAGTATACTCCACCGTCGCCACTCCAGCTCTCAAGTCCAAGTATCTCGTATAATTACTTATCCCCGCATCATCATGTCCGAAATCCAGGACGAGCGATCCCAACGCACTATACGACCGCGGCGAATCCGGGATACCAACCATATTAGCCAGAGTCGCATCATTCCCCTCCGTCAGGTTCCCCTGCGCCAGGAGCGACCGCACTGGCCAGAGGGCATCATATGAGCGGGGATTGACGCGGTTAGTGAAGGGGCCACTCCAGATGGAGTCCTCGTTGAGGGTGACATTCTCGGTCGCGCCGCCCCAAATGGCAGCGCCGAGTCTGCCATTGCCGATGGGGAGGGTCGAGGTGAAGTTGTTGGCGGGGGTGGTGTACCAGGAGATGTGGGAGGGGTCGAAGTTGGCAGAAGCCAGGGGGATAGCTGCTAGGAATGTGTTGAGGATGAGGGAACGCATCGTGAGGGGAAAAGATGGGTATAGGAGTTTATTGGGCATGAGGAGTGGAGGTTATATATTTACCGTGCAATTATCCGGGTTAAGGCACTAAAGCAAGCATATTGCATGAGAATACAGAGGAGTGCAGCACCGGAGACAGGGATTGATGCATTCCACAAATCAGAGGCATCAGAATTGATGAAGACATGTCTTGATCGGCAGGCCGTTAGCCATCAGATTATTAGACTGCAGAACCTCTTTAGCCTACCTGAAATTATCCGGCTAATGATCGGGCAGTATTTGGTGCGATCAGGAAAAGCAAACATGGATCGAACTGGAAGCGACTATATCATTGAACGAGAGCATGTCTTGTACCTCAGTGTGTGGATGAAGAGAAAAGAGAGCGACTTGAGAAACACATATTCATTAAAGAGTTTTTGTTATAAGTTTTGTCAATGACATGGTCGGTGTAGCTAAAATAAAACACCCATTGTCCGGTTCACCATCGGGCACATGACTATCAGCCTCTAATGCAGGCAATCAGAAGCGATAATATTCAGTACTCTCCTCCTCCACAGGACCTGGAATTACCTCCGGACCATTGATGGTGGTATCTGCCTGCCCCTCCTGTCGGTGCTGGGTTTTCTCGCGTGTGTCAACCCCCAGCCACAACAGGTCAGGCCGGCTATAATGGCCACAGGCATCGACGAAGTGCCGACACGACAAGATCGCGTCCATATCCAGATCGGCATAGACAATTCCCTCCTCATTAGCGGGCAATGGCTCCGTCAGCCGGCGTCCATCAGGAGCGATGACGGCGGACGCGCCTCCCCCGAGGGCATCCCATGGGGGTGACAAGTTCATCTTCTCCACGCAGCTGGGACCCAGCACGGCGGTTGTGAGCAGGACGAACGACGCGGACTCGAGGGCATATACCTGGGATGCACCCATGCCACCTGGGGTACCTGTCAGCTCATCACGATAAATCTCACGCATTATGGACGGAAGCGTACCTTCCTGCGACATCCCCCATAGTGACTCGCCCCCCATATGAGGATGCAGAACCGGCCAGGCGGAGACATGAATTTCCTCTCCTTGAATCATGGTGTGATATTTGAGCAGCGGCTGGATATGCTCCCAACAGGCGAGCGCACCCACCTTACCAATGGGCAGGTCGACGACATTCAAGAGACTGCGCCCGGAAGAGTCACCGAAGACGGTGCGTTCCATGTGCGTGGGCTTCATCTTGCGCCGACGCATCACCAGCTTGCCGGTGGAGTCGATGGTGCACTGGCCGATGTAGAGGGAATTGCCATCGCGCTCCGAGAAGCCCAGGACGACGGTGATCTTGTGCTGGGCGGCGGCATTGCAGATGCGGCGCATGTGCTCCGAGTCATACGACAGGGAATTCTTGAGGTAGGTGGTGAATAGGCCTATGTCGACGGGGCGACACCTGCCCGATTGTTAGTACATACGGTCGCGAAGCACAGATAATAATAAGGTTCATGCTGACCATATCCATGCCGGATAGCCTGGGATCCAACATTCGGGAAAAGTAATGAGCTGAGCGCCATTGCCGGCCGCCTCAGCGATCAATCGGCAGGTTTTCTCCACGGTGGCGTGCAGATCCAGCCACACGGGCTCCTGCTGGGTGACGGCGACGCGAACCTTAGTTGAAGCCGACATGATTGCTCAAAAGATGTCTGTGCGTTGAGTTGCTTGTGAGTCGTGACAAAAATGACAGATAACCGGGAGACCACTGGTTCTTTAAATGCTGTGTGCTGACTGCCTCACTGCCATCCACATGAGGGAACGTCAATGCGACGAGCTGACAAGGAAAGTATAATCAGGACTGTGTTTCTACTCGAAATGTGACCATGATGGTGAGAAACCTGAGCCTCATCATGGCCCGGGGAAAAAGCGATTAGAGTTAGCTATCTGGCAGTGTTACTACTGAGTCAGTATAGGGGGTTGGTTCCTTGAAATCACTGGATCCCACCCATCCGAGGCACTCCGATTGGCCCCGTCGGTAAGAGCAGTGAAGGCGAGGCCATACGTAGAGAGGAGATTGGGGATGCGGCGCAGCTACTTTTTAGGGGATAGGAGGGAGAAGTGGATCAGTTTGAATCTGACACGATCCACTTCGCTAATGGGGGCCACTCCCCTGGGAATGAAATCTCATCTCCAACCTTCTCTCCCGGTCGGATACTCCGTAGTATCCACGTCATGGTGTTTGGTCCTCTGTTTGGTTCTCTTGGCGGTAGTGCTGGCACCACATCGCGGAGTGCTCCCCCCTTCCTCCCTGGGCCGTGAGTGACCTCTTGACGAGGGATTAGCAGATGACTGAGAGTATAAGACCACCTACTAATCAACTACTATCTGGACGTGTTATTTTTGTTGGTCCGAGATCGATCGATCCTTTCTTCCAGAAAGGCGGAAAATACTCGCCCCATCTGCCGCCTCAGGCCAATCAGATCACGGGATCGAGCGGGATTCTTGGCCGCTTCGAGAATGTCCCGATCAGAGAGGAAGGAACAAGGGATGGCCAGATAATAAGAACAGACTTCTATCAGGAGTTCTACCTTTCCATAATAAAGATGATCAGAGAACCAACCCCGATGCTGGCTCAGATGACGATGTTGAACGATCGAAGCGGTGAGATGTGGCGTCCTACCACCACCCCCCCCCTCCAGCAACCTACGAGGACTCTCGCGCACTGCCGGCAGTGGAGACGAGAATGAGAATCTATCTCGTAAGTATCCTAACAGATGCGTTAAGATGGCGTGCTGAACGGAGGAGACAGTATTGGTGATCGACGCAAATAGAGCTAATTTTATTGCCCGTTCGATTCAGCTGGACCTAATTCACTCATACTACTATTATACTACGGAGGCTGTGGCTACCTGAATCACCGATCGCCAGCAAGAGGCATCCCCAGGGATTGAAGGGCGATCCTAATGGAGCCCTGTGCAAGCGTTGTTGGCCTTGCCGCGTAAGACCTGCGAGATGTGCTGCAACCCACATCTACCTGCATGCATGCGGGGTTTTTCCTGCTACAACTATTTTGGTTGGATTCTCTTCATACCCAAACCAAATTGCCCGGGAGCCTGGCTATGGCTCATGAGAAAGACGTGTTCGACCATAGCACCTTTATTCCTTTCGAGCAGGTTCCGTCTTCCCAGTGTCTTGGTCGAGTCACCATGTACTGCTAAGCAAGTCAATTTGGCCAACCCGCAGGGGTGATTGCGCGCTACATCAATTCATTCACGGTTCCGTGCGCACTACGGTACTTGAAGACTGGGGTCATCGGTAAAGAAAAGGCTTGGTATAGGCTCACCCGGATTAATTTGAGCACCAGGGACAGCAAGTTGTACTGTACTTGGCTCCCTGATCGGTTTTCCTTCCCTTTTGCTGCCATCTACATCTGCGAACTGTAATGTCTCTCCCCGAGCATCTCTCATTGCGGTGTGACGGATGGTGGTGCGTCGTTGTTGGGGGTCGGTGTGGCTGTTGCACCCTGATTGCACTGAGTCCGCGCGAGGGGTGTTGGCTGAGCTGGAGGCCGCGCGCCCAATAGACAGGGCCGCTGCGACGATTGACCAAAGGACATTGGCTATGGCCGATGTAGCCAGTAAGCGGGCATACGGATCTCTGCAGCTCCGCGGGATATTCCCTTGGTCTGGCTATGGTCTTCATTCTTCTTTCAGTAGTCAAGTTGCAATGTGGTTAGTTAGTTACTGGGGAACCTGCAGGAGGCTGACATAAGCAGAAAGGGCTGTTGCTGGAACCGCAGCAGCAGCAGCAGCAGCAGCAGCAGCTTGGAGAGGCAGTCCGCTGAATAACTCACCCAAAGCAGGGTTGGAAGATCCCAATACAGTTCTGACACACGGCTGATACCCGCCCTGAAGCACATCTCGGAAATCCTGGCGAGACAGGTCATCTCCGCCTCCCCGTCCGGGATCCTGAGGAACACGCGCCGGCGATCCCCAAGCTTTTGTATCGCCTCAATCTCGCGCCAATCTCACCCGTTTGGATCGTGCGTGGGTGCTGCCAAGCCGGCAGTGTCAGTGGAGACAGCTGGTCTCCCAACATGAAAATCAGTGGGCTGAGCCTTGCTGACTTCGAGACCCTGCCGGATTTTTCTGGATGGTCCATGGTGGTGAACCCATACCGCCGCATTGCATCACCCACACCGCTGCAGCAACACCGTCGACTGGACAGGGCATGTTGGTGCCATTCTCCCAACCCGGGATCCACAAGGTCGTGCTCATCAGCCCTAATCCAGAAGCCAAAATCTTGCGCCATCCGTCTCCCTTGCACGGCCACCGCGCCGTCGTGCACACACCTGACCCGTGTCGATCGAAAGGTTCGGATCCATGCCCACATGCAGGGTCCTCAGTGGATGTGCCGATTCCATGTCCAAGCCACAGGCCCCGAGTCTAGTATCAGGGCCAGGTTTTACGGCATTCCAACCTCCTCGCACGAGCAAGGAGGATCGGTGAGTCGGAGGGCCGCGCTAGCTTCGATATACCCCGACATTGATGGCGACGCTGAGGGCTTATTGCCTTCGAACATCATCTTCTGCATGTCCACACCATGATCCGCCTATGTCTATCACCCATCGAGCGCGCGGGATTAGCCCCCCTGGCACAGGCAAGGGACTGGCTTGTCCAGACCTGCCCGGACGGATTGTGTACTCGCGACTGCACCGGATGGAGAAGCCAATGGTATGCGTGTGGACGACCACTTCCACAAAGGTTGGCGCAGAGTTAGTCTGGAAGCATGGCGACGACGAGCCCGAGGCACAACGGTGACCGGGGAGGAAAGAGTATATGAAGAGACGCTCCCGAGCCGGTTGGAACTGCTCAACCAACGATCCCCATTCACCCTCCCCAATAGCATTAGGCTCCTGCTTGTCTGCTATCCTTCCACCATGTCACCATCCTTTCTCGTCTCAGAGACTTTGACGAATGGAAGCGACTCCGGGCTGGGCCTGGCGCAGCTCCTGGAACGACAGGCTATCGTTCGCGGCACGGCTATCGCCATCGAAGAAGGCCGGCACGAAGTCACATACGGCGACCTACACGAGAAAGCCCTCTTTGTCGCTGACCAGATCAACGGTTTCCTTCACGATGACCCGTCACCGGTCGGCATTATCGCCCCTCGCAGTCTGAATCATGTCTTGTCGCAGGCGGCTGTGATCTATTCGGGCCGAGCTTGTGTTCCGCTGGACCCCAAGCTCCCGGACGAGATGCTCAAGGACATGCTGGACAATCTCGGCTCAACCCTGGTCATCACAGATATGCTCCAACAGCATCGGCTACCGGGCGTCAAGCATCTGGTGGTGGACCACCGGGTAATTCCCGAGACCTTTGAACTCGACATTGCCCCCAGTCAAAACGGTTCGCAGACTTGCTCTCATGTGCTTCACACCTCGGGTACCACAGGCAAGCCCAAGGCCGTCGAGGCATTTGCAGAGGGTCTGATCAATCTGTGCCTGGACCCCGCGGACCTCATTCGGAAGGGACAGCGGGTTGGGCACGGCTCCAACGTCATCTTCGATACCTCCCTCGTGGAGATCTGGGGGCCCTTGCTGCGCGGTGCCACCATGGTCATCATTCCGCAGGAGACGGTCCTCGACCCTTCTGCTCTGAGCGCCTTCGTCAAGGAAAAAGAACTCAACGTGCTGCAACTCACCACCTCTCTGCTCACCGTGACGGCCTATGCCTGTCCGGATGCTTTCTCGACACTCGATACGCTTATCACCGGCGGTGAGGCGATTAACTGCCAAACCATCCAGTCCATCTTCGATGCGGGCGCCCCCGGCCGCATCATCAACGGCTATGGTCCGACCGAAGCCAGTATATATGTGTTGTACCACGAAGTCTCCGAGGATGAGGCCCGCCGGGGAGAGATTCCGGTGGGCAAGCCATTCGGCAACGTGGAGGTATTCCTCGCCGATGACCACCTGAACCCCGTCAAGGCAGGCGAGGTCGGCGAGCTGCTGGTGTCTGGCGTGGGTGTCGCTGGTGGATATATCGGGGACGCCGAAAAGACCGCGAAGAGCTTCGTTGTCCTTCCCCAATTGCACCGGAAGGTGGAGCGCGGACCCAACCACGTCTACCGAACCGGAGATCTGATGCGTGTCGATGAGAATGGCGTGTACTACTACCTCGGACGGAAGGACAACCAGATCAAGATCCGTGGTCAGCGCGTGGAGTTGGAGGCCTTGGAATCGGCCCTGGTGGGAACGGGCCTGGTGAGTGCGGCGGTGGTGGTGAAGATCACGCCGGAAGAGGTCGGCCGTGGCCAGTTCCTGCTCGCCTACTGTGTTCCTTCTTCCCCAGACGTCAGCGATGGCGCTATTATGAAAGCCTACATGGAGCAGGCGCCCCATCTTATGGTGCCCCGTCTGGAGCTCATTGACATCCTGCCCCTGCGCTCCACCGGCAAGGCTGATCGGAAGGCGCTGGAAGCACAGTACCACCAGAAGCTCAAGCGCACACGGGCTAATGGAGTCAACGGGAATATCAACACCGGCAATGTTGCCTCGAAGCTGGAGTACATCTGGATCGACGTGTTTGGACTCACTGTGGAGCATCTGCGCCCAACGGACGACTTTGTGGCCATGGGTGGCACGTCTCTGATCGCGGCCACGATGATCGCCCGCATTAACCAAACCTTTGGCATCTCGTTGCGCGCCCGCATGCTCTACGAAAACACCACCTTCCAGAGCCTGACGCGGCTTGTCACCAACATTCAAGTCCACGGCGATGACTCGAGCGTTCAGGCCGAACAGGAGGTCTGGCTCCAGGACTCCAAGCTGGGCGAACACTTGCGGCCTATCGGGGGCGTGATCCCACACTGGCAGGACAAGCACGAAGGCCGAATTTTCCTGACGGGAGCCACGGGCTTTGTGGGCGTGTTTCTCCTGGCCACCCTGGTGAAGCGGCCTGATGTCAAGAAGGTGGCCTGTTTGGTGCGCGCCGATGACGAGCCCTCGGCCCGGGCACGTCTCGAGAAGACCCTGGAGAAGTACAGTCTCTACGCCAACATGGACAAGGTGATCGCGCTGCCAGGCAATTTCGGACAGCCGTGGCTCGGTCTGTCTCCCGAGCAGTACGACTACTACGCCACTTGGTCGAGTGTGATCTTCCATCTCGGGGCCAAGGTCAGCTACGTGGCGCCTTATTCCTCCCACCGCCAGGAGAATACGATTGGCACCCTGAACATGCTCGAGTTTGCCACTCACCGGCGCATGAAGGCCATGCACTACTCGTCCACCATCGCTGCCTACGGACCAACCGGATATGTTACGGGCGCCAAGCTGCTGCCAGAGGATGAACGGCCCGCGCCGCACCTGGCGGCTCTGCCCAGCGACACTGGCTACGCTCAGAGTCAGTACGTGGCGGAGGCGATCGTGTGGAACGCCATTGACAATGGCTTCCCCGTGGCCATTTACCGGCCAGGATTCGTCCTGGGCCATAGCAAGTCGGGGATCTGCAACCCGGATGATTTCATCTCGCGTCTGTTCACCAGCTGTATGGACATGGGGCTGTATCCTATTCTGCCCAACCAGCGCAAGGAGTTTATCCCCGTAGACTTTGTCGTGGATGCCATCATTCATGTCTCCACGACCCACGAGAATCTGGGCCACGCCTACAACCTCGTGCAGCCTGACCTCCACAATGCCATTGATATCAACACCAGTTTCGACATCCTCAATCAGCTGTCTCCCTACAAGATGCAGGGAGTTCCTTATGAGCAATGGGTAAACTCACTGTCCGAGAGACTGGATGACCCTCTGCACCCCCTCACGCCCATGCTCAAAGAGAAGGTGTTTGGCGAAATGACCCGCTGGGAGGTCTACGAGAACATGGCCGAGTATGGACGGGAGAACATCCGCCGCGCGTTGCAAGACGCTCCCCACATCCTCAACCGGGAGGACATCGAGGTGCTCTTCCACAAGTCGTTGAAGAGTTGGCTCCCATGCTGTGTATGGTATAAGCCCGTACGCACGCAGGTATAAGAAAACTGTTTGTTGTTCGTTATTGTTGCTGTTGAGCGTGTATCGGTTGTTTCTGAAGATGAGTAAAACGGTGAAGGAGATGAGAGCGAATGACACCACGACAAAGATGACGGCCGAATTGGTACAACAAAAGAGAGACACAAAGAGAAGGACAGAAAGAGACATTCCAAGAAATCACAGATGAGAGAAGACCCCGGAGGACACCAATGATTTATAGCTATTTAATGACGGATAGAATCGGTTTATGAATGCTTGATAGAATATAATAGCAACAGTCTTGGTTTATGTTTATCATCAGCGGCCCGAGACTCCTCCAATCTACAGGCACCATTATATCACAATTACTCTTGGCAATAATGAGCAGGGAGTGCAATTGATCCCTGTGAATGGCCCAGGATATCTCGCTGCCTGGCGCCACCACACCTTGCAGACGGTGGATGACGGTAGATTGAAGCTCCGAGTAAGGGTGATTTAGGCTGAAAGATTAATTCCACAAAGCTTGGTTGGAGATACCCAGGTTGCCTCGCATCTTTGCCTAAAGCGTGAAGATGCCTCGCAATGGGGTGACAAACTGTTTCCAGGGGCGAATTGATGATCATATCTACCTACTAGCAAGGGAGACGGGCGTGACCTTTTTCGTTATCAATTGCCTCTTGGCCAGTCATGATGGATATACCATAGATAGAAGATCCCCCCAGTTCTTATCTACTGGGATCAAACCCCGGTAGGCCAGACATCCGACTCGATATCAACGATCGGGGATACTAATGGCTGTACGGAGTACTACGATCCACACTCACTATCTAGCCAGCTATCTGGATCAACTCGATGCGCCTCGTCATTTGATCAGTCGTGGAACGGATGTGAGCGTGGCCACCTATCTGAGAACTACGCCTACCTCTCTATGAGGTAATGGAACGGACTATCTATGCTTACACGGCATGATGAAACGGAATGCCGGATCCCATAAGGCCATAGGCCGATCTGTTTCGAGCACGGGGATGAAAGGTGAAAGGAGGATTCTTGCCGATAGTGAAATTTTGTGAACCGCAGCTCTTTCCTAGGCTTATTCTTGATTACCAAGAACTTCCCCAGTCATGGACCGAGGACGAGTTGTGGGCAGAACTGCTGAAACACAGTTATATCTTGAACAGAGAGATATTCCTCCTCCCTATAATCGATACCGAAACCCCACCGTATTCCAATCCGTCGCATCTTCATAATCCTCCGCCTGCAACTCAACCGCTTGCACCAACACCGACACATCATTCCCATCCTGTCGCTCACTAGCCACTTTCCCTCCCACCGCCCCCGCCAGACTCGCCGTGCCCTGAACCCCTTCCTCGCGATCCCTCTTCCGATTAAACCACTGCAGATAGCATCGCAGGGACACCGCCAACGCCGCAGAAATAATATAGCAGATGAGGATGGCGCGGAACGAAGTCTGGTACAGTGGGGCCTCCGATGATTTGAAAAACTGCGGACCGGCGATATTCCCCGCACAGTAGGCGATGAACATGAGCGAGGTGATAGTCATCTTTTTGGTGACACCACGGTAATTCGCCTGCAGGAGGGACATGATGAGCGGGAGGGCGCCGGGACCCGTGGACAGCAGAAAGTAGCCGAAGAGCTGGGCGCCGAGCGGCACATGGTGCGCGCGGGCGTAGATGATGGCACTGCCCGTGATGGACAGTGCGACGATACACACGATCAGCAGACAGTTCCACTGGTGGGAGCGACTGGCGAGCCAGCCGGTGAGGGCGATGGTGGCCGCGCTGATCACGCTGGCTGGGATGACGATCAGCGTGGATTGCAGCGAGGTGAAGCCGAAGGATTTGATGACCAGGTTGCCGAAGTTTTGTGTGCCGCCGTTGGGGATCTGGGTGAGCACAGCCAGGGCGAAGAGATGCCATGTCTTGGGGTCGTAGAGGCATTCGAGGAATTGCGCCCATTTCCAGGTGGTCTTCTCCGTGCGACCGGTGCCGGCGATCACGGCGCGGTGGGCCATGAACTCTCGTTCTTCTGGGGTGAGGAAGGTAGCGGTGGAGATGCTATCGGGCAGGAAGGCGAAGAGCACGAATCCCCAGAGGAAAGTGGCCACCCCGAGGATGATGAACATCCACATCCAGGGATGCAGCGGATGGTCGATGTGGCCGATGCCATAGGCGAGCAGACTGGCGACGAGCCCGCCCACCGAGTTGCCCGAGAACCAGATGCCCGTGCGAAAGGGAATCTCATCGCGGGTGTACCACGTCGAGGTGAGGAACATGAAGGCCGGTGTAATGGTGGCTTCGGCCACGCCCAGCAGGAATCGCACCGTCAGCAGGCCGCCGTAGTTGGTACACGCCGCGGTGAGGGCCACCACGGCGCCCCAGAACCAGGTGTTGATGGCGAGGTATTTGGCGACGGGCACTCGGGGGATTAGCACGTTGGTGGGCTGATAGTCAGTAGTCAGTCATGAACATAGAAATGGTGTGCCATTTAGGAGGAGGGATCACGGTCGCACCCATTCCCAGAAAAAGTATCCAAAATAGAAGATGCTGGACACCCAGCTATATTGCTGGCCGACTAGATGCTGGGGAAGATTAGCAATGCTCTCAATCGTGTATAAGAGGTGCTAAAAGTGCTCACTGTATCCTCAATCAAACCAAACACCGATGCACTGGATAAGATAGTTTTATCCATAAAGTTGAGCAGATAAGTGACAAAAAGAAGGGGCAGTAATCGACAGTCCACTTTGCGTAACACGCGCGAGGCGATCACCGGCGACTCGTCGGGCGCGTCGTGCGCCTCTGCACTGGAAGCTGCGTCCATCACCAGGAGCAAAGAGGATATGTCTACACGGATCAGAATTCAATGAGAGAAGATGATGATGAATGATATTTAGAGAAGTCCATATCTGCCCCCGCCGGATGTGCTCCGATATCTGCTGCTGGGCCACCAATCGGCACGCGCACCCAATAGTTATCAATTATCAAGGGATCGCCGCTGCGATACGCTATCCGCCAATAACTAATCTGCTTGATTCACATTTGCTGGCGGTGTATTTGTAGCTACAATCTGCCCATTATTTCCCTACAATTGTTGGTTCTCTGCCACGCCCTACAAGTTCATATTCTGTGCCCTCCCAATGTTGTCAACAATCAATGGAAGCAGTCGATCAACCGCTCGCCAGATGGCCGACGATCCGGGATACTCAAAGGTCGCCCCGACATAGTACGTATTGCGATATCCCTGCAGCTTGTTCAAGTTCGCGTAGAATCCATCCTCGATAGCCTTCCGTCCCACCGACATCTCAAAGGGAGAGTGGTCCGCAAATGCCAGGAATTCTGGATCGCCGACATCGTATCCAGCGCGGCGCAGTCCCAGAATATCCTCCACAATGGCCGCCTTCACTTGTTCCTCCGTCATGGGCTCCTCGCTACCGTAGCCAACGGTCACAATGCCAGGCACCGCGGTCGGATACATCATCAAAGTGCACGGAAGCAGAGGTAGCGAATAAGGCGTATCGGACCCACGATTGACGATCTGAACTCCTTCGGGGCACCCGTCGACCCGCACCAGACCCGCGTAGTAGTGTCCATGGATGAACTGGCTGAAAAGAGACGATTCAAGATTATCCAGATCGGGGCCATTCAGCACTTGTCCGCTCGGGGGAGCAGCCAGGATGGTCGTGTTGGCCTCGATGAGCCAACTGGTACCATCTGTCGATTCGACTCTCAGTTGATGCATTTCATCGTGCTCGCGAGAGGCGTCCACCACAACGCTATCAAGCAGAACATCATTCCCCAGCACCTCCAGAGCAGCCTCATACAGCTCCGAATTATGGTGTCGAGCAGTGGATAGGAATCCCGTTTGCAGTGCTCTAAGCATATCCAACGACACAAACTTCATCAGATACACCGTAGGATAGTTGAGCCAGTTGCGCACCCCCTGGCTATAGATACTGATGAGCTCGACGGCCGGGCCCAGATCGTACTTGTCGACAAAGTCCCCAAACGGCATCAAGAGATCCTCCGGCACATCTTCTGGGAGATCCCATCCCTCGAGTAAATATGGATATTGTCGAAGAATGTCTCCGTAGCGCTCCAGAGCATCGCTGACGTTACCGGGATAGGGGTCGACAACTTCGCCGGTTGCGAAGTCAATGCGTTGCAATTCCCCACCACTGTTCACCGACTTCGCGAAAGGTACCCCAAGATAAGAGAAGAAATCTCTGGTCTCCGGCGAATCTTCAAACAGGGTCACGCCAAAGTCAAGCGGCGTGTTCGTGCTCGGGTCGATGTATGTATTGGTATGCCCGCCCAGACGACCCTTCTTCTCAATCACAACCACGGAATAACCCTCCTGGAGGAGATTGACGGCGGCATAAGTACCGGCAGCACCGCCGCCGATGATACAGACGTCCCGTCGGATCACTTCACATTCACTGCATGATTGGATGGTGTTGGGACTGGCGATGGCGAAACATGTTCCAAGAACAAGGAGAAGGATGAGGATCCTGGAGGATAAGTTGGGCATAGTTGTAGAAGGCAAGGTTGACGCAGTAAGCAACATGCCTGTATGTTCTTTGTGGTCGGAGCCACCTATCTATACCTGCCCGCGGGCATAGCAATGTGGCAAATCCAGGCCGAAAGAGGTGCGGCAGTCCTGTCTGCAGTCATCTGTCTTTGCAAAGATCTGATTTTGCTTGCATTCCGCCGTTGCTGCTGTTACTCAAGAAGACAGCAGGTAGTACCCGATACGGACGGGACCAGTCACAACACTCGTGGGATGTGACGATTTCGTGTGATACATTCCTATCAAGGAAGTGACCATGTCTCTGCTCGGCATTCAGAATGCCTATTTGTCAGGCCGTGCCGTTTGAGAAAGCTTGAGCACCAGTAAGCTCAAACGTTCCGCAGCATGGGCGGATTTCCAATTCAGCCAGTGGCTAAAGAGGGAAATCAATAAAACTGCACAGTTGCCGTTGGCATGTGATGAGCATATTGATGAGACCGACTCACTCAGCTGGATTACATATAAGGGTAGGAAAGATAGTGTTACTATACGAGACTCAATTATAGTACAAAAGATGTTTCTTGCCGCTATAAGTGGCAGAGTCCGCCTGCTGGGTAATGCCCAATAGACTAGGACCTCGGGGTTGATGCGCCGAGATAAATGGCTAGAGAAGAATAGTATATCACACGATTGTACATGCCGGAGGGGCAAAGTACCACGCCCCTCGCCCAACAAAGTCGGTCTAGCTATAGCAGAAGTTGTATACTTATCAGGCGCACTTGCCACTCTGGCAGGTGAGGTCGCCGGAGCAGTCGTTTTCATCCGAGCAGGAGGCACCTTGACACCATGGGTTAGTGTAACACCGAGCACAGGTCAAAGACGGGTCTTACCGGCACAGTGGCCTGGCCAGGCGCAAGAGGATGATGAGCCAGAGCCGGAGCCGGAGCTCGAACCCGAAGAGCCGGAAGTACAGTAGCTGGAAGCGTCGGCGCTGCTATAAACGTTGGATGTGTAGCATTTGCCGTTCGCAAAGAGGTTACCCGCTTGGTTGGTCTGTTAGCTAACATGTTTCACATCTTGACTGGAATACATGGCATACAGTTGACAGTATAGGAGGTACCGGGGTTAATGATCACGGTTTGAGAATCATCCGGGGTCAAAGAATCTTCGCAGTTAATCTGGGTATTCCCACCGCTGGTAGTAGTAGAACCGGTCCAGATATCGATGTGAAGCTTGCCGCTCTTGTAGTCGGTGGCTGTTGCTGTCAGTAAAAGGGGCGATCGGGGGGTAGGGCACTTACTGCACTGCGCACATGTATCCTCGAAGCGGAGATACTTGCGAAGATATGGGAGATAGATTATCTCACACTTTTCAAATTCCCCAGGGGCTGTGGCAAAGGTGAGGGGGTCATCATACGTGCCGGTGCCTACGAAGTCTTAGCTATAGCATATGCAGCATGATACCGGCAGCGCACCTCCAGCGGTGTAACCACGGCCACAGTCATACGCAATGTCCGCACTGGGAGGATCGTTGTCGGGGTAGCCATAGAAGGTAATCTCGACATCAGACTCGGTCGAACACGCCATTGACGCTGAAAGAAGGCCGGCAAGGGCAAAGAGGGTGAAAGCCTTGGAGTTCATTTTTGTTGTTGGAGAAGGTTGATAATAGAGAGCTGAAATGATGTGTTGCGAATAGACAGGAGGATTCCTAGACGGGGCAAAAGACGTTTATATACCTGGTGACCTTGCTAGGACACGATGAATATTGCACTAGACTCACTCTATTGTAAACGAGTCCCATTGAAGCATTTTCTACATCAGGAGGATGCTGCTAGGTTTCAGTCTACTGCCAGCCGAATCCTTCTAGCTTCGGAAATACGAGAAACTCAACTGTTCCTGGAGATCGCTTGAATCAATGGACCTGATCTGCACATGCTAGTGCTTATTCTTCTACAGCCGAGTGTTTAGGGGTCATCATACAGATGACCTAAAGCCCCAAGCTTCAACAAACCAAATGGCGAGGGAACGACTCAACATTATCTCAACGGAAGGTCTTGCCATACTAGATCGCACCATGTTTCCACAATCACCTTCCATGAGCACCGCTTCTACGAATTAAAGAGAGCAAACACCTACCTTGGTGAGCCTAGTTTTCTTTCAACGCCCCGGGAAGTAGTGTGGGGTCCGAAAATCCTGGGTCTGTAGCGAGTACATCCGTCCAATACCGGACTCGATATTCTCTTAAAGCGAGGATACTAGGGCATTATTAACCGTCGCCCGGCCCCATTAGTATCTATTCATAGATGGAACGGAATTGTGGGGTTCCTAGCAGGGTCCGACTTGGATCTGCGTGAGAATGACCCACGTGTTACCAATGGCCGTCTATAACAATAGGCTGCTATTGAGAACTAGCCATGGCTCGAGGGGGAGTTGCTTGAGGTCACATGCTCTTCCTTCAAGATATCCGACATCCTCCGCTATCTGGTTAAGGGAATTTCCTAAGGTGGAAGGTGGATGGGTCTCTAGTACCTTGCATCGGAGAACGGGTGTCCGAGTGGTTTCTGTTAATGAAATTTTTACAGGATACAGCTTTGGATAACACGAGGGATATATTGTGCATACCTCCCCGCGTGATATCCTTTGATAACTACTCTAGGTCTACAGTATATTACGCTATAATCCCTCACCTGCACCCATATTTGGACTTGTAAAGATATCAACTCAGCGTTGAGAGACGCAATCCCCATTGCCGGAAATCAAAAGACGATGTCTTCTGCAGCTTCCTCGAATGGCAAAAGCCTCGGCGTGCCTTCAAGTGGTAAAAGCTTGTGATTCTTAACTCTGCCCCTGACTCGGAATTGCAAGGTTGCCATGCATGGTCTTCCGATGGGGCCAAAACTTGGGGCCGTCGGGACCCCATCATGTTGCCCTTTGCAGAATGGGCCCTAAGTCAAGGTAGGGTCCCTGTATGAGTGTAAATATAACAGATTTTCAGCACACTTTTCATTATAATATTGGGATTTATGATGCCACAATGAGTTTACATGCTTCAACGTGTGTGTGATGACAGAATGAGGAGAAACAACAAGGTGGAACACGTCTATATGAAATGGTCAAACACACAACCAAACAGACACTAAACGCCAGAATCATGCCAGTCATGAAAAACATCGCAGAGATTGTTTAAACATCTGATGAAACCTCCATCTCCATCGGCACCGACGTGACTTTCCGTGTCTTGATGACTTTGTCAGAGTACCGCTCTCCCCGCCCCAGATAGCAGTTCACCTGGCTGGGATGGACAAACTGAAGCACCTCCATCGCAAGGAACATCAGCAGCGCATCAAACACATAGATAAATACCTCATGTTTCATGAGGTAGCCGTCGTATCCCTGCAGGTACTCCACCACACGGACAATGGAACGGACGAAAATGAGAACACTGGAGATGTAAAGCGCGTTCATGTGGCGACGCCAGACATGCGACAGCTCCATAGAGGTACCAGTGGGGGACCTGGCCAGCCGGATTTGGAAGACGAGCGCGGTGATGATGAAGAAGCCGAAGAAGATGATCTGCACAAAGAGACCGCCGATAATAATGTGCTCGCCGGTGGTGGGATCGCTCGAGTTACTGACCATGAGACCAGCGCCTGCTGTTGTTAGAGATGCTGCAATAGATAAGGAGGCAGGATACACACCAGAAGCCTGCATCAGAAAGGAAAGAACATCGCCCGCGACAAAGATCTTGGTTACCCAGTTCAACCTGAACACTGAGTACTGTTCGGCTTGGACCATTCGGATGATGCGACCGAGGGTCATGTAGATGCTGGCCGCGAGGAAGGCGGGAGCGATGAGAATCAGGGAGCTTTGCATGGCATACGAGCCGGTGCTGTAGTCGGGGCTTTCGAGCGATGAGAGCAAACGGCCAACATATCCGATTGTTTCCACTAGAGGCAGCAGTTAGTACCTTAGTACAATGGTCTTGCAGTGTGGTTGGAGAGATGACTGACAAATTCCGCCGATGAAGAAGGGGATCATGAACCACGTTCTCGTCCGGACCAGCTGCAAGAAATGAAGCACAGTACTGATGCCGAACAGAACAACGAAGATGCCTGCTGCCGCAGCAGAGGGGGTGTAGTAGTAAAGAGTGAATTCCATGGCCGGTATGCAACAGGGAGAAGCTGAAGTTGATAGAGTCGCAAAGAGGCAGGGAGCGAGCCCCTGCTTTTATGGAGGGTCACCATCGTTGCCTCCGAAAATTTCAAGTGACCAATATGGCAACGGTCGCGATATACGAGAGTGATAGTCCATCTGTCCCTGAACCTGAGATTGGAGATCCGTGGCTGGTGATCAAATCTCTGCCCTATCTTTAACTCGAGGGACCTCGTTTTCGTTGCGTTGCCCGTATTGGGAAAGGCGGCCTTCGTACTCGCACCCATGCCCGAAAGAGGTAATCCCCAGCCGATCGCTGTGGATCTGGAAACGTTTAAATCTCTACTTTTTAACTTTTCTACTTTAACCGGGGAGGTTCCGTGTTAGAACTTTTTATATTGCGTATGCTGATACTAGTTACCACTCATTAAACTATGAAAGACTATTTAGCTGCCTAAATGGCTTGCTGCGCCCGCTGCTCCTTCTGAGCGAACGAATCCATGGGCTTCAAGTTCGCCTTGGCCGGTCCTTCCACACAAACACCATCGCAGCTGAACCGACTACCGTGCACAGGGCAGTCCCAGCTCTTTTCGGTGTCGTTCCAGTTCAACACCCCCTTCATATGCGGACAGACAGCACTGAACTTATGCGCCTTGCCTTGCTCATCCTTATACACAGCCACGGGGGTCAGCGGGCCCTCCTTGATGACGCCGCCTGAGCCGACTGCCAGATCCTCGATATCCTTGATATCGGACTGCATCCAGCGCTTGTACTGGGTGTTGATCTGGACATCATGCCCCAGCATACTAGGCAGGGATTTGGCGATACTGGACAGCCGATGGGGGTTGTATAGGCTGGCCCATGGGTTGTCAATGCCCGTAATCTCGTCCGCAATAAGTCTGCCAGCAAGGACACCGTGGGTGAGACCATTGCCGCTGTCTCCGGTGACAATGTAGGTATGATTCAGCCCCTGGTTCTTTCCAATGAATGCCATGTAATCTACAGGCTCGAAGATCTGTCCGCTCCATTTATAGTCGACTGCCCCGGCCTTGGTGAAACGTTCACGGACCCAGGTCTCGAGTTCCTCGAAGCGACCACCGGTTTTCTCCTGGCCAACCTTATGGTCGCATCCACCTACCACCAGGTAATCGTCCTTTTCGTCGCACTCGGTGAAACGGACGTACTTGTACGCTTCTGCCTCGTCATAGAGAAGACAGTCTTCAATCGAGCCCTTGGGAACACGAATGGCAATGCAGTATGTGCGCATGAACTCCATCTCGGCAATGACACTCAGCTTCTGAAGAGGAACACATGTCGCCTCGACTATATCCTTGGCCGTGATGGTGTACCCGTCGGTGGTCGTCACTTGCACGAGGCCGCTCTCGCTGGACGACATCATGCGGGTGTGCGCAAAACACTGAAAGTTTGGCTGCTTCTCCAGCCATTCGAGCACCCCAACAAAATACTTGGTCGGGTGGAACGTTGCCTGGTCGGCAAAAACGGCACCGTCCCGCTGGTCGATGCTGCCATCCCAGCCTTTGACAGTGAGTCCTTCATGGTAGGACGCAGGGAGACCAAGCTTCTTGGCCAGTTCGACTTCCTTCTTCAGGCTGGCGACCTCCTTGTCATGGTTAGGGTCACCGCGGGGGTATTGGGAGATTTCGTAGCCCGGAAGAATCCGGTACTCGCACTCGATTCCGAGGGATCTGGAAATCTCTCCGACTCGCTTGAGTGCCCAGGTATGGCTCTCGGCGGCGGCTTTGGCCCCTTGGGTACCATGTTTCTTCTGGATCTCGGTGTATCCATCATCCAAGGCGTTGGACAAATGGCCACTGGTGCGGCCACTTTCTCCGGACAGGACATTGCGGGCCTCGATCATGGTGACTCGCTTTCCGCGATTGACTAGCTCATAGGCGATAGAAATACCCGCAATGCCTGCGCCGACAATGCAGACGTCGGTTTCGACGTTCTCATTCAACGATGGGAACTTGGGATACTTGGAGTACGGCATCGAGTGAACCCAGACGGGGTCCGTCTCGCCCGAGGTGTTCATCCAATGGGTGGGGCTGGACATGGTGGCTAGTTTGCGTGACTTAGGAGGGGAAGCAGAAGTTGAGTATGAAGAGACCGTATACAGGAGTTGGCAATTGAGCCGTTTCAACGAGGTAAGATTAGTAGCACGATGGCAGGCGAAGCCGCGGAAGCTCAGTTTATACAACATGGCAAGTCGTGCAGTAGCAAGACATCCCTTCCATCTCGATGGACAGGATGGGTGCTCCAGTGCGGTTTATGTTCACGATATACCTGGGACATCATGATGACATAACGACAGACCCAAGAATTGAATTGCAAGAGCCAGATAAAGTTGGCTCTGGGGTCGAGACAATGGGGCCAAGACTTGACTCTGCCTGAAACCGGGTCATTGGCAGGTTTCCAGAGGTGATGGTGGTGGAGGATAGCCTAGACCGGTCTGCGTGGAAGTAGCATGCGGGCGTGGAGATAGTGTAGAAGGCCATTGTTTGTGCACAAGACTTAGAGCTCAAGTAGGTGTGCGTGTCCCATTCTTTAGGACACAGTATAGTTACCCTCTGCATAGCTTGGTTAGAGTTTTTGAAAGTTATGTCACTTGACCTACACATAGTGGAAGTCCGATGTATGTAGCCACCCGGTCATAAAGCTTCAGCGGTAGGCAGATGCCGTCGATAGCGGAAAATATATCCCCACGATCTCAACGGACGAATTTCCAACCATCCCCACATTCTTAATTCTTGGAATATTTGATGCAGCTGATAAGCAGCAATCATGACAACCTCAGTGGCGACAGGAATTCACTAATTGGCTAGTGGTAAGACTACGGAATAGGTAGTGATGTACTATCAATAGCAGCAATGACCTCACCATGACTCCCGCCGCAGTGACGCCATCACCACCCACCAACCCTAACGAATGTCCAATACTCTAATCAGCCAACTCCCATTACCAACCACTGACTTCTTCTATTTATCTTCTATTTACATTTTACCTCCTGCGACCCATTGACTCAATTACAATCCTACTATCACCAAAATGCCTCGCAAAGTCTCCTTCTCCGAAACCCAACTCCCCAACTTCGACAAACCCATCCGCCCGCCCTCCATCAGCGTCGACTTTTCCACCACCGCCCCCGAATGCCCCGTCACCGCCGCCCGTCAACCCGCCCGCTATACCAACGACTACATCGAGAAACCGGGGGTTCCACGGGGGAACACCACCACATCCATTGACCGGCCCGATGGGGATGAGAGCTATACCAAGCAATTTGGTGATTTCGTACGTACCATCACCCTAACACCTATACCTACCTACCCACCCACTAACATGATCATCAATGATGATGGAATGAATGTAGACCCCCCTCCAACAACACGTCCTCTTCTGGGACCGCGACCGCGACGGCCAAATCTACCCGTGGGACACATACACGGGATTCCGTGAACTGGGATTCAATATCCTCTTTTCGTTTCTGGCTGTTCTCATCATCAATTTGAATTTCTCCTATCCGACGCGTCTGGCGCATTCGTATCTCCCGGATCCGTGGTTTAGGGTCTATGTGGATGCGATTCATAAAGCTAAGGTGATACCTACCTATACTCTGCTTCGCAGATGTTATAGAAGATAATGGCTAATGGTATAATGGTATAGCACGGCTCCGATAGCAGCACCTATGACCCCGAAGGACGGTTCGTTCCGCAATCATTCGAGAACATGTTCGCCAAGTATGATGGGGATGGTGACGGGGCGTTGACACTTCGGGAGTTGTTTGAGATGATGCATGGGAATCGGTGTGCGGCGGATCCGTTTGGTGTATGTTCTTTCTTTTCCCCTACACTAATAAGTACGGAACGATAGGGGTAGCTGACAGAATGTAGTGGGGAGCAGCCGTCTTCGAATGGGGAACCACATGGCTGCTCATTGAGAAAGATGGCAAGGTGTGGAAGGAAGATGTGAGGGGGGTGTATGATGTATGTTTATATTCCTTTCTAATCAAGGCTAAGGTGACAGTATGTGGCTAATGATACAGGGCTCATTGTTCTGGAAGGTACGCGAGGCGAATCGTTCAGGACGGGGATGGTCGCAGGGGTTTAGACCGGGGGTGTGGGTGAAACGGACGGTGAAGGGATATTTGAGTGCATATTTGGATGGTTGAGCATATTTCATTGCGTTAGACTATTACATATAGAGCGACTTGGTCGCATCATCATGTATAATATAACTGGTCTTGTGTTATTGTCGAGCATAAAATCAACTACAGAACAGATATATAGGCTAATAGCATTCTCGGTGAATGAGCTAATAAGTATACCGAAACCCCGGCAAATCACCAATCACCAACTCTCCCCGATCCACGCGACAATTGCGCAGATACAGCCGAAGGGTCAACAAGCCAACCAACACGATCGCCGCAGCCTGCATCCCAATACATGTATACATCCCCGGCCGGTACTCCGGGGCATCTTGGGTCCGAAAGACCAGGGACCCTACCATGCCGCCGGATGCACCGAGACCGACGAAGATGGCGCTGCAGGCTGCTCGTTTCCATTGGCCGCGGACGTTGTTTGCCTAGAGGAGGTTAGTATTGATAGTACATCATGTTTTGATAGTAAGGTCATACCTGATATGCCATAGCGGCAGGAACATTCGAGTTAGCTCCCATAGTGGTAAGAAAGCACCCGACCAATCTTGGTCCGTTGCCCTTGGTGAATGTCTAAACCTGTCAGCCTACCTATCATTACCCCTATATGGAGAAGAAAGAAACCCACCATCAACGGCAACCCAATCAACGCTAACATCGCATTGAATACAATAATCGGACCGCGCAGCCGATACTTATCCCCAATCCACGAGGTCACAAACATAGTAATCCCCGCAGCCACGTACGGCGGAGCGAACAGACACAACGATGCGCCCATCGAGAACCCCATTCCCTGCCTGTATATCAGCGGCAGGAAATATGCGATGGAGTAGGCAGTGGTGGTAGTGCAGAAGTACACCAGCCCAAACCCCCAGATATTGATATCCAGCGCAGCGACGAGGTATTTCTTCAGATTGAAAGGTTCGAGTTTCACGTCGCCTCGGTCGGCATTGATCTGGTGAGTGATAAAGTCGTATTCGCGGCCCGAGAGGTATCTGCTCTTGCTGGAGCGCATCCGGTCCGGGAAATTGATCAGCACGAAGTAGCTGATTGCGGCCAGGGTGCAGGTGATTAGGCCTTGGATGACGAAGATCCAGCGCCATGCTGTGAGGCCGCCGAGGCCGTTCTATCGAGGAATCATTAGTGGACGATCTGATTGAAGATATAGGGCTTGCGTACCATGAATGTGATGCCATATGATAAAATGCCCGTAAATGCCGATGCTACACACCCGAGCAGGTAGAAGATGGCGAATCGCTTCTGCATCTGATATCGGGTGTACCAGGTGGCAATGAGATAGACAGCGGCGGGGAAGAACCCTGCTTCTAGGGCTCCGACGATGATTCTGATACCAGCGAGTTGAGCCCAGTTATTGACGAATCCGCCGCACATCTAACATATTAGCCTTCCTGCAGTAGAGGCATATGGAGAACATACCATGGTAACACCCCAAATGAAGCAAATGCCCGCAAGAAAGATCTTCGGGCCCAGCTTGCGAATAAACACTGGACCCAGCATCTGTAGACAGATGTAAGGAGGAAAGAACACGACAGCAATGACATTCTATACCTCCATCAGCTTCGCAATGATGCTTTGGTAAAGATACTCACGTATTGATTACCCTTCAGGTGCAATTCCTTCTCCATTCCCGCAACAGCCGCAGTGGATAGATTCCCCCGATCAATCAGCGACACCGTGTGCAGGAACCCCAACATGACAATCAATCGGGCGTCGACCCGACGGATAACCCGTCGCTGCTCCTGTGGAGTCAGCTCGGTATCATCCGTCCGGGCGCTTTCTGCCTCAATGGACAAGCCTTTAGTGGTATCATCGTCGGCCATCATCCGAGGACGTTGGAACTAGTCCGCTGGCTACATTGATGTGAATGGACTTGCTCTTAGGGAGATTCGTTGCTTCTAAAGTATGATCAAGACAATGATGCAAATATGGTATCGATGGCGACATTGCGAGCATTTCTTGAGATCATGTATGCTTTTAACAACGCATGACAAAAGGAGGTATGTTAATGGATGGATTTGCATTTGCGGGGAAAGCTCTAGTCGGAAATCGGCGTTAAGCTGAAGCTACTACATGGGAAGTATAATGTGACTGGCCATGCCCTGCAGACTGGGGATAGTCTCCTGCTGCTAGGTGTAAACGCCGAAAGCCGAAGAACAGCCATGGCGGTTGGCAGGTGGTGAATATTGCATGGCCAAGGCGTCGTTGCACGTCAGCTTCTAGGTTGCCAAGTGGTCAGATTTAGTTTATTCAGCTGCCCTGAACTGCCTGCTAACACTAAGCCGCCTCTTCAGTGGCTCTATGTTCCTCTGCAGTCACATCCCAGCCATCAACCTGTCGGTTCTTCACCTTCTTCCGCTCTTCCCACTTGAAGGCAAAATGAATGCAAACGAACAATACCGCTGCCAAGCACGAAAGACCGAGGTAGAGCTTTGCTCCAATGCGCCAGTGAGGGGCTTCTGACGTTGGGTATGCGGCTATGGGAACGAAGGCATTCAGCAAATACGCGAAGAGGGTACCGGTGGCAAAGAGGACAGTGCGGACTTCTGGCTCCTTCTCCAGATGGGCCGCTGCCCACGCACACAGAAGCATTGTCGAGACTCTAAACAAACATCAGCTAGGTATCACATGCTTGTTGGATAGGGAGGCATACGCTCCGATATAGTCCATATACCACCCAGCCATATACGCGTGCTCATTGCTCGGTTGTATTGTCAGGATAATCAGGGCCACTATGTTGATCACCTAGTAGTTTGTCAGTACTGGACGTGCTTGTTCAGGTGAACTTACCGCATGCAGAAGAAGGAATGGCAGTCTGACGCCAAAATAGTCACTGAATCCGCTGAAGAGGATCTCAGCAACCAGTTGGATTGCTTGACCAGCGATCGGAAGGTAGTCAAGCATGGCCACGGAGCTATACAGCATCAGACCTGGACAATACAGCAATGGGAAATACACATACTACTTCTTTGTTCCGTCAGGGTTCTTCAAAGATTTCAGCCAAAGGTTGAAGTAGTTTGTTGGAGTTGTGCCGGTGCCAATGGCCCAAGCGACTGTGACAGTTAGTTAATGACTATATACAGCGTGAGATGGAGTCGTACTGGCGAACAGCCACAGATGCCAGAACTTGAAACAGCGCAGAAAGCTTTTGACTTGGATGCCAATCTGCGGTTTCCGGCCCACTCGGCGTGTGCGTGCAATAGCAGTCTCTGTGCAGGTTAGCCAGTTCTTTCATACCCCCCCCCCCCCAACCCCCCATCTTTACCTACTAATATGTTGTGGTCTGAGATAGATCTTGGACAGCGGGTTCTGCCTTTCAGGCTGTAGCCGATTAGCGAGGTATCGAACCACAAGGGCAGGGTTCTCACAAAGCCAGGTAGGATGACAAAGGCCACCAAAGCAATGAATATGGTGCATACTCCCTGTTCATACACACGATCAGTCGAGTACCTCACAGTTATAGCAAGGTCACATACGTTTATAATAAATGCCCATCGCCAACCACTTCGCCCCATTACGCCTTCCAGGTTGGTAGACATGGCGCCTTGCATAGCACCAGAAAGCATAGCTCCGACCGGCTGAGCCATGTTATACAGACTCATACGCAAGGCCATCTCATGAGGAAGATACCACTGGCTTGACGGACTCAGTCTCACGCGGCTGTTATCGAGAGTGTTCTATGACGTACCTGATAATGGTAAAGTATCCAGGCCATGTCGCACCTTCGAAGAAACCAATGAGAAACCGCAATCCATATACCTATTCCGTTAGTCGCGTCAACACCTATCAGAAAGCTCGAAGGAAATACCTGCTTAGCAGAAGTCACCGTGGACAAACAGCAGGTAAGGATACCCCACAGCACCTATTCCTGTTAGTCAAACATACAACCTCTCCGCCCGGAAGACTCACCTCACACGCCGGTAGCCATATCGCCGGCCCGACGTGAGATATAATAATACACGATGGGTAAAGCATCACCATGTACCCGATACTGATGGCGTCAGCATTGCTGAGAAGCAGAGGTGATAACTTACTTGAAGAAGGTCGTGAAATAGTTGTATTCGTTCCCTTGAAGATTGAGATCTGTTTCCATACCGGAGACATAGGCATTGCTCTGTCACCGATGAGTATCATCTCCTTTGAGGCCGGTGTGGATACTAACAATGTTCGTTTGGTCAAGGTACTTGAATGCATATCCCAGAAATCCGACGACAAGGAAGAAACAGTCGAGTCGCCATACCTGTTCAGTCAGTTATTACCCTCGTGTTAAATGTTGCGTGGTGAAAATCATACCAAGGCCCTCTCATCCTCTGGCCGTATCTCATTCGACAGCTGCTCGCTCACAGTCGAGACCCTATCAATTGGCCCTTTGGTATTGTCCTCGGGAGTATCCATCCTTTCAATCATTTACTGCCGATGGAGAAACATGAACAAGTCAACAATAGAATTCAGAGCAGACACAGGAAGCACAGAACATCAAGGTCAGGGAGGAAGCACGTTCAAAATGTCTTATCGGCCATCTGCAGGCATGGCATCAATGCGGGATGCGAAGGCGTGCTCTCTAAACCCGCCCCGCTCAACTGGCCTGATGGAGACTGCATTCCACCAAGCAGACTAAGGAAGCTGTTGACGACGTTGAGGTCTAGAAGGCTGTCTCCAAGACCCATGTAGGTGCAGTACTAGGATGCAGTACTAACTTTGTTGCGATCGGCATTGATAACGCCCGACAGCTTGAAGTATCCCGACTACGCCACCAACCGCCAAGATTACGAGATATTAATTAGAACTAATATGAACTTGGTTTCAAGAAAGCTTTAGTCATTGAATTATTATTCTCACAGTAATCTCAAGAAATACCATTCCGACAACTATAACAGTTCTCCTCACCCGAAACAATAAACATAACGACTCCGTAGACTAAGCAAACGCAGCCTTATTCTGCTGCAAAAAGTCCTTCCAACTACTCAAAGTATACCCCGCCTTAGCCACCAAATCCTTGCTCTCGGTGAGACTCCGACCATTGAAATAACCCGGATTCCCGATAAAGAGGTGATTCTCCAGCATTTCCTGACCCATCGGACCGGGCATGAACGACTTGTACGTTTCGGCATCCACCTGAACAAACTGCGACTTCTCTCCCGTCACCTGTTCGAACTCTTCCAGAATGCGCGTCGGAGTGTAGTAATCTTCGGCGACGAGGATCTGCGCACCGAGTGTTTCGGTCCGGTTCTTCAAGGATGCAGCCACATATTTACCTAGATTATTCATCAGTAAACCACCCCTACTAGAGTGGAAATAAAAGAATGACATACCCAAATCAGCCACAATATCAATCAACGGAAACTTCGCCTCCTCGCCAACCGGATAAGCCAGCGTCCACACGCCATTCTCCCCTTTCCGCAGGAGACCAATCACCGTGTAATTGGTCATGAAATATCCCGGCAGGATAAAAGTAGCTGGGACTCCCAGATTGCGAATATACTCCTCAACTTCGGCCTTGTGATCAAAGTGCGGGACATGCTTGAGACGTCCAGCCGTGGTCTCAGTCACATTGAGCAGAGAGGAGAAGATCAAGTGCTGGACGTTCAACTCTTTAGCCACGTCGGCGACGTTCTTCCCGTGGATTAGTTCGGCATCGGAGCCGGCAGCACCCCAGGCGGGTGTGGTCACGAGGAAGACGGAGTGGCTGCCCTCGAGGGCGCTCCGGATGGAGTCTTTGGAGTTCATGTCTGCCTGCAGAGTCTGTCAGAATGTGGGCAGTACATGTGGACAGTATGGGAGTGTTACAGTTCTGATTTCGACGCCCTGTTTGGCCAATTCCTGCGCTTCTGGCTTGCTGGCATCGCGAGTGATACCACGAATCTTGAATTGCTGGGACAGTTCGGCGTCGTTGAGGATGGTGCGGATGACGGATCCGCCTTGCTGGCCGGTGGCACCGAAGACAGTGATGATCTTGGGCATTTTGCTTGAGTAAATGGATGTAGTATTGTAGTGTTAGAGTTGTTGTTCGTTTAGTACTAGGCTGTTGGATTGATTGCAGTGGATGATGTCTGTTGTAGTAGTTATGAGTTTAGCCCGGGGGAGACGTCCCTTATATGTCTATAGGAGCTGCCCTCGATTGACTTTCGCATCTACTAAATCTCTTACACATCTATGCAACTCGTCAGCTTCCACTGTCTATTGAAGTGGATGACACAATACATCGTAAATCGGCACTGTTGGACCCCGAGGTTAGTAAGAAGCATATTGGGTCCTGACTAAAGAAAGTGAGGATCGGGGTTGATCTCAATCCCGAGGGAGATCGCCACCCGACCGTGCACATCAAAACAATTCGATCGCCATTTCTTTTACTCTAACCTACAAAGACGTTGCATGTTTGCATGCCTCTTTGCATAACTATAATGATACTGATTTCATATCTCAAGCTATCTTTCACACTTTGATCTACACAAACAGCATGTGAGAGGCAACCCGGTCGGGAGCCCGCGTCACAACAGAGACTCCCACAGCCACTCCATGCCCGAGCCAAATCCAGCCATCCCCAGTGAATACACATCCGGAGGGAGAGAACCGTGACCCAGTGCAGTCTGGGACAAATCCATCCCCGTCACAGGGTCAGTATCCAAGACCACCCCGGACCCGACGCTATCCTCATCCTTAACCTCCGTCCCCAAAGACGATCCAGGGGATACCCCCATTTTGGCCGCCCTTGTTGACGCTGTCCGCTGCATCAATCGCTTAAGGGGCTTCCGCAGCATGACACTCTGAGGCGAGCCATCTTGCTCCCATTGCCGCTGGATCTCCGTCACCATCTGCCAGGCATGGTCAGTCTCGGCCGTGATGGGGCGGCGACACAACTCGGCGAGGACGAAGGCGACCGTGTGCCATTGCTTATAGGTCTTGCACAGCCACGCCCATTGCGCCGTACTCTCGTTGGTATGCAGCAGAATGGTGAATTTGATGGTCTCGACGGCTGTTCGGAAGGCGTCATCGCAGGCCGCTTGCGGGCATGTCGTATGAGACCCATGGCTGGGAATCTTGTTGTAATGGGCCGAGAGCCAGAGCTTCGACAGGGTCAGCCGGATGATCATGGCGTAGACCCATTGGATGGGGATATCGATGTTCAAATGCTGCAGATACCGGTCTTCTAGACGATTCGCTACGGTGGTCACGAGCGGTTCCTGATCAGTTGTGGATTTCACATCCCTTGCGCTGGTGTTACGCCGATTAGGCCAGTTGAGTTCCGAGATAATGTCGCACTGGACAATGAGGAGGGTGATATCGGTGGCACCAGTCTTCTCCGGTGGCAGCTCGGTCATGGAAGGGATCAGATCTTTCTCGTCGATGTTATGGGGAAGACGAGTGTCAAACATGCCGGGTTGGATTTGGGTGTCGGTGCCTTGCTCTTCGGAACACACCATATCCAAGACACAGATATGCCACCATAAACGACGGCGCATTTCGGTGTCGAAAGGACTAAGCCCGAGGCCCTCACCATCGCGATGCACGCCCTGCCCCTGAGCCACGCGAACCACCACGGCAGCCGCCGCCCAGACGAGTCTCGCATCTCCCCTCCAGCGGAGACAGAGGAGGAATATCACTGCCGCCTGCAAAACGGAGATATTCTGGGATTTGATGAAGTTGGCTCTTACCAGCGCCTGATCCACGGCGTGTTGATAGCGCTGGATAGCCTTCTCGCAATCCATCCCGACCAAGTTCAAGCACTGGTCGGGGGAGATGGTGACGATGGCAGCGAAGCACACGGCGAGAATGAGAGCTTCGCGAGACGGGTCTGGATTGATGTTCTCGGATTCTTCGCGGACCATGATCTCCACCGAAGGGATGTGTAGAACGGCAAGTAGCGGAGCTACATTGTCTTGATAGACTTGCCATAAGCGTTGGATCTGGGCAGGCTGCAGATAAGTGTCCCGTAAGCTGTGATCTCGCCAGTTGCTCCCCAGGCTACTGGCGAATTGCAAGCCGGATGTCTCCGGAGTCTCCAATTCATCCTCAGAGGACGATGCGTCACAGATATCCTGTAGTTCTCGGATCTATAGTAGCGACACCCGTCAGGGTTCTTCTTAAAAGTAGAACGGAATCCACAAGACTAACCTTGTCCCCCAGCACGGCCGAAGCAGCATCACCCACATAGCGACTTTTCCCTTCCTTGACAACGAGTCTACCCTCCCGCTGACCTGGTTCCAGTGGGACAGAGGCCTCTAAAGGATGGGCGAGTGGGGACGAGCTGGAGGCCGATGCAGCCTCAGCATCGGGCGCCAGCGGGGGTTGCTGAGCTTGAGCGCGCAGGAGTTGGACCTCTTGCTCCAGATGTCGCAGCTGGGCCAGTACCTCCGCAATTGGGGGCCGTTTCAGCTGTCGCGGCGCTCGCTTAGGACCCGGAAAGGCACATTGTTCGCCTCCCTTGACGCACCGCGTGCAGGGAAACTTCCGGTCGCATCGCACTTTTCTGCGGTTGCAGGGGATGCAGCTACGGGGATACGTGGCACCGGATGGAGTGGCTTGTGGCTGGCGGGATGAATCATCCATCTTGAGACATCGCCATCCCTTGTGATTCTTTTGAGATGGAGTCTGACGGAATAGTGTAGTTGAAGTTATAGAGATAAGGTTGAGTTGGGTAGGAGAAAGAGATCGGGCGGGCAAAACGACGGAAGGATCACTCGGTCGCGTTTGCAGATCTCACCAACGCCTGGATTCACCCCATCCAACATCCATCACTAGGCTCTCTGCTTATTCCGCACTCCACACCAGTTTTGGATTATTTATTCTGCTAGGTATGAAGCTAGATAAATCATGCAAGTTGTCTCCATCACTCTCCCAGCTTGCTCACCAGGTGACGATTTCACGCTCCCCAACCTCCCCAGATGCGCCATCAGTACGACCCCCCCTTGCGTGCCCTCAGCGGGCGTGCCTAGTTATTATCTAGCAAACCACAGCTAGCTGCGTCATTGAGGCCCTTTTTCGGTATTCCACTTAGTATCTCTGACGCCACGGCAGCTGCTCTGTGAGGAGTGGTTGAAACGTGGCCAGCCGGACTTTGACTTGAATTTTTTCAGCCCCGACCGTGCTGGAAATCCTTGTCTCCCGGTAATGAACCCATCTGGATTCTCACTTGTTGCCAATACTGCTCCTGTCGACTCAATCAACTCTTCGCAGGACTCCGCGAGGCTGTCTCAGATGGCAGCTCAGGCAGCGTCTCCGACGAGCCGACCGATTTGTCGTAGTAGATGTCCGGTACCACCTCTGCTGGCAGCTCGGCGATGAACTCGGCAGGTAGTTCGGCAGGCAACTGGACGATCTCATCGGCGGGCATTTCGATGGGCATTTTCTGAATGTCAGTCCCTGCCGAGGACTGTGACGGTCGTCCGGACGAGAAGGAACCCTTGGTGGATGCCGAGGAGGTCGCGTACAATTCTGGTCGAGGCGCGAAGAGATCGGAACGCAGGACGCGCATCAACTCGTCCGCCTCCTCCGGGGGTGGGAACTGGCCCTCAATGAGATCGCGCGCCTTGATCTTCTTCCCGTATAGCTTCTGGTTGGCGCCGCGGCGTTCGAAGATCATGCTGCCTTCGGTGCTGAAGCCGCCAAAGAAGCCCTGGTTATGGCCGTAGACGAAGATGCCCGCCATTCCCCCGGCACTGACCACCCCGTTGACTTCCCCAAATCTCCCCGATGGGCCCATGGCAAAGGAGGCCGTCTTTCCCAATGACAGACTCCCCAGCTGGGCGAAGGTGCGCACGGCGCTGGTCGTGTTGAGGACGAAGACGAAATTGGTCACCTCCAAGCCCAGCTGTGATCCGACTCCAACTCCCACGGTCAGGATGGCTGACGGAGCAGACCAGTCGCCATCCTCGAGACGGGCGATTAAGATTCCTGAACCCATTCGTACCGAGCCAACAATCCCGAGTTTCGACACGGAGAAAATTGCGAAGCCCTATTCGTAACGAATTAGTCGATTGGTGGTGATGATTGCGACCGGCGTGATGCCACTTGCCTTGGCAGCTCCGAGGATCTTCGGGGGAATGAGACTGTCGCGCCCGTCGGGGTTCAATGGATTCGTAAAGGCATCTAGAATTTGTGCGGCTTTATTACATTCACCTGCAGGAGATGTTGATTAGTCGGCCTCTTCACCCAGTCCGATGCCAGCATGGACGTCGCTGTGTACGGTGGTGAACAAAGGGAAAGCCTACTGCGAAATGAGCCCGGGAAAGGGCTGTGCATTTTCCTGAGCTTTTCGAATGCAGGCATGCTTGCAACAATTCTGTTCACAACAATGATAAAAACCGACAGATGGGTTCCCTCGCGATAAAAGAACAAAACAACGCGGAAACAGAAAAGTTGCGCTCTCTGCAAGTGGGGGAGTTGCTTAATATTGACGGTTTAACTCCGTGTTATCTAAACTAGTGGGGAGGCTTGTGTTGAGGCGCAAGTTAAGTATTAATTCTGCCTTCCAATCAGAAATCCAAACAACCTGATCATCGTCGGGGAGAGGAGGAGCTAAACTCGGCCAGCGCATGAAAGCATTGGATTTGGAGCGCGCAGGATGAGTCCGTGCAAGCAGAGTGGATCCCCGACAGACCTGCTCTGCCGTGTCTGATGCACGCTGACCGTCTCGATTCCGCAACCATTTCGGTGGGAGATCCATTTCCATCATCAATTGCATTATCGACAGTACTACTAGTGTAGTCCTTACTCCGCTTCTTTTGTATAATGCGCTCGTCATCAGTGATCTGAAGGACGGTGTTCATCGGTTCGATCTGCTTGCTTGTTTAGTGCTAGTGAAGTGGATCCTACCGGATATATATCTCTGTCACTTCCAGCTGAAAACCACACTCCGTATCCAAATTATTAGAAAGGAAGGTTCAGTATTAGGCTATTTAGTCTGATGACTATAAATCAGTGTTCCCGTATCAGAATTAGCTATCTATCTCTGTTCATTCCATAAGAGTCAGATTTCTGGAGTAGCTCAGAATTGAAGATTTTACCGTCAGTAGCACCCACGCTAACACCTTATCCTTCACTTGCTAATATTCCCATCCCGCAACCTCATCCTTTGTCCAAACCTCATCAAAATCCACGGAACCGGCACCATCACCAACGCAACAAACGCCAACAGACTATTTCCCCACCCCAGCCCCATAACATCATACATCCTCTGTCCCCCAAGCGGTAAGAATGCCCCCACCAGACTCCTTAACAAATTACTCGCCGCGAGAGCCGATGCCGAATGTACCGGAAATGCATTAACCAGATAGATCTGCACGGGCTGGAAGATGCCCATCATGACGAAGCCGAATACTCCTAGGCCTATCAGAGGTACCACGGGGAATACCCTTGCTTGGAGGGACCAGCCGTACCAGAGGAGGCCGATTGGGGTGAGAAGGCTAGAGGGTATCATGGGCCAGAGCCAGCTTTCTGGGGGTAGGGTTTCGTCGGGTGTGTTTAGTCGGGCCTTCTTTCTTCGCTCGGCGACTTTGTCGGATGCGTAGCCGATGGAGAAGATTCCTGTTCAAGGGTCATTAATATTAACCTCTAACTGGCGTCTTGTTTGGAATACGAGGTGGGAAGCCCGCTACCAGTGGATCAAAAGTTGAGGACTAGGGTGGACCAGTGATGAGAGAGGGTAGAAAGAATAAGGTCCCTCATACCTAATATAGTCCCTATCCCATCTCCCAAGTAAACCGGACCGGACAAGCCAGTGGAAAGATGATACACATCCTGAAAAATGTACGACAGGGTGGTAAAAACCAGATATTGGTATCCATACACCACAGCCACGTCGAACGCAAGCGTCATGATAACCGGCGAAGTCAGGAGCATCTTCAACGGACGCACAAGGGCATCGAAAAACACCTGACGTCGTGACATGGCTGAACCTGACCGTGGTCTGATATCATGGTTTCCCGTCTCACTCCGTAGGCGTCGTGCTTTTCGTTCCAGCAGTATGGGGGGATATGTCTCACGGAGGATAATAAATGACAATATCGTTAGAACGGCCATCTAGATCCAACCCCGGGGGTTAGTCTGTCATCAGCCCTGGGGCTATACACTCTTACCGGAATAGTGATAACCCAGAAGATCCATCTCCAACCAACATCTTCACTGAGATATCCCCCAGCGATAGGGGCGAAAACCTGCCCGTCATCGGAACCAGCGTCAGTCACATATTAAACACAATGTTCTATAAGGGATAGAGGATGCTCCTACCGGGGCCACTAGCGATCCCAGCCCCCAAATCGCCATCGCAGTCCCCATTTTCTCCGGAGCCATAAGATCCCCAATCGACCCCCCTCCCAGAGCCAGCGGCGTCACTCCAGCACAGCCAGAGATTAACCGAAAGGCGAGGAACATTCCCACATTGGTACTCAGAGCGCATCCAATCGTCGCACCGAGGAAGAGCACGTTGGACACGTGATAAACTATGCTACGCCCGTAGATCTCTGACATGGGGGCGGCGAGAAGCGGGCCTAATGCGAATCCGATGACATAGATTGATACTACGAATGATTCCAGCTCCGCGTTGTTGGAGCCGAGAGACTTCATAACGTCGGGAACTGCTGGGGCTAGCATTGACGAGCCTAGAGATCTGAAGCGGTAGCGTTAGCTACCGAAGAGATGATCGGAGGATAAGCATGATGCGATGGGGACCGAGGTGGCGTGTCAGCAGCACATATAAAGGAATGTACTTACGTGACAAAAGTGAGGAGAGATATCACAACGATATGGCACCATCGATACCAGGGACTCCAGTTCCTGGGGTTTGCGGGATCAGCATCACCATCCCAATCGACCTCTGTTGGGTTTGCCGCCGTAATATCGATTGCCACAGACTTCGGAGACGGGGAGGGGGGCCGTGCCGCAGGGTCGGCTGAATCGCACTGCGCCATTTCTCTTTGGGGTAGGTTGAGAATGAGCGTTTGGGCTGGGCAAATAGGCGTGCAACTGGTCGTACACCGAGGAGCTACGCGTGTTTAATATCTTCCTGGGATGACTCTGGCGGATTGTTGAGAAACCTCGCACACGGTAGCCACCATTGTGACTAGTAGCTTGGGAGTATGAGAAGTACTCACGCTGTATTATGACTGCCTGCGAATGCCCTACAGGGATTAAGTCTTTCCAAGCCCACTAGTCAACTAGTTGCTGCCTTGTCCCTTTGTTATAGATCCATGAACCCCTTGTCTCGCCCGCCGGAAGACCTACGGTATGTAGGCCCTCCACCGGACATGATTGATCGCTCGTTAGCGTAACTGGATTAGGGTCTAAAGTGACACGATCGTTACAAGGCTAGAACCCTGGCCTAAATATATTGAGGCTCACGGGGTACTCAATACGCAATCACGGCAGTTTCACTCTGATTGGTGCATTACACTCACTAATTTATAGTTGGGTTACATTGCATTAGTGGGGGAGATAGGGACTTGCCCATCCATCGGGGAGGAGATACAGCCGTAACAGGTCGGGGAATGAGTACGACGGTGTCAGACTGGAGCTGGGAAATCGGCTTAGGTATATTCAGGAAAGTTTTAGTTCAGATTAAGCTTCAATGTGTGATCTGGCATGGAAAGATGTTATGTATCTGCTTGTCGTTATGATAATAAATCAGATCGCACGCGGTTTGAAATGCTACCTGAAAATCGAAAGAAAAAACCCATCAAAAGTCTCCTAAGGATAATATAATAGCCCAGCAGGGCTACGTGGCGTGGTCGAGCCAATGAAAAACTGAAGGGACGTTGATCATGTTTTGTCCGTGGAAATGTGAATTTGCAGTATAATTTGACTAGATACCCAACCTAGGGAACATGGTATGAATTGTGCAGTACGGTGTATTCTACTGGCCTGGTATCGCCTGTAGCATCAACACCAGTCATGATCATATCTCCTCGTCCACGATGCGAACAACCGAAGTCAAACAGCTCGCAAAGAAAAACAAAACAGCAGCGAGGATATAAGGTAATCCCATCCAGAAGCCGTCTTGGTGCACCCCGCGTCGAAACGCAGCCGCCAGAATAGGCCCTGAGGCCATGGAGCCGATACTCTGTGCTAAACCAATGGCCGTGTTCAAAACACCAACCTGCGATGGCAGCACCAGAGCCGTAGCCAAGCTTCTCAGCGCTGAATAAAAACCCCAACCGAATGCAAGTAGACAGACTCCGAAAACAAACAGCGGTGGCTGGCTTGCGATGGCCATCAGCGCCATCCCTAAGGTTAGGATCCATGCGCTCCACTGCACGATCCGAAGGTCGGTGAGAACTGGGGAGAATGACAGGTGTCTGCGCAACCAATCTGATATTTTCGGCAATAGAACCAGAAGGGTGAGGAGGTTGATGAGTCCTTTGACCGTGATGAGGTAGCTGGCACCCGCAATGCTCCAGGAGAAACGTCTGGAAGCATATTGAATGATCAACTGTAATGCCTGACGACCGATACTGGATAGAAGGAAGGAGCATACGATGCAAATGAGGTTGACGCTCCTTGCATTAATGGTGATGCCCCTGGCCTGATTCCACTGCTTATGTAGCGTGCTAAAGAGACGACCTGGGGAATATTGGGTAGGGGCAGAATCATCAGTATGGTGTTGATCGTCTTCACCGTCCTCTCCTTCCTGGTCAAATGTTTTCCGAGGATTTGTCTCAGGCAAAAGTGTCGTCCCAAGGAGACCCAATGACTGGGCTGCTACACCAAGCAGCGAAGGAACCCATGGGCTCCAGGACATCAAGAAGGCACTGAGGGGGGTGGCCAAAATCTCTCCGAGTAGCATTGCGGCAGCCAAGAGAAAAAAGACGTGAGCACTAGTTGTCCGTTAGCAAGTCGATAGAAGCGCAGTGTACTGGTGGTTGCAAACCGTTTGCTAACAGGCACCACATCAGTAATCATAGCGTAGGCCATGGCCGTGGATAGCTGAGGGCCCCCGCCCACAAGCTGAAAGATCGGAGTCACCCAGACAGTCCGTAGCGGGAGAACAGCACTGCACCAGCATACCACCCGGATAGCCAGCTCCTCCATCAACAGGCCGGTAAGACTGAGCAAGAGGACAGGTTTCCGCCCAACTCGGTCAGCGAGAAAGCCATAGGGCAGGGCCAACAGGATCCCTGGTAGCTGGTCAAACATGTCTTTCCACCCGTTTACCAGGGCTAGTTCCGCTTGCACCTCTGGCGACTTGCATCCCGCGCCCGCATCTAGGGTATGACTGTCGGCGCCGAACCGGCGACATATTATGGACTCGAAAATGGCGATCTGAGGGGCGTAAGAGAGATAATTGCCGAAATCAGCCGCCACCACTGAGGCAAAGATGAGTGGCAGGAGGAAACGCTGGGAGACTGCTCTTAGGCTGCGAACTCTGCCGGTGGGCTGGTCACGATCAGAGGGGCCATCCGGCGGTAATAGTGGCTCACGCTCTGTAGGCGACTCGGATGATGGTTGAGGAGCCATGAGTGGGAGTATGGGGTTGAGGAGGATGTCAAATTGTGATGGTTGACTGGCGATTCTTGCTCCGTGGTCTCAGGGGGTAGTGGAGGGCAGAGATGACATAGCCCTTATTAGTAGAAAACTGGAAAGTCCACCAGAGGCGAGACTGTAGCTGTCCGTACTTTGGTCACTGGCAGCTAGGTAGCCTTATAGGACCGGGGAGTCGGGGTATCTCCAGGACGCCCTGACTGGCCGATGCACAGGGCCCGGCCGAACATGATACCTAACACATGCCGTTACTACTAGTGATTCAATTGGGAAGGCCAGTCAGCGAGTTAGGGACCGTTCCTGACAAGGCTCTGGAACGCAGTGGATCCTGGGCTTGGATTTCACCGATATATAGCCGATGCCTGCTGTCACTGATCCTGTGAATTTGCAATACAACTGGTATTGGAAAATGACAGGAACTCACACTATGATTTCTTTCTTCCACTTGAGAATAATAAGACAGCATGTTGTGGCGAGCTGGCTACAGTGTCCCCCTCGCCGGAACAGGGTCAACCGGGGAGAACGCCTCATATCCCCGACGGCTGTGCAGGGATGGTGATGCAGGGAACCCCGGCAGGCAGCAATCAAAATCTCACCCACGCCGGTGCTCAATTTACATGGTGGAAGAACTCATCCACGTCCAAGAAAGTCCAGAAATACATTGCAGCCTGGTGAGCGACTGTGGCAAAGGACAGTTACTCACGTGGAGTTAATTCCATACCCAACTCTCCCTACCGAAATACCTGCCTGTTCTTGCATAAATGATTTCAGCGCTATTAGGTAGCCTCAGGAAATGAACACCTAGCTTCCAGGCCTCATGACGATCAAACTAAGGCGCCGAATACACTCTCCCCGAGGAACAAAATACAACTTCTCGTGAAACATAATCATCATTAATCTATTCTATGTACAAATCCTCATTCATAACGACATCAAGCATTACTGGTCTTTTCCATATCACGAGCCGGCGACGCAGCCAGCTTACTCCTCTGACGGATCCAAGGACCGAAAATCATAAACGCCACAGGCATGGGAATCATGATGGCCGCAATACACCCCAGCAGAGTACCTGCCCACTGCACACCCAGATTGACCATCATCTGGCGCGAGAACAACGGGAAGACGCAGCCTACTGCCGATCGGAGGATAGTGTTCGCTGCAATGGTGGATGCGGCCCTGCTTCAGTTAGCACCATGCCATGTCTTGCTGGACAAGAATGTACTCACAAAGTGGGATAGCAGTCAACAATATAGTTGAAGCATTGCAGGAAGATGCACAGAATGCCAAATCCAATCAAGATGCCAGCTGCTGTGGGAGCCATCCAGTGAATCTTATTAGTGTATCCGGTCCACCCGAACCTGATTTAGTTAGCATCGTCAACCAAACGTTCACAGAGTGAGACTACCTACCAAAACATGCCAATGGCAAACGCAACCGCGCCAACAATCGCAGCCGGAAGACGCCATTCAGGGATAGGCTTGCCCCCATTCGCCGCCAGCTTGCGCTTATACGAACCCTGCAGACAGAGGATGAAGACACCTCCAACCAACTCTCCCAGAATCAGACCGATAAAGGCAAGTCCACCCACGCCCGGGCTCATGCCATACACATCATCGAAGACGACCGGGTACGCACCCAGAAGAGCATAGATCAGGCCGTACACGAAAGAGATGTACAGTGAGATGAGAAGCAGGATGGGTTCCGTGATAAGCATGGACAACGGACGAGTGAAGTTATTCCGCACCAGTTCCTTGATATCGACCTCAACCTCGTCCTGCTTAGCGTGAATGCCCCAGTTACGCGTCTGTCGACGGAGGACAGCGGCCTTGCGGACCAAAATCACAGGAGCGTACGACTCGTCGAGGAAGAGGAACACCAGCACAAAGGCCAGGAAGACCATGAACGATGAGATATACATGGTCCAGCGCCATCCCAGCGGGCTCGTGGCGATGAACCCGCCCACGAACGGCGCAGCGAACGGGCCGATAAACACCGCCATGCAGAAGATCGACATGACGACTCCGCGGTGCGCTGCGCTGAATAGATCGGCGAAGACGGCGGGCACAAGCGAGACGGGACTGGCGGCGAAGAGACCAGCGAAGAAGCGACTGATCATGATGGTCTGGATATCTTTGCCGGTGGCAGAGGCGATGGTGAAGATGCCGCATCCGAAGAGTCCAATCGACAACGGCCAGCGTCGTCCGATGAGTTCAGAGGCCGGGGCCCAGATAGTCGGTCCGGCAGCGAATCCGAGAACGTATAAAGTGACTCCGAGGGTGCTGACTTCTCGTCCGACGTGGAATTCCTCGCTGACGGCACTGACGGCGGCAGAGAAGACGGCGCTGGTGAAGGCTGTGGCGAAGGTACAGTAGCAGAGGATCGTGACTAAGACAGTCCTACACGCAATGAGTGATGAATTCTTCATATCGGTAAGACGTAATCCGACTCCAACTCACCTCCGCATGATAGTCCAGTTCCAAGGATGGAGAGGATCATCGGCACCATCAAACTCGACGACATACTTCTCCGGGTCAGGAAGCAAAGGCGGATACTCCTTCCCAGCACCCATAGGCAGCCATTCCTGGCGGGGTTCGGGACCTCTCGTAGACCCTACCGTAGCCCGTTGCTGCAACCGATATGTATTGATGCGAGCAAGCTCGAGAGAATCGGGATGTTCGGGATGTTCATCGGAATAACTCTCACTATCGGAGGTATGAATCGGAGAGGCTTCTTTGGCGTATTCGGTTACGTGCTCCATGGCTTGCCGATAGAGATGGGCACTGCGCCAATTGAAACAACAACAACACACTCGTTTCTCACACTCATCCTCGGAAGAGACATGGCAACGACCAGATATAAGTATCAGTGACTAAAGAGCCCCAGTCTACTAGCTCGCCAGCAAGCCAGCAAGAAAAAAAAAGCCCACTTCACTAGTATGGGCCCCATTCCCATACTACTCCGTCAAGAGAAAACACACTATCAGGGTTTTCATACCAGTTCCACGAGCTTCTGGCCATGGCACCACGTCCATCCATCCCGAGCCCGAGACACACACCAACAATGCCTTGTCCTCCCCCGATCCATCTTTTTCCGCGCGCCGTTACGGATACTCTGATACACTAGCCACAACTCCGTTCCTGATGCATTGTAGCCAATCATGGCTCTTCTCCTGGATCATTGCCCCGAAAGTTGACAGCGGATACTCTCGGCGTTGTGGCTCATGCGACGGCTAGCCGCTCGGTACTGTGGCTGCGGCCGATACCAACCGAGGGTATCCGAGGGTAGGCGTTGGGCAGACAAAATTTTCTGGTATACCAGGGGAAAATGATATGTTGATAAGGGATTAAAGTGGGTTCAAGGAGTGAATCTAGGTGAATTTGATGTCACTACCTTACGCGTGAGGGTTGACGGATAAGTCTTCATTGGCTGGGAGAATTGCATGGATTCTATGTGGCTGTCAAAGCGTCAATGGAATCGGTTGTGTCGGCTCAGGGCAGTTGCTGATTGCTCGGTGGTTATCTAATTTTGTTCATTGATAAACATAATGTAGATGTGTAGTTATCGGGAATAGCATAGCTATGTCCTAAGCCTTTGTTGTGCCCTTTATCTGCTGTCCTCCCCGGTCTACACCTCACGTTGGTATCATATCTCTTACATTGTGAGCCTGCTCCGATGAATAGGCACCTGGACTCATACCATATCATCATAATGTTGCTTAGTCATTGCTATTTTCAGGTTCTGCCGATTTTATCAAGACTATAAATTCCCGGGCATCCATTTTCCACTTCGACATATACGTCAGCAGTGTTTCATGAATGCTACCCAGCCACTATCCGACCCTGAGGCAATGCTATTAGAACTCCCCAGGCCCCTTGCCAAAATGACCTCCTGTAGGTACCTTCAACCACGGCACCGAGTTCTCATCATCGGTGTTCGATCCCACTGTATTACCCCACCAGTTGAAGGTGGTATTCGTGTATCCGAGGGCGAAGAAGATCACGATAGTGGCGATGGCGGTACCGGTGTCCATGGCAGCTTGGAAGAGGTCTAGCATATCGAGTGTCAGCCATGAGCCATCATATTGTCTGAAAGATGAGTATGAAGGCATAACTCACAGTTGTACTTCTTCCACCAAGCAAACGCGCGTTTGCGAATGAGGTAGTTGAAAAGGAATCCGAAGATGAACCAGAGTGAGTATTGCGCTACACCATGTTAGCCTTCTTTCCCTGTTTGAATAGTCTGAGAGCGGGACGAACTCGTATTAGCAGGAGGAATGTTTCCTGCAGCGTTGAAGAAAATGGGGACGTTGATATATTTGACCCAACTCTGCGGATAACGTCGGTAGATCAAATACACAATCACCGTCACCACGGGCTGCTTTCATCAGCAAGGATACGACATATCGGCAGCAGGTAACTTACACCAATGAAGAAGAAGTACATCAGCGAATGATAGACTTGGCCAGACTGGAACATCCGCTGGGGTCCAATAGTCCCCCAGATCAGACTGGCGTTGTACATCACCTTCGCGCCGGCGCAGGTAAATCGCTGGGCATTGTCGCTATCGCACAGCCCCGAGATATGGCCCATCATCCAGCGGAGCACTGCCTCTTATCAGCTTGAGTCTATTGATGGGTAATGACCTTCTTACCGCCTGTCTGTGTCATCGTGGCGAGGATGCTGGCATATATCTGTCCGAAGAACAGGACCCGTGGAGGAATTTTCTAGGCCCGTTAATGCTTCATCTCTTTGGCCTATCGGCTCGACTCACCATATACTGCCCCATTTTCAAGTCCTGGGCAAAGTCCATTCCGTGCTTGACGGAATTATACCCGTAACACTTGACCATCATGTTGGCGATCGGCTTACCCGGCCATGCATACCCAGCAATCAATTCCGTGATGATATTCAGAAAGATACGTTGGTTAGTCGTTCCCTCGAGAATGCCTTCGGGAACAATGAGAACCACGCCCATTCCGCAACACACCACGATGAAACCCCAGACCGGCAAACCCGTCTCCCAATACCGTGTCGTGAGGATCCCCAGTCCCGCCATGACGATGAACAAGGCGCCGTACCACCAGTCCGGGACCTCCGGGTAGGCACGCATCAAACGGCGATGAATGTCTTCACCTCCGTGACGAGCGTTCTTGAACTTGGCCCAGATCTCCGATCCGTTGTAGAGGTAGGTGTGCACCACGATGGCGGTCACCGCCGCGAAGGACAGGCCGTAGGTGAGCGAGTACGACATGGATATATACATGGGTGAATATTCTTTGTATTTGCTGAGGACAAAGTCACCGTGGGAGTCGATGACTCGGGTCACATTGTATGAGCTCCCGGTGTTGTCGAAGGTTGAAGAGGAGAGCAAAGGCAGGCTGGGCACGCTGTTAATGATGGTTCAGTGTGTATTCAAGGTCGGCACTCACTATGCACTGAACCAAACATCCTTATAGTACAGGATGGGTGAGAGGAAGAGGTAAAAGAAAACAACCACGGCAAAGGCGTTGCAGGTAATATAGAAAGGGGTCATAAGAGGGTACCCGGCGTAGTTGATCTGGGTCCAGTCCAGACTGATCGGCAGCAGCCCCAGACCCGAGTTCATCTACCCATGTTAGCGAGACCATAAGAGCATCTAGTATCGACAAGCCTTACACCAAAGATAGTGTTGACCTTCTGGTTGTGCGGCGCAATCCAAGTGACGAATGCAAACGCACTGAGACTTGTCCAGATGTAGTCCGGGAACCAGTAGATCACAAAGGCGAAGAGAGTCGCGTATCCGAAGAAGGTGTACCGGCTCAGCTTCCAACCATTGGCAGGTGCCCGATTTTGCGGTTCATGGAGGGCACGAAACAAAACTGTGGATGACAGGGATTGAGGCCAGATCAAGGCCGCAGGATAGACGAGCCAACGCCGGCACATGCCCGCAAGGCCGAATCTAGACTGTTAGGTTTGCCTTTTAAAAAAATCGAGGTTGCGCAACTTACCCCATCATTTGCGACGTCAAGAGGTATAGGAATGAGAATCCCGCGCCGTAGTCCTTCCCCCAATATTGCGGCATGACGATGGCGACAAGTGATCCGGAGGCGTAGGCTGTGCTGGCACTGATGTTCACACACTGGGTTGATCAGTCTCTGGTGCACAAATGTAATGTATTGGACAATGAGGTGGTTCTTACAATGGTAATGAATGCATGCTCCTTGATGCTAAATGGGCCTGGATTCAAGTCAAAGGAGAACTTTCCGAGTGGTACCCTCCATCGCGGCAGCCTCTCCCATGCTCGTCCAATGGGGAAGACGAGTAACTGAGCGACAACGTATTGGACAGTGAGAGATGGCTAGACAGTCAGTCCGCTGTGCTGTTGAAGGGTTGAGGTTCGCACGTACATATCGCAAACTGAAAAACTGGTTGACAGCCGCAAAGAGCATAACAAAAATCGTGGCCAAAACCCATGCCCGAAACGCTGTGTCACATCAGTATGTTGGCCACTACACCTTGATTCGCCCTGACAGGTGGACTGACTGTTGCATGGTAAGGTAGGATCATCGGTGTTTGGCACACAGGCAGCGACTTCTGGAACTGAATCCCTGCTATCAGCAAACGGACAACATGGGTCAGTGCAGGTCCAACAATGCTCACAGGGCGATTGATCTCCTTCAACGTTCCATTTGAAGGCTTCAAGAGGGGTGAGCTCCTTCTGCTCGGCGACAAGATTCTGCCTTTTCAGGTCATCATTCTCCTCGAGCAGCTCCGGATCCAAGTCGGTGACACCAGCTTGCTTCGTCTCAATGGCATCTTTGGCCTCGTTTTCGGGGTGTAAGGCGGAAGCCATGCCTGCTGCCTCCTGAGTATCGAAGAGGACAACGTTTGGCGCAGGAGCGACCGAGTGAGCAAGCCTTTGAAAGGGATATGCACCGAGGTCAATAGTACAACCTGGGAGAGCCCGTACACCCCGCGGATACCTGCATCTTATCTGTCACAATGATTGAGCAGGTACCACAAAAGTGGCAGGAGTAGCTGCAGTCTTGCGATAGTCCCACCATAAATGATAACAACCTGCAGGTCAAGCACACCATCCTATCGGGGGCGCCCCTAGCAGATTGGTTCTCTTGCCCAGCACCCCAGCAGGCCAAGACCGACCGTGAAGCTCTAGCGGATGTAGTGTCACCAACCGTGAAGGTTTCTGATAAGCTGCCGGCCAGTCCACGAGTCATATCGCCTGCCCGTGGTGGCATCGGAGTGGCCGACACCGGATGGCGATCGTGCAGGGTTCAGCGCCATTCTGGAATTCTGCGTGAGGTTCCGGCCAGAGCAGCAGCCATGTGGCAGGCAGCCGTCATTCAGCGTTGAAGAACCCTACCAAACACCATTGGGGCCGCCTCTTGCGTCTTCTATATTAGCTCTACTATTAAAGTATTACAAGTGGCCCGACGTTGATTCTGTCAGTTGGCGTTGGATGGCGTGCTGGGGCACCGCGTTGACTGGCCTTATCGCCATCGGTGCTGAGGGGCCGGGATGGAGCTAAGGATGGAAGCTAATCGATGGTCGATCAAACCATCTCCTCCAAGCTTGTTAGCACGTTTATCTATTCTCGGAGTGGAGCTCATTGGCCGCTAGACTCCGAATCCATGTCAGAGTCTGGTCACTCCTGCATTCCCCGCTTTTCGAGAGGAATTCTTCCGGGAGTGACTGCGCTCATGCCCTTGTCGCTCCCTGCGGCGGATGACTATCGTGTGATCCATCCATGCTGATTTGTTCCCTATTGGAGTGAAAGGATGCGAATTCGACGGCTGGAGTGGGGGAGTCCGTCGATACTGTCTCCGACCCCGTCAGCCGACATCCAGGTTAGCATGCAGCTAAGGCAAAATTGAGGTTCACCGAGCTGCCAAGTGACCGGGATATATCGCTCTGTAGTAGTGTAGTGGCCAAAGTTTACACGATTAGTCGTCTCCACGACCTCCTCGTACAGCGTTCGCAGCTACTTCTGCCGCGTGCACAGTGGCACGGTCTGGAGGTGGCCCAGCGATGACCAATTCAGTCAGTGCGGTGATGTTGGCATCCACACATCCGGAGTTCTATCCCAAGAAAGAAGGTTCGGGTTAGTGGCCCGGCCGCCAGCCTTAAAGGCTCTAGGCGGAGGGGAGAACATTTCTGCGGAGCTCTTCCAAGACAAGGCCAATACACGACAAGCTTTGCCGACAAGATACATTGGTCATGGCTCACCTACACTCGAAAGCAAGGGAAAGACCTAGCTCGTTATTGGCTCGTTTGAGCCAGAAGGCGTCCGAGCGAGCGATAGCAAAACCTTGAGCTGCGGTTAATGCCGATCGCCAGTGTGTCCGGTCAGCTGGCCACATTCACCCCGATGCTGCATATATACAAACAGTTGGCTGGCTGTGTTTCTAAACCCATTTCCGATCGATGCATACTTTCGATAAATAGTAGTCGAATACCAATGACTTGTGCCGATCGCGCTGGGCAGATGTCGGTTGAAAAAAGCAACTCTTCCCTACAGTCAATCTGGGATGAGCAACTTGAGTACCACTCTTGGTCTGTGTGAGCTGAGGTTGCATTATTACCTTATTCATAGGTATCATCATTCATTCTTCAGGCATTCATCCCTTGCACCGACCTCGCATGCCCTCTAAGTTTGAGGCCGCAAGGGTGAAGATGTTTTGCAGGCACTTCACGCATCCTCTCGCTATTTCCAACACGTCGTCGGCTCTCTGTTTGTCTTGAATGCGAAAAGGCAAGGAGTCTTGAATTGAAAGCCGATTCGAGCAATAACAAAGTTGCCTGCCAAGGGTGCGATGTCAATATATGCGCCTCCAATATGGTCCATCATAACGTCCAGCAGATGCCACTCTGATGAGCAGGACTGTCTGTCATTACAGGAGCACTGCACTGTTGCCATCGCAGATGTTTTCAGTATCTATATCAACATACATCCGAAGATGGGCTCTATAAGAACGAGCCACAGCGCCAAGCCGTGGGGACGATGGATGACAAAGGCCGGACATAAGATCGGGGATAACGGTCGGGAGCAGAAAACGCCGTCACAACCAGTGCCTTCCCATCCAACACAGGAAAGTAGCATCTTGTAAGTTCCTGCTTGAGCAATATTACCACTCACCATGCGGGAAGCAGTAGGTGGACATGCGGCTGCTCACCGCGACTCCACATCACCGCCGCGGCAGATTGAGCTTAGACTTGACGATGTGTGGATCGGCGTGACCGATCCGAAGGAGAGGCGCAGGTTGCAGAACAGGTTAAACCAGAGGGCCCGAAGTAGGTTGGCAAACGAGTCTCCTGAGTCCGCTGGCTGACGATCCGGACAGGACGCCGTCAGCATCTAGCTAAAGCGTTGGCCGAGAGTTCCGATCCATACTATCCTCAAGCGTGGTTCCTAACGGCATCGACGCCCTATCGACTCGACTTCCAATGTTTAGATGAACTCAGCATCTTCGGACCTCTTTCCGCAATATCCCGCACCATCCTGCAGCAACTAGAAGCCATGGTGCATTTTGAGTTTGCAATTGGTTCACCCCAGGCCGATCTGCGCTTGGGCATAACTCGGTTGAACATTCTGCGGGCATTGTACTCTAATGTCGACATATTGGGCTACGACGCCAAAGATATGGCTGCCGACGAGGCGCTCTCAATGTTCGCCATGATTGGACCACGATGTCTAACAACAGCTGATCGGGAGGCTGTCCTGCCTCCTGCACTGCAGCCCACGGAGATTCAACGCACGGTACCCCATCATCCTTGGCTCGATCTCATCCCTATACCCAGGATGCGCGACAATCTGATTTTAATGGAAGACCTGATGGATGATCGTCAATTGTGTCGGGATATGTGCGGCTACCGCTCTCAAGTACCTCGGCCGGGGCGTAGATGTCCCCTCGAGATAGGCGAAACGGGAGTGATTGTTTGGAAAGACCCCTGGGATCCCACTGGTTGGGAGGTCACCGAGACTTTCCTCCGGGTATGGGGATGGACGGTCAAGGATTGCTGGGATTTGTTTCGGTCGACAAATGCATGGCGCATGCGTCGGGGAGAGAGGCCACTCTTTGCAATACCTGATGCCGCTAGCTACTAGTGGAATATATATATTTTGGTTTGTACCTTTCTGTCTGTCGATTATTTATCTACAAGTAAAGTAGTACTGGTAAACGTGCCTTGAATGCGGTTTACGATGAAGCAGCTAGTGATAATATGATAATATGCCATTGATTGTGGATGAGGATGCGGTGCGTATTAGGCCGAGTAGTAGTATTATTACAGATATATATTGCGACAGCGTCCACCACTAGCGATACTCGTAGTAGTTAGTACACTAACTCCAATTTCGAGCGACCGATGTCATCTGAGGACTGGAAGATATCAACGGAAGAATTTTAAGCTACTCGACTCTCTAAAAATTGAGGCACTGATAAGACTCAGCCGCGACAAGGGAGCATGTCGGCGATCTGCATCTTCTTATCATTGAATAAATAAACTCAGCCAGCCATCATCGTGGTCATCATCCGCTCCTTTCCCGATTCGGCCTAATGAGAGCCGGCATTTAGCGACTCTAATTCCCTTTCGTACATGGTCTAACCGGAGCAGGTTAGCTGATACTAGGATGGTGACGGATGCTTATCTCGCAGCCTGAGGCAGCAGACAAAGCAATGATCGTGACAGCGAGATGCGTAGTATACTCCGTATGAAAAGCACACAGCTACAGACATTCTCCCATCACAAATGTGTTTTCATTTACTTGGCCACATGATAGACATAGTACCTACAACTTGGCAAGCAAGAAAACAGTTGATATACAAACAATCCCAGTTCCCAACACCAAACGCCATCAATGTGCCCATTTCATTGATAGTATAGACTTGATCAAACGTACGCCTTTCACACCTTCATTCAATCCTTCTTCTGATGACTCGGTGCACGACCGACTCTGTTCTCTCCCGTCTGCCCGCCCACCATGGTATGAACGTCTTTTTGCGAATACAGCTTCTCCTCCTTGCTGGGCGATTGTACGCGGAAGAACATCCATCCGCCGACGATCATCCCGATCACACTGGCGATGGCAATGTTACGGGAGCTGAAGTGGTCAGCTATACACCTTTAAGAACAGTTGACATGTAGTGGAGAAGGGGTCATACCGGACAGATGGCGGGTGACCGCCAGTAAGACCTCCAGCAGCAGCCATTTTATTTGAAACCTGTAGAGGTGATATGTAGATTCGTTATAAGGAGACTGGATAATGAGCAGTCCTATATACGAAGCCTTAAGCCTTCACTCTGTTGTTCCAAGCACTGGGGATCTCATGTTAATATAGTTCTACAGGTATGGCGGATGAGTGACGTCAAAATTAAACGTCCGTCGGGAGAGCGACAGTCGGTTCGTGTTCCGGCGGATAAGCTTATAACCTCTTTGTCTTCTTCACATGCTTGTTTCTACATTACGAGCTTGCGTCAGGGCGACGTTATCAGGTGAACGTAGGCATGGTCTGTAGTGAGGAGTTGCCTTAATGCGTCGAGCAGATCTACTTGTAGAATGGCTGTCACTTGGACTTAGGACTACTAAATAGACTGCCGAATGAGTTGATAACATAGGAGACAATGGCAGAAGTAACAGACAATGGACATTTTTGTTCATAGATGACAGTAAGAAGAGATCTAGCTAAGTACACTAGTTAGTAGGGGTAGGGCACAGGAGTCACGCGACATCCTCACGAAGTGACAAGACATAAAGACCGAAATAGTAACTAAAATTGCATGAAAGCCAAACAATGCAATTCTATTCAAGCTCCGCACAAAGAATCTAAACCAAGTCTAGCCCCCTACCGACCCAATCCGATCGATAAAATGCGGCAACGAAAGCTATACAGATCACCGACGTCATCGAGTCCGCACCGCGGCGATCGATCGATCCACACTCAGCCCATCTCAAGAACTCCAATATTGGAAAATTCCTAACGTTGACAATCTTCCCACCAAACCAAACCAAACACCATTACATATACACCAGAAATGGAAGTCCTATATACCAAACATTTATCATCCCCGTACATCTTCGGAGGACCGCAGTACGTACACCCATTTCATACCATCCATTACATCAGACCCACCTAACAACCAAACACCAACTTCAGACCCTGGTCCTCCACATCCTGGACCACCTCCGACGACCGTGTCCGCGGCGGCTCCTCCCACTCCCATCTGACCATCAACAAAGACACCAACACCGCCACCTTCCACGGAAACCTCGACATCACGACCCTCGGCGGAGCGGGCTTCGCCTCGCAGCATACAAGCAGCACCACTGAAATATGGGATCTAAGTAGCTACGCTGGACTGGAACTATCCATCCCGAAGAGTGATGGATACACGTATACGCTGAATCTGAAGGATATACTCCAGGATCCGAGACCGGATGGGCGCCAACGGAGTGGGTTGGTGTGGGAGGCGGATTTCAAGGTGAAAGAGGGAGAGAACAAGGTCAGGTTGGCGTGGAAGGAGTTTCGGCCGACGTATCGCGGGAAGGAGGTCCATATGGGGAGGCCATTGATGTTGGCGGGGGTGAAGAGGTTTGGGATTATGATTCGGAGGTGAGGATTCTTTCATGCATGGTAGAAGGTTGGGTATGTTGCTGACTTAGTTGTTAGTTTCTTTGGAAAGCAGGAAGGAGAGTTTGAATTGGAGATTGAGTCGATTAAAGGTATTGAGAAAGAGGAGGGAAGGTATAGAGATGATCCGAGTGATAGTGATATATGGGACGATGAGGAATATTTCGATGAGAAGCAGCTTGGCCAGGATGATAAAAGTGCTGGATCAGGATGGCTATGCTGTGGAATATGCTAAATTTCCTCAAAAGTCTTATGATACACGCCAAATTGAACAGGTCTTCTACTCATAGTTCCGCACTCTCAGCATACTCGCCCGTCTTGACGAATGTCTCTATCACACGAATCAACCGACCCAGTTTAACAGAATCCTCCGCTCCCACCGTCACTACTGCATGACTGGTCTCTTTCTTTGAGTCGATGACCCATGCGTTTATGATCAACCTTCCTTGCGCGATCTCCACCGCAAACAGTTCCTCGAACGCATTCCGCGTGCAGGGAATCTCCAAGCGGGAGAGAACGGCCGCTTCATATAGCCCGCGTTGCATGTAATGGCTCCTAAGCAACCCCAGATGGTAAGATCCAGTAACGCGTGGGTTGATGTCGACGACCACAAAGTCCCCATTTGCATCCGTCATGATATCAGCTCCCGCCGGCCCGTAGTAGCCTTTGTTGTGCAAGGCTTTGGCCAGCGCTTCTATCGTAGATTTATACTGAGCCTGAAACATGGGTTGCAGGAGGTACGACACGCACCCACCATTCCAGACCCCCTCCTGGCTGAAACGTTGCCGAGTTGTTGCCAGGTACACTGCGCGGCCCTTTTTCGTAACGAAAAATGTCACCCCGTAAGCCTCTCCCGGCACTAGCTCCTGGATGACGAAGCTTGCAGGATACAGTCGCTCATTTTCTTCATCGACCTTCTTGAGCCCATCGTCGAGGAGACGCCGTAACTCATTCACCGCAGTGTCTCTGTCCGATTCACGTCGGATAACGAATGTTCCGCAACCTGATGTAGCAATAGATGCTTTCACCACAAAGGGGAGGCTTTGCTGCTGCACAGCTTGCAGCATCCGTCCGACTTCAGCATCTCGGCCTCCTTGCCACGAATTGACCGGTAGCGGATCGATAACTTTGGACTTTGGTGTTGGCAGACCACACACGGCTAGCCAACGTTTGGACAGAACCTCATAAAGTGTCTCGGGAGCCACAGCCTGATCTAACATTCCGCACATATGATCCTGGGGCATAGTGAAAATTGCACGCGAGTCTGGGGCGACCTGGATATCGTGCACACTCCTGATAAATTGCACGTCAGGCCGTTGCTCCGGGCTCAGTTGATCATAGATACGCCGTAACTCGTCCCGGGAAGTTGTCAAGACACATGAAAGATCTTCACCCCCATTTCCACTTAGGTCGATCATCAAGACAGGGGTACGGCCCGCGACGAAGGAATACCGTTGGGCTATGCTGCGCTTATGTAGGATCGGCATCTCGTCTGCTGCGTTGATGTCGGGAAAATTGGCAGCGTACAGAAATCGTGCACGCGAAGATGGATGAAGTTGGTCTGGGGGGAATTTGCAAGGGTGATCATATGCGAGGACAATGTTCGGGGGCGTATCATTGTCCAATGCATATAGGTCGTGCAAGGTACAGTCCAGCGTCACTGGTACTCTGGTGTTGGGTGCTTTGCTTGAGGGATATGGCTGAGGCGGTGCCACTGGCAGTGGCTGGAGAAGTGTCACAGCAGTCATGTTTGTTGTCAGTCAATCGACGGTTCTAATCTTTTTTGCTTGCAGCTCTTCTCAGGGTATCTTCATCTTTTGAACTACTAACACGTAGGCATATATGAGAGGCATCTTCACGTCAACCAAACACATGCCGCACTGTCCACGGAACCACCGAAGGAGGACCATTCCTGACCAGCAGGAATTCCTGCACTTAGTCGACGTCAAGGGACGTCATGAAGGAAGTTGATTACCGTTCGCGGTCGAAATGCTCGCGAAGGTTCAACCAAGATCGCCGCGGACCGGTCCATCTGTAGCCCACCACCCAGCTTGATAACCAAGATAGCACCAGTAGTGAAGTGAGTGGGTCAGTTTTGGAATAATTTGAGTCATTGATCCTCTGCCCGGTTCGACGAGTGGTGGGACATTGTTCCCCACGGCTTTGACGGGTCCTCCAGATCGATGTAACCCTGGGATGTTGTGGGTTCGGGTATATCGGGACCCGCATTTGGCAGGCCGAGATGGACTAGTATGTGGATGATGGATCTGAGCCGAAAGTTTTCAGTTATATGCCCTCTGACTTCACCGTCGTTGCTTTTTCATCAGTACTGATCCATTGAAGATAATTGATGTACTCAGCAGGAAAGTGTCAGGGTTTAGGTCGAAGGGAGGGTGAGGTAAAAGAAAAGTGCGAGGTGAAGGACAAAACCATCGGAGACACCTATCTAATGGTTCCACCACTACGATAACCTTTTGCCTACTGAGGCAGGTGGCCTAATCTTAAGTAGCCTAACCTTCATCCTGCAAGCTACTTGACTACTCAAACGCGCAGCCAAGCTCTCCAGCTAGACATTGCGGCACCAGTTTCCATTCTCCCACCCATGGAACTGGTCGAGACAGCTACTGCAGGCGTCCAGGGTGGCTGCAAGTCTATATTAACCCTTCTGGCCATATCCAATAATGGCGAGGGTGCTCCACTACGAACAATGAACTGTTGGATGCTGTCTCAGTCGGACCGTGCATTTGCTTGGGCTGCTGATGATCCATGGCTCCAGGGTGAAAACATACCGTGGCGTCTTCGCTCAGACTTTAGAAGTATATATGAGCGCCATCGAATCACATCGAGGAGGCTAAAGAGTTCCTCGCATTAGGCATACAATTCGACGATGGCATACGTCAAAGTCATTTGACGCTTTTTGAAATTTCATGTTCCTGATCGTCTATTGTGCTGGACCTACAGTAAATAGCCAATTGAATCGTGATATCATTTCGGTGCCTCCGAAACTCTACACCGCGGTACAATCCCACGAGTTTCAATGTCCCACCCAGCAGAGACTGCTAATCTCTGGTTCGCTGAGAATTGACTCCGATTGTTCACCAAATCCGAATGGCATGATGCTCAATGCCGTCCCCGCGTCGCAGGTCAGCTGTACAAAAGAAGGAGCCATACGAGCGGGCCTTCTTCAATATAAGCTTACATCTTGGCAGCTGAAGAGTAAGATTTAGAATTCAAAGTCAGAACTAAGCTAGGCTGTGTAACGTAGTGGATGTGGCGATGTTCAGGGCACCTACCAATCAACCATATGTTCGGCCATATGGCATATCGATGATACTTCATCCAACATACTGCCCCAGCGCGGATGTGGAAATGCCACAATTAGCACGACTTGGGCGTTTCATTCCCTTTGCACAACATAGCCATGCGATTTGTAGGAGCCCTGCGGGCTTGGGATATTGTTCTAAATCATTGTGTCGCGCAGCCTTCGGAGAATCATGCGTCATACCGAATTGTGCTATCCTCCGCTGGTTGCACAAAGCTTGAATCCGGGGACGATGACTGGGGGTGTAACAGCCCCATATTCTCCAGACTTCCCTCACCTTGGCGTCGCTGGTTCCTGAACAGTCTATAGGTTGGTAAGAAGTAGAGATAGTCAGATGGACTTGAAGAGACTCGGATGGGTATATGGGATACCCTCCGAATGGAACAAAGCCACCACTCCTTCCGGGACAACAAGTTACTGTTGGGATTCAGTAGTACAGGGAAGTCATGCGGTGGAGAAAATGGCATCTCTATACGCAGTTCGTTTGATTGACGGAGGCTTAATTAGAAGCATAAATAAGCCCTCTGGCTTGCCCAGAAGGCATCATCTTCGAGCTCCATCACAACAGAATCCACCAACAGATCAATTTCTCTATCTCAACTCCATCATGCATGTCCCTTCCAATCACTCACCATCTGCATCCACCTTGTATATAAGCTAACAAACCACTTAGCACAAACATGAAGGTCACCCTACTCGCATCTCTAACCCTCCTGGGCCTTGCCCTAGCCACTGCAACAGATCCCACCACCGATGATATCGGAAGCACCAAGGTCACAGATGGCAACCTCGATGTAAGAGCCCTCATCGCTTACATCCTGAGATGTAAGTCTAACCACCGTTGTCTCCAGGTCAACTACTGCGGCGAACGCTGCGAATATGACTGGGAATGTCGTCGCGGAAACCGTTGCCACGAGTGTCGTAAGGAGCGCCATGAGGTGAGTGTACACATGTTATAGTTTGCTAGATCGCTTAGTGATTGTAATTTACTAGCGCTATGGCCGGTGCCGCGAACGGTATGATTGAGGAGATGCTTCGGTGAACTTGGTAGGCGAGGTCTTTGAGGAGAGGGTATGATGACTTGAATGGTGATGTTGGTATATGTCTTCATCTAGTCTCAGGTACAGAATGAAAGACGTTGCTAAAGGGTGATTCCTATGTATACCCGTAGCCCGTTATGCGAATAATATACGTGACCGTTGTCAGTCGCTAAACTCGCCACGGAAAACGGTCTCATATCGGTTGTCAATATGCAATGCCTTTGGAAAATAATGAATTGTCACACTGACTGCATTTGACGTACGTCAAAGACAAGTGTATATAGCGCGTGCCACGTTAGACAACATTGGATCGTATGACTGCATGTATGCTGCAGGGGATCCTCCTGCAATGACAGCAATACAATATACGTTAGCCGCATGCGAGTGGACCTTTATCCAAGCCACATATGTTACTGGGTTAGAAGTTAGATGTAGGGATATAATTATGCCCATAGAGTGATGGCAAGGATGGCTATCAAGCTGGGAATGTCAGTCTGGAGGGTAAAAGTCTTCTTACAATGCCTAGTGGCAGCTCTGGAGGACTAGACTGGTTTAAAGCCTGGAAGTTCTGCTTCATGCATAAGACCAGCGTCTGATGAGTGAAATGTTGGGTGTGACCGGTCAATGTGATACGGAATTATTCCGGGGATCGGATATCATCTCAACGTAGCCGAGGAAGGGCATGTATAAAACGCATCAGAGGGCCTGTTGATGGACATTATCAAACCTAATCAATATCCACCATGCGAGTTTACTCGTCGATCGACTCCAGCAACGCCCTCGCCTTCCACAACGGTCGCGTGTATACCATCAACGACGACCAACCCTGGGCCGAGGCATTCATTGTATCCCCCACGGGGATCATTGAACAGATTGGCAGTAACGCAGCCATCTTGGCGATCGCCTCAGCTCGTAGCCTCATCCAATATGATCTCCGCCAGCGGTTCGTCATGCCGGGGATTCACGACGCCCACACGCACCTTCTCGTCGCCGGGCTCCAGGGCCTGAACGAAGCCCGCATCGGCTTCGACTCCACCCCCGCCAACATCACGTCTCGACTCATCAAGGGGTCCTGCGCATGCGCTTACGCCAATGTCACCGGGGACTGGCTGATCGGAAACTTCTACCAGGCCAGCCATTTCCCCAACGCCGTGCCTGATCGCAAATACCTCGATACTCAGTACCCGGATCAGCCGGTGCTCATCCGCGAAGTCTCCTGTCACCGCATCCTGCTCAACACAGCAGGGCTCATCCGTGCGGGGATCGATCCTAATGGTGCCCCTGACCCCGAAGGCGGGTACTACGTCCGCCGACAAGATGGGATAACCCTTACAGGGGAAGTGGTCGAGAACGCCATGACGGCCGTCTTTGACTGTCTGCCCATCCCGCCATTGGCGCATGTCAAACGCGCGATTCACCATGCAGTGTCTATATGTCATCGATATGGAATTACGTCCTGTCAGGAAGCGTCTGCGAACACACTGTATCTACATGCGGTGCGAGAGCTGGAGCTGGAGAATCGGTTGGACCTGGATATCCATACGCATATTGTGTCCGCGCCGGTATACTTTGCCATGGAGCCACAGGATAGTCTGGCGGGATTGATTGATGTAGCGGAAGGGTTTAGAAGCCGACATGTGCATACGCAGTTTGTGAAGTTCTGGCTGGATGGGGGCGCCTCTGCCGCCGGAATTCACGCAGGCGGATCTGGATGCGAATGGACAGCCGATTCCGACGCATTTGGCGCTTGATAAGGACTTTCTGTATAAGGCTGTGAAGAAATACGATGGCCGGGGCATGACGTGTAAATTGCACGTCGCGGGCGAGGGATCTGCGAGGCTGGCGCTGGATGTCATCGCCCAGGTCCGGGAAGGGAATCCGGCTGGTCCAAGACATGAGCTTGCGCATTGTAATGCTGTGCATAAGGGTTTGTTTGTGACTCATATCGCTTCTTAATTATATTACTTACTGTTGCAGACGACATCGCGCGGTTCGCACCGTTGAAAGTAACTGCGGAAATGTCACCCGCCATCTTCCATCATGACGTCGTGGAAGAGTATCCCGAACTCAACAAGTGGGCGTTCAACGGGGTCCTCGCATCGGGCGCACTCATGACCATTGGCTCGGACTGGATGCTCCCCGAGACGCCGTCATTATTCGATGCCCTGGCTGCGATTGTTGAGCGCGTGCGATACAAACCCGGTGGGAAATGTCGACGTCTCGGGGTGGGGGAGACGGCGATGCAACGCGGCGGCGAGATTCTTTGTCGCGTGCTGACGCTCAACGGGGCAGAGGCTGTTGGGGCGCAGCATCGCACAGGCAGTTTGGAAGTGGGCAAGATGGCCAATTTCATTGTTGTCGATCGCGATCTGAGCCGGGGCTTTTTCAAGGGTGCGAATGTATTGGAGACGTGGTTCGAGGGGAGGAAGGTTTACCAGGCGTAAGTCTGTCGAATTGTATGTCTGAACCAGTTAGTAGCTGTCATGTCATTCTACGGAGTATGAGACCAACATTCATTCAGACTACTACTCCTCAAGTCATGATCCAGGGTACAAAGAGATGCATAAGTGTTGCTGCCTATCCAGCCTAAGCATTCAGCCAGTCTTTATATAGCCTTGTCCCCGCACTAACTACTAACCGACGGGCTGAACCTCAACACTCTTCATAGTCTTACACATTAACACCACCATGGCTGATCATACCCACCTACTCGAGTTTGTAGCGGAAAAGCGCTTCCACCAGCGGATTGTTCTCCCTGCAGCCGCAGACCATGGACCTCTTGCAGTGACCTACGCAGACATCGGTCCCCGGACAAGGGAGGATGGCTCACCCACCCCGACCATGCTGCTAATTCAAGGAATGGCTGGGTCCCGCCTGTGGTGCTGTATGAAAGACCACTTGGCCAACAAACTAGGAGTCAGGATGTTATCCATCGACCGGTATTATCTTCACCAATTCTCTTCCCCCAAGGAAGTGCTAACAGCATAGTCCCGGCATTGGCGGGTCAACCCCCGTACCCCCAGCAAAACGAGTCAGTGTATGGCTGAAAGCAGTGTCAGCGGTGCTGGAGCATCTATCCATCGCGCACGTCGTCCCGATATCTCACAGTGCCGGCACTATCTACAACTTGAATTTATTGTCGCATCGACGCGACCTTCTCTTGCCAGAAACGCCAATGGCAATACTGATGGGTTAGCTTATCTTTGCCCTCAGTGACAGTCAGGCTGACATTCGCAGGCCCATGGGTGGAGCCTAAATACTCCGACATTCTCTCCTTACAAATGGCCAAGATGCTCCCTACTGGCGTCTTGAACCACTGGAACAAGGTCATTAAATTTGTGGTGACCAAGGCAGCGCCATCTCTCACTGCGAGTGTGGACATTCTCTCCTCCATGGGCGGTATCTCTCGTGCGCCCGAAGAAGGTGTTGATGGACCCGAGCTGTCTGCGGACGAATTGAACTCACGGACCGCAGAGAAGTTAGAAGACTTATGCATAGAGTACATTTTCCTGGAAGACACCACAGGATTTAACGACGAGACTGTGGTCTGTCTGAAAAAGGCCCCGGGGTTGTGGGGCGCCTGCGAAGATCTTCCAGTCTATATCCGCGGGCTGGTGCAAGCAGAGGAACGGTACAAACAAAGTCACCCAGAGGAGAAGCCTTTGGAGATTAAAGCCATCTTTGCAGAGAAGGATGGAATGATTGGGCCCAAAGGACAGAAATACTTCGAGGACTGTTTTGCCAATGCCGATCTCAAGAGTGTGGTTACTTTCGAGTCAGTCATGGAGAAGGGGACAACACATGACTCCCTCTGGGCTTCGGAAACAGGGGCATTCCTGAAGATGCTGAAAGACATTCAAGGCGCGATATCTCAGTAGATTTGTCTTGCAGGTCAGCATGCTGTATCAACAATTCCTGTTTGTTAGCTGTTGAAGCAGCAGCCGATTATCCGGCCCATTTGTCAGCAAATCCCCAACCCGAAAATGTCACCATCGCCGGCTCAATTAATAATTCATTTCAACCTCAATGACGCACTGGGTATAAAACCCACCTGCCATGTCCATCATGTCTCCCTCGCTACAGCAATTGCCTCGATTCTACTCCCTCCAGACCCTATCCTCGCCATGGGTTCCGTCAACCAAACGCCGCGTGTGATCCCCTCTACGCAGACTCCTTACTTCACCCCCGCCAACAATGGTGGAGAGGCCCTCGATCCCACCGATCCCAACACGCCGACGCTCTTCCGTCCCCTAAAGATTCGCGATGTGACCCTTAAGAACCGCGTCGTCGTTTCGCCCATGTGCATGTACTCCGCCGAAAGCGACCTCTCCTCTCCTCTCGTCGGCGCCCTCACCGACTACCACATCGCCCACCTGGGCCAATTCGCCCTCAAAGGCGCCGGTCTCGTCTTCGTCGAAGCGCAGGCGGTCCAGCCGAACGGGCGCATTTCCCCCAATGATGCGGGCTTGTGGGATCACTCCCCCGACTCGGAACAATTCAAGAGTCTGCAGCGCGTGGTGCAGTTCTGTCACAGCCAGGGCGCCAAGGTCGCCGTCCAGCTCGCCCACGCCGGTCGCAAGGCGAGCGTGCTCCCTCCGTGGGTGGCGGTGCAGGCCAAGAAGCCCAACGTCAAGGCGGACGAGAGCACGGGCGGATTCCCGTCCGACGTGGTCGGCCCCAGCGGTGGTGCCGACGAGGCCTGGGATGGCACGGGCGAGGGATACTGGGCGCCGCGGGCCTTGACGGTGGAGGAGATCCAGGAGCTGGTGCAGGCCTTCGCCAAGAGTGCGGAGACTGCCGTCCGGGCTGGTGTGGATGTGATTGAGATTCACGGTGCCCACGGATACCTGATCAACCAGTTCTTGAGCCCGGTGACCAACAAGCGGACGGATGCGTATGGAGGCAGCTTCGAGAACCGCACCCGCCTTCTCCGGGAGGTTCTGACTGCCATTCGGGCGGTCATCCCCAGCGGTACCCCGTTGTGGTTGCGCATCAGCGCGACGGAATGGCTGGATGGACAAGCTGTGGCGGCGGAATCAGGCACCTGGAACGTGGAGAGCTCGCTCCAGCTGCTGCCCCTGCTGCCGGAGCTTGGAGTCGACCTCTTGGACGTCAGCTCCGGTGGTAACCACCGGACCCAGAAGATCAACATCCATACCAACTACCACATTGATCTGGCCGCCCAACTGCGCAAAGCCATCCATGCGACCGGCACGAAGACGCTGGTGGGCGCGGTCGGATTCATCACCGAGGCCGACCAGGCCCGGGGACTCGTGGAAGGCGCCGACGAGGCACACGCCGCCAACGCGACGGTCTCTGGACCGGAACCCGTGGCGGATGTGGTGTTGATGGCGCGGCAGTTCATGCGTGAGCCGGAGTGGGTGATGAACGCGGCGAAGAAGCTGGGCGCGAAGGTGGAGGTGCCCGTGCAGTTCTGGCGAGCTGGACTGGTTTAACCTGGAAATATATATCAAGATTATATAGACATTCTAACCATAAATCAATTTGCAATAGAGATCAAATTTACTAGCGATTTAATTGCCGAGCCGACCCGAGCAGACGGCGGCACACGGAGACCTCCGAGCGCTGCAGGATCAGAAAGAGAGAGCTTCTTACTCGTTCGGGATGGCATCAGAACCTTGGGGGCGCCACCGACTAATGGATAGTTCTTAATTAGTTGCAGTGGAAGTAGCTACTAGTAACTAGCTACGACTTATTAATGATTTCTTCCTCCCACCATTCACTACCCCGCAGTTTCCTCCATCCCCAACACCAACACCAAACAACTCATCCCTTGATTCTCTACTCTGTCCAGCACGAACCATGGCTCTCAAACCCGGCGATTCGTTCCCTTCCGACGTTGTCTTCCAGTGCGTATCCCATTTTATTAGTAATCTAATTGTATAATATCTCATGAACAATAGGTACATCCCCTGGAGCGAAGACAAGGGCGAGATCACCGCCTGCGGCATCCCCATCAACTACAACGCCTCCAAAGAATGGGCCGATAAGAAGGTCGTTCTGTTCTCTGTTCCTGGTTTGTTCCCTCCAAATGCACTACTTATCATAAACTTTCCCCTAATAGAGAGACTAACAGGTGCCTTCACCCCCACCTGCTCCATCAACCATGTCCCCGGCTACATCCAGAACCTGCCTCAACTGAAGGAGAAGGGCGTGCAAGTTGTCGCAGTGATCGCGTCCAATGACCCGTTTGTCATGAGCGCTTGGGGAAAGGCGAATAACGTCAAGGGTGATGATATCGTGCGTTGCAATCTCCCTCGGAATTACTCTAATTCTTGCTGATAATGCTTTCATGATAGCTCTTCCTAACTGATCCCGATGCCCGCTTCGCCAATACCCTCGGCTGGGCCAATGCTGGTCGCACGGGACGATTCGCCATTGTCATTGATCATGGCAAGGTGACCTATGCGCAGATTGAGACGGAGAAGGGTGCTGTTAAGGTATTTCTCCTTCTTTATTGATTACCGTATGATCAGGTGTAGGCATCTACTGACGAGTGTAGGTCTCCGGGGCTGATGCGATCCTGGCCAATCTGTGAATGTTGAGCGTTCATTAGAAGTGGTGCAGTGGAATAGCTGGTCTTGCTGTTTTTATGTTCCTTAGAGAGTTGAGCAAGAATAGCTAGCCTGAATCTTATATTCTTTGAGATACTCCACGATCTAATATCACCACTGGATGGCGTATGGCAGACAACCAACGTGTATTCGTGCCACTCATGTCTGAACAACCAACCCGCAGAATACCATACTGAAGACAGCAGATTACTTATCTAACTGGAAATCATCCCTACGCCTTAAACGTCTTTGATACCCACTGCAGCTTGCCTGCCTCCACATATACGTAACCAGAAGCTGTCAACATCGACTGGACGCATCTTCTAGGACATTCCAGAGCATTATAGAACTTGGCATGGACTTGTTTACGTTGTTCTCTGACGGAGGCAGTAGCAATGCCCCAGAAGAATAGCTGACCAAATTCTGCAGGCTTATCAGCGGGTGTTTATGTGGCTAGTGAGCGAAGAAAATAGAACAGGCCTATGGGGGAGTTTTCAGATCGTTTGCGGCGTGGTTTTCAGCACTTCACATGAGTGATACATGAATGTAGGTCGTTCTCGTCGTCCCTTGACTGTTTCTGCCTATGAACTGGATGGCCTTAGGGTCACTGCCTGTGGGTGATGTAGTGAACCGAGGTGAAATAATATAAGTATTTCTCATCCACAACAATAGACCCAGTGCTAAATCACATTTGCTTAACGGAGTCATAGTCTCCAAGCCGAGACATCGATGTGTTCCAGATAAATTACCCATCTACTACTACGACCCATTCTGTATGAAGGCGATCGCCGCTATCTACGGACTCCCACTATTGCGATCAGCCGGACCAACGGAGCGATCAACCACCGGGTTCTCACACTACAATGCTGACCAGATTATCAATCCAACCCAGGGATAAGCATATCATATTCACAGCCAGTAGCAGCCAGTAGCAGCCTTTAGAAGCTTCAATTCAAGCAATAGAAGAAAGCCGACCAAGATCGAAGCCAGCTGATTAATGGAACCCTTCAGCGATCGATGCCGGACTCTAGTCCCTTTCTGGTATGGTCTCCGCATCTTGAGTCATTACTCAGCAACTCACCCCACCTGAGCTTATCCCGATTTGATGTCATCGTTTTGTGTTGCTCTCAGCCAGACCCCGCCAATACCTTAAATACTGTGGTTCCCTCGTACAACACTCTTCATAAAGCAACAGACCTCATCTTCCTCTCAATTGACATCCAATTCCCCAATTCAAAGGAAATCTACCAAAATGGCCCCCAAAGTCCTCGTCGTCCTCACCTCCCACGACCACCACAACGCCAATGGCAACCCCACCGGTTGGTTCTTGGTAAGCTGAATGCCCCAAACCAGCCCTATACACCTTGACCACTAACAAAATACTAATAATAATATGTATAGCCCGAATTCGCCCACCCCTGGGACGTCCTGCACTCGAAGACCGAGCTCGTAATCGCCTCCCCCGCCGGCGGCAAAGCCCCTCTGGACCCCGGTTCCATCGAAATGTTCAAAGAGGACGCCGTGTCCCAGAAATTCCTCAAGGAGCAAGAATCCCTCTGGACCAACACGGTGAAACTCTCGGATGTGGTGTCGAGGGTTTCTGAATTCGATGCCATTTTCTATGTTGGTGGGCATGGACGTATGCATCCCTTACCCTACCCTACCGTTGCACTTCTCTATAGAGAAAGCATATGCTAATGATTATGGGGCTATGTAGCAATGTACGACCTCTACAGCGACAAAACCTCCCTCTCCCTCATCCAAGCCTTCGCCGTGGCCAAGAAGCCCGTCGCGGCTGTATGTCACGGTCCTGCCGTGTTCGTGAACGCGACCACTCCCTCCGGGACAGCACTGCTGAAGGGTGCCGAGGTCACAGGCTTCTCGAACCTCGAGGAGGACCAGGTGCAGTTGAGTTCAATTATGCCGTTTATGCTCGAGGATGAGTTGAAGCGGGTTGGTGCGACTTATGTCAAAGCGGAGCAGCCGTGGGGGGAGAAGGTCGTGGTCTCGCAGGTGGCGGAGTTGGGAGGTGCGGTGATTACGGGTCAGAATCCGGCGAGTGCGGGCGGTGTTGGGAAGGCGATTTTGACGGCTTTGGGGTTGTAGTTCATTCTATCGGGTGTAATGGTGGGCTGGATAGTTTTGGATAGTGTAATTTGCCTTGCCATGATGAGAATGATATGATATGCTGCGCTGTCATTTCTATGTCTACTTATGATTCACTTTTGTTTGGTCAAGGGGTACGTTGACTGGGTAGTAAGTACCAAGGGGCAGGTCACAATAGTTCTCCTATCTAAGAACCGTATTGCCGCATAACATAGGCCATGGAGTATAGACCCGAGCATCACAGCTATCCCTGCTTGACAAACTGCTCCTGGACCTCTAAACTATGATTCGCGAACCGACTCTTCGCGCGGATCCGCTCGCCATACAGCAGAAACAACAACGGCACACTACAGAACACTGTGGCCAGCGCCGCCAGCAGTGAAGCCGCCACGTTTGCTCCCAGCCCGTCGAACATCTGCCGTGTGAAGAGCGGGAATGCCCCCGACATCCCTGCCCGGACCAGCTGGACCGCCGCGGTGCCACTAGCTGAATAGCTCAGATAGCTATCGGCCAGATAGCCATACAACACAGTATCGAACTCATTCAAGGCGTATCCGACCAACACCAGAGAAAGTGTAGGGACGATCCAATGGATATCTTCTGCCCGCGGTGGAATCGTCCATGCGAACCACCACAGCCCAATCGCAAAAGCAGGTGCCCCGATAGCCAGTCCCGTAAGTTTATCTTCTGGTTTGATCGGCTCAGAGGCGGCGTGTTTGGCGTCGAGGATCCGAAAGTCGAGGATGCGAGTGAACGTGCTGAAGCAGACGCCAACACCGACGGCGAGGAAAGGGAGAGCGGCAGCGGATGGAGTGAAGTTCATGGACTCGTAGATGGGCTGGAGGGCCTCGGTGAAGATATAAACCAGGGCGAACGAGAAGGCGATCATCATGGCCATGGTAAAGATGAGCAGTTCACCGAAGAAGAGTTCCAGGGGTCGGAACAGCGAGTCTTTGACGAAGGTGCGGAGGTTCGGAGAGTGGTCGTGAGTAAGAGGCTGGAGGCTGTCGTGGCCCGTCTCGTGACAGATGCGCGAGACCTCTTGGGCCAGGAGCAGGCCAGGCCGTGATTCCCGGATGAGCAGGAAGAACGCGCTCATGATGGCCAGAATGATCGTGTATATGTAAAAGACCCAGCGCCTATTGAATTAGAGGTGCATGTGCGAGGCGAAATGGGACATACCAGTGGAGGTTTTCAACAACAAGGATGCTGATGATAGGACCTATCAACAAGCCAAAGTTCGAGGCGATTGTCCACAGGAAAGTAGTCCAGATACGGGATCGCGAGTTGAACATGTCTTCATTGCTGCCGCTACCAACCGTGTATGGGATGGCACTCAAGAAACCCCCTACAATGCGACAGATGACCACAGCTACCAACGAATGAACCAGCCCGATTATCAAACAGCACAGCGCACTACCGATGCTGCTGATAAAATATAGCTTTTTGCGTCCAAAGCACTCGGACCACGGAGGGAAGACAATCGCGCCGACGACCTGTCCCATGAGGAATCTGCCAGGTCAGCTAGGTACTACCAACAGTTCGGAAGACTCACAGCGTCACAAAGTAGAAGGTGCACAAGGTATTGCTAATATGGTATTCATGTTGAGCCTCTGAAGCCGCCGACGTCTATGCTGATTAGAAAGGTCCGACTGTTGGATGAGAAACATACACCAGCAGTACTCGTGGCGGTTCTGTGGTGGTTAGCAGTGCAATACCATGGAGACGTCAATACTTACACAATCAGATCCAGCAGAAAGATCAGACCAATGTCGTACACCTTCCGGGGTGCGCTCCAGTTGCGGGGATGCTTCTTGTTGCCCTTTGCCCACCGGACATACTGCCCATTTGGCGTGAACTCGAGGCCATTCTTCAGCAGGTACTCGTCCATGTTCTGAGTCCGAGTGACGTGTTCCGCTTTCGATGGTGCTGCAATGTCTCCGCCGGCTTCTTTATACTCACAGCAGACTATATGGGACTTGTTCTCCATGGCCATGTCTACAGGGACATGTCGAATAGTAGATCGACAGTAGGCTCAGTCGATCATCCCTGTAGGGTGAATCTCCCTGGTCCGCGACATGGCGTACTATCTAAGTAGCACGCGTCAAGATCTGAATCTAGTAGAGGATCATCGTGCATGGAGTTACTTTGCGTGTTTCCTAGCGAGCTTATGTGGATAACCTCGTGTCCATCCTACCAATCAAGGGAGCACCATGATCTGGAGATATGTGCAGGTGATGGCCCAGCACGCAAAGGATGCTAGTTGGAGATTCGAAGCACTGCTGGGACACGGGGTTTATGGAAATGTATTCTTTGGTAACCGAGTACTCATTGGATAGCCCTGGGTTGAGGCAAGGAAATGACTTGGTTCCAGGAAAGTCGGAAAAGCCAGTCCGGGCTACGAGTGTATAGGAGGAATGTGTGCGTAGCACATTCCTGTTGGCCTATAGGGACTGATCTGATCCTAAATTTACGCGTCCAGTAGAGTGGAAGGAATGCAAGGGAGGCAGATGACGAGCGATCTGCACAAGGTATTCCGTTACATTGTAGTGCGGAAATTCTACAGCAACAGTGCCTTGTGTGTGTAAAGCGGTTCGGAGCTTCCTGTAGTTCAGTTGCTTGATGTACTTTTGTCCCTATAGACTGTCCCAATCTGATGTGGCAAGATCAGATAAGTGTCAGCTCGTGGAGCTGTCAGCTGAGTGCTAGAGAGATGCGATGATGTGTCTGTCTATCGAGAGACGGAGGTCCAATATGATCATGAAAGTGGTTTCAGTCCCCTGCCATTGTAGCATTTGGTGTGTCACAATTGTCCCCTCGCAGAGAAAAGCAACGAATGCGGAGTAGATGCATAATCCTGCTTAGCCCAGTCTTGAAGCTGGGGTAGAGTGAACCGTTGTGAGCAAGCATGACTGCCAGGAGCGAGATATGACGGCTTCACTGTAACTACTTATTCAGAATGGTTGTGCAGCTCACGAGTCCATGATGAGACCAGCAGAGTATACCTCCACTGGATATTCGTCTCCCAAGGAGCGTGGGAGGTATATTGCTGCGCAGGTCATAAGTATAGAGGCTGGACGACCATCAATAAGGAAAGAGCATGGCTCAACCGGAATAATACTTGGACATATGGAGTGACGAGCACGCGAGCCACACCCTGTCCACCAAGGAAGTCATCACAGTAACTAGTTACCAGAAACGACTGTGGAATGTTGATGCCATCCCAATTAGGCAACTCGGGAAGAATCGTGCCGAGCCCCCCTGAGTTCACCGCCTTTCCCCACCGATTTCTGCCGCACCCCGCAGAAGCAGCTGCAGGACACCCTCAACTCCTCACCAGTCACGACGCCTATTAACTAGCGTGTTACTAGTTATCTCCAATACAGTTACCATTATCCGGCTCTCACTCTCACCGACACGATGCCCCCTCACGAAGGACTGGTTCATCCCAAAGAATACGATATCAAGGATAGCAATGTCGAATTGATCGGATCCGACCTGGACCACCGTGTCAAGTACAACTCCGCCGCGACCGAGCCGGCGTGGAACAACGGCACCATCGGCCAGGAGCCGGGGCTGTTCGTGTGGAGGATCGAGAATTTCGAGGTGATCCCATGGCCCAAGGAGCGGACGGGCGAGTTCTACAACGGAGACAGCTATATCGTGCTGCACACGTACAAGGTGGGGGACAAGTTGGGTCATGACATCTTCTTCTGGCTGGGCAGTAAGACCACCCAGGATGAAGCGGGCACGGCCGCCTACAAGACAGTCGAGCTGGATGAATTCCTGCATGGCACCGCGACGCAGCATCGCGAGATCGAACAGGAGCCGTCCGAGGAGTTCTTGGGCCTGTTCCGACACATCTCCATTCGCTCAGGCGGCGTGCGGTCAGGATTTCACCACGTCGAGCCGGAGGAACCCAAGGAGATCCTCACCTTGCTTCGCGTGTTCAAGCATCCTTCGGTGGGTCGCTCGATCATCGTGCACGAGGTCGAGCCCACCTGGGAAAGCCTGGACGAGAACGATGTGTTCGTCCTGGACAAGGGGGATAAGATCTGGGTCTGGCAGGGGAAGAACTGCAGCCCCATGGAAAAGGCTAAGGCCGCACAGGTGGTCAATGACATGACGCTGGCTAAGCACATTGATGTCGAGGTCTTGTCGCAACTCGAGTCGCGGTCCAGGGTCATTGTGGACCTGCTGGGAGGCAAGGAGGCCGACCCGTCCACATTCCAGGCTTCGCGACCGGGGCGTTTCGCCAAGCGCACGGAGGGCGATGTGCGGTCACGCAAGCTCTTTAGACTGAGCGACTCGTCCGGCACACTGACCCTTGACCTGGTCAAGGATGGCCAGCGGGTGAGCAAGTCCGACTTGATTGGGAACGACGTCTTCCTGTACGATGTCGGCAGCAGGCTGTGGGTGTGGCAGGGCTCCGAGGCCAGCCAACGTGAGAAGGCGCTGTGGCTCAAAGTTGCCCAACACTACGTCCGTCAGCTCCAGAGCCAGCTCCCAGAGGCACACTACATTCCGATCGCCAAGGTCGTGGAGGGCTACGAGAGCCCGGCGTTTATGAGAGCCATCGAGGCATAGTCATGGCTGTAAGCCATGATGTGTAATCTATATGTATGTCATGCTTCTGCACAGGTGAACAAGCATCGTCCAGACAGTTAGACACAGAGTATTGGAACTGCAGGTTCAGGCCAACAGCCCACTGTCTAAGCAGTATATATCGATTGGTCCGGTCAGTTGGATCGTTCATGTATGATTCTTTCGAATGTATCAAATATAAGATAAAATCATCAATGTTGTATATTAATGGAGTGATTGCAATAACCCATCCATCTCTCTTGAACATTTATCGATGAAGCCTGCGCGGCGTAGCTTCTATGCTGTTCAATCATCCCAGTACTGTACTCTAGACTCCATTTAGCCCAATTATCCAGCACCCCAATTTATATATCCTCTTATCCTCCGACACAACTCTAGCCCTACACTCTGTTAGAACATACCGATCGACCAATCACCAGAATCAACTACATACCTTTTCAAATCACCATCTTCCTCTCCTTCCCCCACCCCAGCCCCCTCTCCCACCCCAGCCTCCTCCTCTGCCACCCCCATGACGGCCAAACCCACCCCCAGGGGGACCGTGTGGCCGTCCATAGGAATGCATCGGCATGCCACCACCACCCCCCCAATGCGGTCGCGGGGCAGGATACCCGAAACCGCCGCCGCCCATGCCCATGCTGGGATGTCTGCGCCTGCGGCCCATGAGGGACATACAGAGGCCCATTGTAGTATTTTTCTTTGATCAGATTATAATGTGGAATATTATATTCAATTTGATGTTCAGATAATTCCAAGGGTTAAGAAGTTATTCTTTTGTTGAATGAAAGAAAGTAGGGTTGGTAAAAGGATAAATACTGGCGTCGTCAGTCATGGCGTCATGCATCCGCTGTGACGTAGTAACTATCTGCCCCTTCTCTCATTGGAACCTTAACCTTGCAGTTCAAGGGACGGAGTTAATTGCCTGGTATTGCTGTGCTTCTTGAGCTTCTGTGGAAAGGCAGCGACCGTGGAAGGTGAGCTATGACGATTGTGAGATATATACGTTGAGCGCCTTATCGTCTCATTGTAGATAACTTAGTCCCCGGACTGGGTGGGATCTTGAGATGGTACGGGGTACCATCACCCCTGCTGAGAATCCTCTCATGTTGACATCCATGTCTTCATTTCGCTGTAGCTGAAGGGTACTCCCGCGATAACCAAATAAAAGACAGTTGAGTCGCTTCGTGTCAGATGTGTCGTCGCAGTACTCCTATTTCGTACATTACTTCAAGGTGTCATTAGGGAACTGACTAGACTGGAGGGAAGTGGCAGATATATTTCCTCGATGGAGACAATGGCCTCCCAGACCTTGTGGACTAATGAGCTTCGCTTCACAATTTGCCGACTATTTGACATCCTTGTGATACTCCAGGCAATCATATACTCTCCGAGCACAACCAAGAAGGCTAGTCTCATCACATCTGATTGGCTGTATAATTAGTGTTCTGACATTGACATGAGAATCACCGACTGGCTTACGACGCTGACCCCGCTTAATCTTGTTAGTGGTCTTGAAGCTGCGGGGTGTTTTGCTGTCATCTCGAGATCTGACTACTCTTGACTGATGTGCTCTTAGCGTATCGATATACCATATTCCACTTATGAAGGATTAAGCACCAGGAAGCAGAATAATTAGGCGCATAAATATTTGTAACAATGGCGTGCTGCTAGCCACTCATGAGCTTCTATTGTATCATTATGTCCTGGGATATTCCCCTCATTCTGGACCAATCGCACTCTTAGGCCTCATGTCTCATCTGCCGATTTGTAAACCGTGCGGAATTGCGGGATAACCACGATGGCGTGCTATCCGGGTATCTATGGCTAAGCACCACAACTTCCAGATGGCATCAGATGGTATCACCTTTGGATGATTACCAATCCGACTGGACAGAAGATGTATATAAGTTGGATGAATAACCACTCATCTAGTATCTCAGAACAGATCAACTCCAATTGAAGCATCAACAGCAAGACCACCAACCCCACTCCCCCATCATCATACCCATAAAGTAAAATGGCATCCCCACTAAAGAACGTAGTAATCGTCGGGGTAAGTAGACCCATCCCCATCCCATCCTCCCCTCCCCTACCCTCACATATTAACATACAACGATCTGATCTCTAGGCCTCCGGCAACCTCGGCACGCACGTCCTCCAAGCCATCCTCTCCACCCCAACAATCAACACCACCATCCTCACCCGAACCACCTCCACCAGCACCTTCCCAGCAGGCCTCTCAGTAATCAAATCCGACTACAGCCACTCTTCGCTTGTCTCCGCCTTCAAGAACCAAGACGCCGTAATCAGCATCGTCGGCAACGCGGGCTTCTCCGAGCAGCCGAAACTCATCGACGCCGCCATCGAAGCGGGAGTGAAGCGGTTCATCCCGAGTGAATTCGGAAATAATACCGCCGATGAGCGCGTTCGGGCGCTAGCGCCGCTTCTCGAGGGGAAGAAGGCCATTGTGGAGTATCTGAGGGAGAGGGAGGAGAGGTTGAGTTGGACGGCGGTGATTACGGGGCCGTTTTTTGATTGGGTATGTTCCCTTTTCACTTACATCTTTTACTTTCCCGGATGAAAATGGATGGGGCTAATATAAGCTGAAGGGCCTAAAAACCGGCTTCCTCGGCTTCAACCTACAATCCCACGAAGCAACCATCTACGATGACGGAACTATCCCTTTCTCCGTGAGCACGCTCGCTCAAATCGGTCGTTCACTGGTTGCTATCTTGCAGAATCCAGACGTCACAGCGAATCACTACGTCTATGTTGAATCGTTCACAGTCACGCAGAAGCAGGTCCTCGGTGCTTTGGAAAAGGCCACCGGCCAGGATTGGAAGGTCACGGATGTGGAGTTGAAGCCGCTGATTGAGGAGAGTGCGGAGCGGTTCAAAGGTGGGGATTTCTCCGCTGTGCGGATTCTGCTTCTGGCGGCGGGGTTGGCGAGGTTTCCTGATGGGTCGTATGGGGATTGGGAGAAGGTGGTGGATGGGGGGTCGTGGAATGAGAGGTTGGGGATTAAGAAGGAGGATTTGGATGAGGTTGTGGGGGGGCTGGTTAATTTGAATTAGATTGAGATATCCTGAAGGATATTGAGGATTATACATTGGAACAGGAAGTAACAATTGAATTATAAAGCAGCTCAAGTATGGTATCTAAACTCTACCTCGCCATCACCGGTCTTCACTCTTCGTGTATCCTCTTTCTCTCCTGCGAGAATCTCCTCTTTTGTCTTGTTCTCCCGTCGGAGATATACTGCGTGGAGTGCTACCACTACCTGCGCGACTACTAATGCTCCCAGCGAGAAGGCATTCCCTAGGACATACGGCGACGTGCGGTATACCTGTCCCGCTACGATACCCGCACAATTACCCACCGTCTGCTGGAGGCCAATGGCGAGTGCACGACGGTACTGCGGCGCCACGTTGACGTTCAACCAGGCGACGTTCAGCCCGACGCCGGTGTAGACGGCTATACCGCAGAGGTAGGTCGCGAAGTATTTGACAGCGTCGTTAGACACAGTCAGGAGGAGGATGTAGCCGACGATGCCGAAGATATTAGTCGCTAGGATGAACTGTCATCACGTTAGCACACTTCATCCCATAAAATATACACAGTAAGTGGAGGAGGGAGTGGAAGGGGGGACATACGATGGAAAACCTCCCAAAGCGATCCGCGCAAAACGCAACAGCAATAAACACAATCGCCGCCCAAATATACACCGGCACGGTGAGCACATTACTCATAAGACTATTATACCCGAGACTACCCAAGATGGTCGGCAGAAAAGTACTGAACCCGTAGAGGAGAATATCCTGGCAGAACTGGGTCAGGGCGGAGAACATGAGCTTGGGATCACGGAGCGCAAGGCGCATTTCCTCCCAGCTGAAGTGCTCGCTGCCCATGTATTTGCGACGCTGTTCGTTGCGTACCCGCATCATGTACTTCTCTTCCGCGGTGAGGAAGTATGCGTTGCTGGGGTCGTTGGGGAGACCGAACCAGATGAGGATGGCGCAGATGAGACTGAAGATTCCTTCGATTATGTAGACCCATCTTGATTCTTGTTAGCATTAATGGATTAAGGTGATGGAGAAGGGGGGAGGGGCATACCGCCATCCAGCTTTCCCGCCGATACCATCCATGTGCAGCAGTGCATACGCGAGGAGACCCCCCACGGCGCCGGAGATAGCGGCGCAGCTCATCAGGTATGAGACGCGCTTGGCCTGCTCCTCGCGACGGTACACCATGGTTAAATACAGGTTCAGACAGGGAAAGAGTCCGGCTTCGCAGCCGCCGAGGATTAGTCGTGTTGCGTATAGCGAGGCGACATTGTGGATGAAGCCGGTGAAAACAGTAGTGATGGACCAGATGATGCAGAGACCGGTGAGAATATTCCGCGGGGTGAGCTTCTTCATGGCTACCGCCCATGGTGCTTCCAGCAGCACGTAGGTAGCGTAGAAAATAGACACAGCGGTGGAGTACTCGCTGTCGGAAGCGTGGATGTCTTCAGGCATACCAGCTACCTTGACATTACCTGGGTTGCCATTAGCTTATGTATCAACATGGGGGTTTGCATTGGGATATTACCGATGTTACTACGGTCCAGGAAACACGACAGGTAAGTCAACATGATAATAGGCACAAAAGCCATGTCGAGCTTCATGAGAAGCTTCTTCTCCTTTGCTGGATCGAGCACGACATCGTCAATGTCGCCAATGGCGGTCTCTTCAGGAGTCGTCTTTTCAATAGGTTTCTCGAGCGATTTGCGCTCGACAGCAATATCCATCTGATCGGTCGTCATGATGGAGAGCAGAGCTGTAAATTCCTAGACAAACGTTGGGGGGGGAGAATGATGAAAACATCAGCGGAAGATCTGGGGTTAAGAACCATGGACCGGCTTCTCAGGGTAGTAGCAACGCATCGATAACACCGCCAGTCAACCGGGAAGCTATCTATGATGAGGGGCGAGTAGCATTACGCTGCGCTGAGCGATCCATCGGGCCGACGGACTGATAAGCAAAGTTCAGATTGCCGGGAGGATATCATCTGGCAGATGCTCATTGGTGAGAGGGCAGAGTTTAGCACCCACGCTTATCACGATGGTGGAGACAAAACACGTTTATCCCCGGATATCGGAGCCCACCTGCCGATAGGGGAGGAGTATGGGGTAGATACAGAAGAGTGATAGGCTATCAGTATCGGTAAGGAGTTGATGATTATATATGCTATATGCCAAATCATGCACCTACCGCAGAATAAACTCTCCCCAAACAAGCAACCAAGATGACCGCAACCCTAAGCAGCCAAGAAACCCGCCTTCTGGCCCGCCAAAACAGCATCACCAACACCGCCGGCTATTCAGGGAACAACCTCCAAGCAAACCTCCTCATCCTCCCCTCCAAACACAGCCAAGACTTCCACAACCTCTGCCTCCGCAACCCGGTATCCTGCCCACTCCTCGGGATCAGCAGTATCCCCGGAAACCCACACAAAATCACCCCATCAGCATGCATCCGCAACCACCACGACTTTGACATCCGCACGGACTGCCCATCCTACCGCGTGTACAAGCACGGAAAATGCATCGCCGCCAACAAACCCGATCTTCTCGACCTGTGGTCTACCACAGATAATTCTTCTTCTTCAGAAGGATATACAGCCTTCCTAATCGGCTGCTCCTTCAGCTTCGAATCCGCCCTCTGCAATACCATCCCACCCTTAACCCCACGACACCAGGTAACCAACACCATCGTGCCCATGTATCGTACTTCGTTACCTCTCCTCCCTTCGGGGATCTTCACCAACGCAACAGTCACCGTGTCCATGCGCCCTTACCACGAATCAGACGTGCAGCGGGTGCGGGATATCACGCGCCCGTATCTAGCTACGCACGGGGAACCCGTGGATTGGGGGTGGGATGCGGTGAAGAGGTTAGGGATTCGGGATATACATGATCCAGACTTTGGGGATAGGGTTGAGTTTAAAGAAGGAGAAGTGCCGGTTTTTTGGGTAAGAATTTCTACTACTGTTTTGGATTAAGTTTTGAGATTAGGTTTTGATGAAGTGTATATTGTATATGCTAATGCGGGATGGTACTAGGCATGTGGTGTGACGCCACAGATGGCGGTCGAGGCGGCCGGGGATAAGATTGATGGGTTGGTGTTTGCGCATGAGCCTGGGAATATGTTGGTTACGGATTGGGTGGTGGAGGATTTGGAGAGGTTGAAGGGGGGGATTGCAGCATTCCAGGAATATTTGAATTGATTTTACTAGATGTGTAGAGAGTATGGCCTGTTGGTAGTTGAATACTGGTTTAGATCTAGAAATCTACAGCTAGAAGCAATCCTTCATCACACTCGACAACTCCTCCCCATAATCATACCGCTGCCATCCCGCATCAAATCCCTCCGGCGCCATGCCCATAATCTGCGTCTCGAGATTCCCCACCGCTTCGAACCACTCCATCAGCTCGCGCGTCATCTGCGCCCCGTCCAGCGGTGACTGCTCCTGCGTGGCTGTTGACTGACTTGGTGCCGTCTCCACCATGTTGCCAAGGCTATCATCTCGCTCCGCTGGCACTGCGTCTGGCTCCGGTGGACTCTGCACCGGCCGATGCATCAGCTGGGGACCCAGCTTCCTCAAGCTTCGAATGGACTTCCACAGCCTCCGCGAGATGTACGATCTCGTCGAGAAGCCTTTGATCAGTTCCAGAGCCATGTAGAACTCTTCCTTGCACGTGGTACTAAACTGGGTGGGGGCCTGCGTGACAGCCAGAAACACGACTGCCACAGCAGACACTAGAAACCAGTTAAAGGTCACCTGCTGCAAGCGATAGATATCCGTTGTCTCGTTCAGATTGGTGATGAAGCGGATCGACCCCTTCGCCAACTCCACCACGGTGTGCGATTCAGCCGGATACTTGGCAATATGTGCCGCCGAGTGCAACACCGGTCGGTGAATCAGCATGCGCAGCTGGTTTGCTCTTAAGTATAGTAGAGCGCGTAAGCGACGCAGACTCCGCGGCTCATCTTCCTGGATGTGGTTCGAGTCGATGCTCAACATGGGCGGAATGTCGCCCGTCCATCGCTGGACTTGCCAATCGAGGTAATTCATCTCCTCTTTCTTGATCTCGTTGGTGTTGTTGAATGCCGAAATGAACTTCCACACTTTCGCTGCGATGCGACTGTACCGGATCATGACTCGAAGATACGGTGTCTTTTCCTCTGGCTCAGGCAGCCACGGGTCAATGTCGCTGTCTTCAAGCGAAAAGGGCATCCCGGTGCCGAAACTCCAGCGGATGTCGAGAATGTAGATGGACCAGAAGAGTCGGAGAACCCGGTCCTTCCCTGCCTTGACGATGGACGGCTGGCTGAGGGTTTCGCGGCGGTGAAGCCCTCGCTCCAGACACATGCGCTCGACGATGCCGATAGTGCGCCAGGCGAGGGTTTCTTCGTCGATTTGGAAGTAGAAGATGGCCTAGTAGCTCTTAGCCATGCTCTAAGATCACAAGGTATAGGTACTCACCACTAACGTCAAAAAGATAATATTCTTGATCCCCGCTGGCCCCCAGACAAAAGTATCCGCCACTTCGCGGACACTTTCGAACAGACTCAGCGCCAGGACACTGCTCCCCGCTGCCTCGGCCGTCAACGCACAGGCAAATACCAGACGCAGGATGTGCACGGCCGTCGGATCCAGCTGTTCATGAGTGTCAGTGCCTGCGGCCGCCACTGGTACCCGGGGCCACGACTCCGCTCCGTACAACAACTCCACCTGGTGGAGGAGCTGTGACAGTTCCAGGACAGGATACATAATCCCCATCTCTTCTTCATACACGCGACACAGCCGCAGCGCTTCGTTCTTCCCAATCGTCCATAGTGGATCGCCGGGGGGATGATGGCGCGTGCGTGGCGGCGACGCAGCTACTACCGGCAGGGTAATCACCTCAGAAGGATCCGCCTGGGTGAGATCACCCTCGTCATCGCCATCAACATCTCCATCTTCACCATCCGCGACATCAAGATGTTCCTCGACGATACCGCGACGCTGGAGACTAGATTTGGCGAGGTCCAGACTATACGCCGAGGTAGTTGGACCCTGAAAGACGGATTCTTTCTCCTTGCTGGAGGAATGCTGCCGCCGGAAGGGACGCTGCGATGCGACGTCCGACCGCGGCAGGGCGGGTGCGGCTGAGACGAGGCTGTTCTGCGTCAAGGCGTGGACGGCGGAGGTAAGGGTGGATATTTGTTCCTGCATGGCGGTCATTTGTGTTAAAAGGCGGTCCATTGTCTCACTGTTTCATGTTAATCTCTTTCTCTATCTCTCAGGGAAAGGGTTCGTACTGGTTCTCTGTGGTGCTCTCTGGTCGCGGCGGGGATTCATATACACAGTCGATACGCTGACGACCGCATCGCTGGCAGGGAGACTGGCCGTTACATTTGATTTTACGCCTCTTGCATTCATTGCTAGAGAGATGGTCAGATGCGATCGATAACTATTATCAGTAGGGAGTAGGGGAAGTACCAAGCTTTGGCGATGTATTTGCGACGGCGTTTGCGCGGTCGGACCTCGTCCCGATCGCCGGGATCGTCGTCGGGGGGATGTTCCCATGGCTCGAGGGGATGGCTGTCCATGTTATGGATACTTTATGGGTATATAGGGGATAGATATGGGACGTCAGGATATAACAAGAAGGCAGAGTAAAGATGGAAGAATGATGCTGAGCACCAGCGATGCATCATTGGATGGCGGCGGTGAAGGAGCGCCGATCGGCCACCACGGCGGGGTTCCGCAGTCTAATTTGCAGCCAGTGCTTTAGCACGAGAATCTCTACGACTGTCATTCGTCAATGGAGATGGCTGCAGTGGGACACGATGCAGTTCCTCGGCTGGAAGTGGATGCAATGGGTTGCTTGCTCGCTACGTGTCCTTCGTACAAGTCGCATGGTGTCACCCCTGCAGACGGGATGCTCCAGAGCCCACGGTGAATGTTTGTAGATAGATACATGACTAACAGGTGGAGGAGGCATTCTATGTATATACATCGAGAATCATAGCTCATAAACTAATCCACCTACAGATCCTTCGTCCGCTCATCGCTCTCCACAATCCACTGCTGCAGCTTCGTCGGATCGCGCGGCGTAAAGCCCACCTTGAAGGGCTTGGGCTCCGTGGTCAACCCCGTCGGGATCTCATTGCACTCGAGCGCATCCAGAATGGGCCGATCAGCCACATCCCGCGAGGGATGCATCGTGAACGCGGTGATCAATCGGATGTACGCCGTGTAGAGCTCGCGGTTAGCCAGATGGGAGCCGGCACACATGCGCGATCCCGCGCCATAGCCATAGTGCGGCGTGCCGGAGCCCTCACCCACGTCCAGATAGCGCTCGGGGATGAACTTTTCCGGCATTTTGAAGTGGTCTTCGTCGTAGTCGGCGGCCCAGGCATTCTGATGAAATCAGCAATCATGTAGTCATTGACTAGGGTAGGGTAGACTCACCATGAAGAAGGTCGTTCCGGCGGGAATAGTCGCTCCGTTGAACTCGATATCCTTGGTGCTCTCGCGAGGCAGACAGATGGGAATGACCGTCCAGAAGCGGAGGGTTTCGCGGACCAGCGCGGTCACGTAGGGCACCTTCTCCTCCACGAGGCACTTCTCCCACGCCTCGCCGTTGGGGTACACCTTCATGATCTCATCGTAGGCCTTTTGCTGGATCCGCTGGCCGTCCTCGGAGGCCAGATACGCGATGCCCATGACCAGGTTGCCGGGGACCGTGTCCAGTCCGGCGGACACCATGGTGACGCAGATGGATTTGATCTCGGCTGTAATCGTCAGAATTACTCTAATGGGGAAACAGTGGACTGCTCACCTTCATTCAACTTGGCCTCCGGATCCTTCAGAATGTTCCCCGTGATGCACGGCTTGTCAGTACCCTTGGCAATGCGGTCCTTGAGAATGTCCAGCAGGAATCCCAGATACTTGTCGCGACGCTCGCGGAACTCCTGCGCCTCGCGGTTCTGCTTGGGGAAGATCCGCAGCAGCGGGATATAGTCTTGCCAGTTGTTGCTGGTACTGCGGAAGTTGGCGACACCACGCTCGACGTTGACGATCTCGTGTAGCAGCTCATCGTTCACGTTACCCTCGATGCGGAAGCCGTAGTTGAGGGTCAGACTAGTGTTGAGGGCGAAGCGCTGGAAATAGGCCTTGGGGTTGATATCGCGGGCGCCATTTTGGCTGTCCTTGAACAGTTCCTTGATACTGGCAGTACATTCGAGGTCGATGATGGGCATGTAGGATTGCACCGCTGGGCGGTTCAGTGCGGTCGCAGCGGCCTTGCGGCGACGCTTGCAGGATTCATCCCAGGGCGAGGTACCGATGGTGAAGCCCTGCGAGGACGATACCACGCTGTGAAAGGTGTGGAATGTGGGACGTGAGATCAGGGCGGACTGGTCTTTGATCCAGAGCTGGCGGACCGAGTCGAAGCTGTTGGCGAAGACGACGCGCTGGACGGAAGCAGAAAGCGTGGGTCAGGAACCAGAACCGTTTACAGATCCACTTCTCCGGTCGCAAGTTACTCACCTTATTGCCCATGCGTACTTGGAAGACAGGTCCAAAGGATTTGGCCCATTTCCGGGCGACAATAGCATGCTGCGTGCCCAGCTGAAGAAGGTTGCCAAAGAGGGGGACGCCGGGGATTTCGGGGATGCCTTTGATTTTAGGCACGTCCGTGCGATTCATGTAACGCACCAGGAAGTACACCACCGCCGCCGCGGCGATCAAAATCGTCTGTAGGGCCATATTTTGAGGGGTGGCTGATATGATGTGGAATGTTCAGTTTCTGTGCAAGATGCAAGGGATACAACGCCTTTTATAAGTGTGCTGGTCGCCATGCAGCTCTCCTCGGCTGGTGATGTGGTGGATACGATCTGGAGACAGCCATCCGCCGTCATTCCCACGGCTCCATTTCCGGCCGAGCAAGTTTCGTCCAAGCTTTGGCTGGTTCCACGTCGGGGCCCTTTTGCCTTTCCTCTTTCCCCGCACGGCAGCTTCCAATCTTTGGCAATCTGCGGCCCGACATTGGCTTTCCACTGCTGCCCCCAGCGCGGCATTTCGGAATGGCCTTTCCGCACTGCGGCTGGCCGCGGAACCCTCGCCCGGAGTGATGTCTCTTTGCAGGTAAGAGATGGTCTTCGCTTGCCCGGAATGTTACAGACTTTCCGGAAAGCGGCTTCACTACCTACACTCTTTCATTGCTTGCTGGGCCGAATGCCCAAATGCGTTAAACCATGACTGGAATATAGACGGAAGAACCACATTGCAAGCATCTAATACATCAATACCAGAGATTCGGTAAAGAGTCGTATTACCATGGTTAAGACGAGCCCATTGGCCTAATGATGGAACATCACTGTTTGTCCAGGAAGAGAGACCGGGCCGTTTTCTCGGTATATTAAGGACTACAGATTTAGATCCCATTTTAGACATTTATCCTACCTTTAGATATCTAGTAATGAACATCTAGAGGAAGTTAATTCCTCTACAGTCTAAGGATTGGATTCAAGTTTGAATATATCACCTATGATTACTAAAGAAAGGGGAATATAGTCTTACTCTAATCCTTTGATTATGATGTATTTGATAGTCAATCCAGAGCTAGCTTTAGGATTAACCTCTATATAGTTAATTATGGGCAAGGCTTTTAAAGAGTCTAGATAAGAATCTCCATCCGCTTGGGATAATCTTCATAGAGTGAATTAGAAAGAGCAAATATTGTTATCTATATAATTGCTATACACATCTGAAGCGGCTGCATTAGGTTGAAGAATATAAACTAGACTAAACGACACTAAACTATGGTAGGAGACGATAGTGAGCAATAAACTCACTGCGCCTTATCTCAACCAACTAGAGCAACCCCAGGTTCAACCAAACTTTTATTTGGCGGGCGACAAATCAAATTAGGTGTCCCGAAAGGCGCAAGAACAAGATAAACACACCAAACATGATACTGTACATCAGTTCAAGAGGTCATTTTGGTTCTGATTATAATCCCAAATCAGTCTTGTCGGTTCGTTGCGATCGCCGGGGTGGCATCTCCTCATATGGCTTGCCATATCTCCTCTGAGGTTGTAGTGATTGAAACACCCAGGAACTGGGCAGCGATATTCAACTGCCAGAGCAAACCTTTCCCATTCATCTCCTTGCATCAGTCTCAGGCGTCGATGTTTCACGAGATTTTTCGCACACGTTTGGAGATCACGTCTCACATCTTCTCTTTCGAGGTATGTATTAGCAAGTCGCCTCATTTTCTCCATTGTGACTTCGTCATATTGGTCCAACTTGATCTTTCCCCACTCCTCTGAATCCTCATCATTCAAGCGCCAGTATATTCCCCTCAACCCCAACGTATCGCGCATGGCTCTGTGTACGGCCTCAGGGTTGTCATATCTAAACCCTGCCCTTAACACGTTATAGGTGTCACGCCAACCCCCCCGAGGAGCTTGCCCGGGCCCGAAATGTGCAGGCGGACTCTGATACCCAGTCCCGATACTAACAATGGCACTGAAACGCTCAGCATACGTTTGAGGTTGGGGGCCCCAGCGTCTTAGCTCATTAACACCCTCGAGGGTTGGATTTTGAAGAACCAAGCCAGCATCTTTGAAGCGCCAAATGTTGCCATCAAGCGCCGCTATATCTTTGGGAATAAAATACGTCGGTGCTGCAGTGCAGGCGCGTGCAACCCACCACAATGGGCCCGTGAAAGCTGTTCCAAGATTTGGGTCTCCAGCATTGGTTTCCCTTGGAGTATCATAAGTCTGGAAACGATAATTCACCTCACCCAGCTCCCTTCCGTTTCTCATGATGGGTGACCACTGAGGATCGTAGACTTTTCCAAGAGCTGTTACAATACTTTTATTTCGACAGTTAGAAACAAATCTTATGGGTTGAGGATATCAGGTAAGCTCACGTGCTACAGACCCCATAGTCTGTTTTATTGAAAGACGCATTCGGAAATCCATATGGTCTATCTTGACTGGAATCGTGAGATCTAACGACGTTTTTAACAGCGGCGGTCAGCCGGTCGTGATCGTATTTGTTGATTGACAATCGAGGAAAGCTCAGATAAGGGAACCACCGAGGCGAGCCAAATACTTCTTGACCAAGTAACTGATATTGCTGCCTAGTATGGGTAACCGTCATACGAAGCCTCCCCAGCATCATAGCGATCAGTCTAGTGGCATCATCATCAGGGTTTGCCATGGAATGGGAAACTTATATGCCGTGACCTACCCGCCTGTGCTCGTACCAATGATGCAGTCAAAATAATGACAGGGCAGGAACGTGTTAATCTGTTCACCTGTTGCTGACCTCTCGATACCCTCCGGACGGTCAAGTGGGTGGAAGCTATGTTCAGCGGGATCGCGATTAGCGTTTGGCACATCCGTAAGTAGTTCATCCAAAATTTCTGCATCCCCCTCGATATCTCTAATGTAGCTCATTAGCCTTTCTAGCATGAGCATGCTTCCGTACCCACGCATCCCTCCCCCGTCTATATCTGTATCAGCAAGTTATTTGGCCAGGTAACGCTTCATTCTACTTACCAAAACTCAGCAGATTATATTTGACCCCGGGTAAGTTTTGCATTTCATGTGCCATGGCTCCACGGCGTGCAAAGAAAATAAGTTAATATGTATTTGCAAGGCAACATTCTGCTCGTTTTTCTTCGTTTGGCCTCTTTTATGTGCATGACTCTAGCCATCCAACCGACCTGTGATTCAAAGTGACGCAATTGAATGCAGCAGCTTTGAAGTCCAACCTGCAGTACCAGCAGTGTCACAACCGTGATCGAACCATGTTTCAAGAATTAGTTTCTCAAGACTGCTTAGCTAGTTGACCTCGATGTAGCCTTCGATACAGGGTCTGGACCTACAACAGGTGTGCTACATATTCGTGGTCATCATCATGGGAACCATTTGCACGTTACAGCTAGTCTACATCCGGCGCGAGTGCTAGTGATCATCGTCAACTCTAGAGGTGTAATACATGGGATAGGAGTAAATAATTTCGTATTAGAAGCTTGTTTTCTCAGGTAATCGGTTGATAAATCTTGGGTATATAGACAGTGGCTTTATGCGACCACTCTAGCCCCGATCACGGACTTACCTACATAGTCGTAAAGGATATGGAAGCCGCTCTTCCCTCCAGTCATAGATGAAATCTCCCACTAAGCTTTGAGGCCCTTCTTAAGGACGAGGTATGGCAAGGCTTGATGGAATTTTTCAACTTTTCGAACCTATAGATGGGTGCTGCTATTGACAACCTACTTCTAAGTAGCTTTCATGCACTGGGGTAATCTAAATGTATTCAAGTCTATATTCTGGTGTGGTATTTATCGGGTAATATATATATTAAGACTCCTTTTTGTGAATATAAAAGGGATGCTAAGAACACTATTCAAAATCTGGAAGATAGACCTATCGGCCTAGAGCTAGTTTGCGTGATATTTAGGTCTCCCGGTCCCCAGAATGCGATGTAGAGAGAAACACACCATACAAATCTAGTTTGCGCTCTCTAATCTTGGAATAAAGTTCTGCTGTATTCATATCCGGTCAGTTTAAGGTTAAAGTTCAGACAACTAGTGGAAAGCACATCCGTCAGCTGGAGGTAAACCCATATTGACCTTGAACACGAAGCAGCCCCTCATGGCCCGAAAAAGCTTGCTCTATATCACCGTGGGTGTGAATTTGGCCGGCGCTGGCGCCTGTGTCTTGTGATTTATTTGAAATAGATAATTCTGGTACTTGTGCGACCATGCCCTCTTTTAGAATTGTCCAGATGCAGGACTACTTTGGGGTATATTCTAGACCATCTATGGCCTGTCTAAAATTGTGAGTAGTCTCAGGCTGGCGAACATGCGAAAATTAAATCGAATGGTGATGATCGTACATTTGCCGCAACCGGCAACAAGGGACAGTTTGTCATACGGTAATATCATGTAACAAACTGAAGGTTGACCGAGCGAGGCTGGGTGCCATTGGTGATAATCTGTCAACAAGAGTCGGTATTCCCATACATCAAGCATCGCGCTCATCAATGAATGAACTGAGGGTCTAGATCCTTGAACTATCTCCCCTATCCTAGTAGGATAGAGGATACAGGGCGAGGAACATGGGGGGCAGAAGTGGCGTATCAATAACTTACATTCTTTACCATACGTTACCATACCGTGACCCACCGTTCTTCCGAGCTTTTCAACAGGGGAATAATGGACATTGTCATTAGGGTTTGGGAAACTATCAAAGAGTATAGGTGAAGCCGTTTTGCGAAAAGTCTGTAGTCGGTAGATACTAGGAGGCAGAATAGGAAATTCTCATGGTCTGTAGTATCTGTTACGTAAGTGGGCAGATGTATATTGTATTTTTGTAGCCACAGCGGCAATATATATTATTTGTTATGTCTTGCCTCATCTTAACTTCATCGTAGTAGTAGTACGAGAACATACTTGATCCCATTTGTCATGGTACACATGATAATCGCGAGACCAAGCCGAAGTGTATCCCAGATAGTCGAGTCGCAGGTAGTATCTTTCTGCGTAACCATCTGCACTTCCCTCATCCCCATAGAACCAGTACAGATAATTGTGGTTGATGAGAATCGGGCATTTGCCCATGGTCCTATTACCATAGCCTCTGTACCACTGCACGTTTCAGCTTACTACTAGACTTGCAGTATGCCCAAAGAGGTGGTGATCGCCTTGAATGTTATGTCCCTAGGAGATTTGACGCTCCTAGGAGCATTCTCCGTTCCTCCCGATGCATCGACCCGATTTGGGAGAACTATGTAGACAAATGTGTAACTAGATGGACTACGTAAACTATTTCGTTCTCAAGTATTGAGCAGATCACCCCTCAGCGGTCATCTCCTAGTTGACGAAAATGGCTCCGTTGTCTTCGACTTCATGCCTTTCTTGCAGGATTAAGTGGCAGGAAAACGAAAAAAAAAAAAAAAAAGACAGTGCGCCCCACAGATGGTACCTCTCACAGTGGATGCTATTCAGACTATGACATCCGACGCAAAATCCAACGGACGCCCTTTCTGAAGGTTCCTGTGTCTATAACGAAGGATCCTTAGTAGTTGAAGCAAAGATAAAATCAAGCAGGCGGCATAGGAACCGCTCACTTTCCTTGGATTGAATATCTCTTTTCGCTTCATCTTCCTGTACTGCTAGTTGGTGAGCTTGCTGCGCTTGTTCGTTAAATCTCTCTGCCTCTTCATGATACGACCTTTCCCTGTCACGGTCACCTGCGTCAGCAGCTCTTCTAGCAGCATCTTCACGTCGCGCCGCTTCGAACTGTAGCTCGACAGCTTGACGTCTTTCTGATAGTAAGTTTCATTAGTATAAAATAGCAAACATGCAGAGTTGACCCACCGCTTGGAAGTTTGATCAGTAGAATCATAGCTGGTTTACAATCCAACCGAACACTTCATACACACAAAGGTAAATCCCGTCGCCAATTATCGAGGTCAGCAAGCGTAGCTATACCTTTGAGAAGCCGTAAGATAGGAGCTCTCGAAAAAGGAATTATGGCAACATGCGGTAGACTTTTCAGCCTTGTTGAATCGTCTCGTTAACGTCACGATGACAGGCTACAGCATACACGAGCTTGCTCACGTGATTTGGCCTTTTATACACTACTGAGCCATCGGTTTCTGTAGTGACAATTTATCCAGTATATTTTCAGAGGATGTATGTAATTTTCGCGGTATCTTCATTGGCTCCTTAGTACTTAGCTAGCATTGTTGATGTCTATATATACATATATATAGCTGACGTTAGTGAGGAATTTGCTACGTTTAGTATTTAGCTGGGTTAAGGGTATTCAAGGGCGTTCAAGGGGTATGCAAATGAGTGATGAAAACTGTTAATAACATCCTTTACGGAACCTCGCCCGAATTTACGTGGGGAAGATCACGTCAGCGAAGTCGGTCGGTCGCCTGACCTTACAGTCACAATGATCAGATATAGCTCAGGATATGAACATGAGGACTTCCATTGCACTTTTAGCTTCTTATAGCTTATTTAAATTTCTGGGATCGGATTGACAATTATATGCCTAGGATGTCTTCCGACTTCGAGAGGCATGAGTTCAACCTCCCTACTGCGCCGGAAAGACGTGGGTACAGGCGTCTTGCGGATTTCATGGCCTGGGAACCTGGGGTGGCTATCTTTCCTCGATTCCAGTCCGCCAACCTATTTAATCTGTTGGGCCTGCAAGCGGAGGTTTGTCAGTTACAAGAAGAGCTAGCGAACATCATGCGAAAGGACGATCAAAGTTCGGACCTGCTGCGGAGGGCCTACTCAGTAAACTGGTCTGCTCTTCAGACTGGTGATAATGGAAATAGTGAACAGCGATTGAAAATTCTAGAGCTGAGATCAAAGCTTGCCGAATATAGTACGCATGTGCAATCTCCTGCGGAAAGAGGGTACCAGGTCAGTGTACGCATCATCTGACTTGAATCTTAGATTCGGCTCTCATGTCACAGATAGCTATTAATCAACAACCAAACCCTCAGGCTGACGAACTCGAGTACCTCCGCGACTGGCTAAAAGTCGAAGTTAGTGAGAACAGTGGGCTGCATGGTCCAGGTTCACTAGTGTGGTTTCCTGAACAGGGCGATGAACCTAATCTGAAGGACAAACTGGTGGTTCTGTCTTCTAAAAACGTAAATCAAGACAAGTTCACCAGATTCATTCTCAAGCATGCTGGGAAGTTATTGCTCAGTCTTCCCTTTATTCCTGTCAAGGTAGGCACTGATACGCTGTTTTCGGCTCTCTATCGTAAGGTCCATCTGTTAACCTATCCAGCGCCGGAACTTTCCTACTCGCGAAAGCTTAGGCAATCGGCCCGTTTTCCAGATCTATAGCTCCTCCGACGATATTATCTCTGTAGGTAACAAGATCGCGACTGTCCTCGCCAGCCTTCTCACCACCATCCCTGTTGTTGTTCTGAACTTCATCTCTAGTATCAATCTGCGACTAGGCCTCATTGTTATGTTTACTCTTCTTTTTTCATCGGTTTTGGCTTTCATGGGTAACGCGAGCCGTGTGGAGGTGTTTGGGGCATCCGCGGCTTTTGCAGCCGTGCAAGTTGTCTTTGTGGGTAGTGTGAGTAGACCTTGAGAAGCCCATGTCTATTCTCATTATCATTATCATTGATTTCTCCGGCTCTTCGCAGCCTTACGTTTCATATAGCCTCCTCCAGTGCCAGTGTGGCTGGGTAATTCATGTACGTATGCTTGTCTCCCTTAGGACCTTCTCGGTCTCTTGATTTCACTGTTTAATCGTTTCGTCGCCATGGCAAATTGGATCACAGATTTGACACCTTCCTTATTTGGTGTCCAGTGGATTTGAGGGCCAGCTTCCTGCCCAAGATCCATGCTGTGCTTATCTTCCACCTAGTGCCAGAGATGCATCCCCATACGGAATCTCTCATTGTTGTTCTCGTCTCGCCACGAAGTGTTTCCCGTTGTCTGCAGTCAAATAGGAAGTGATAGATTGTTTCTGGTCCTTCTTGGCAGTTGCAAGTGTTGTCTAGATCTCGTCGAATTCGATAGAGGTATCTATTCAAAACGGGCATGGCCAGTTCGCAATTGTGCGAGAATTGACGCATGCACACTATAAAGCTAGTCGTACACAACCTTGGTGTGTCGCCCAGGGAGTCATGCGTCGAACACCCCTTTGTATACTTGCCAGAAGGATCCTGCCAGAGCTGCCGTCTATCATCTATGTTCTTGTCTGAGCTCTTGTCGCGTCCTTCTCCCTATGGCTGATAATACTTGCCTAGAAGCCCAGTCTGGTGGGTTCTAGTGTTGAGGCCTTCCTAGCTGGCGAAATGAGCGGTTGCCTTCGCCAGTGGTATCCCTGGAGCGCCCTGTTCCTTGCTAACCAATGTCTATTACAACCACGATTTCCCAGTCAGTATGTTATCTCCTGCATTTGCCCCCTCTTGTCGCTTTTGTGTTTGGAATTGTTATCTAATCGGCGTTGCTATGACTCTGGGCGCCAAGTTCGTCTATCTATCTACTACCCTTCCACCACCGAGATGTCCTGCTTGTCGGATTATGTTTCCCGCTCGGCCTGGCGTCATATAATGAATGTATACTTGTCTACGCGTTGCATTTCTGACATGATGCAGATCAGCGAGAACAGACAACACTAAAGGGCACGCTCATATCATGTGCTTATAATACCTCACATTGGATAAAAATGCCGACATCGTTTTGTTCAGGCTACAATTAGTCACAATATTGTTTATCGATGTACCGAGGGTCCACGAGCACCAAGCTGTCCTATCTCATTGGACCCACTCACATCACTACTACTGCTCGAGAGTCCAGAGCTTAATCTAGTTCAGCATCCACAGCCAGATCAACTTCTAGTGGAACGAACGATAGGATCGACAAGTCTTTGCAGATAAGCGAACTTTATTTTATCCCACATACAGTGAAGTACACGTGGCCCGGCGCATTGGGAGGACAGCGCATCGAGCACAAGAAACAAAAACAGAAACAAAAAGCAAAACGGGTATCTATGCATACATGCGGAACTTAACCGTCAATCATAGCATCATCCGGACCAGCCTAAAGAGGAAACCCCGACAGATGTCACCTTCAAGCAGGCCAAGGGGCTTAAGCCATAGATGCCTTGCGCGAAATAGTGATCTCACTGGACCGACGGACGGCTTCGTGCCGCTGCCGATCGGCTTCCAGGGTTTGGGCGAACTTGCTTCTGGCGCGGATCTCAGGGCCCTTCCAGTAGAAAATGTAGATGGGCACCGTCACCAGGACGGACAAGCAGCCGAGAATCGTGCTCGCCCATTGCAGGTGGAACCGGCCACCGATATTGGTGTACATGGGGGTGGCGTACATGGCCGAGAGTCCGGCGAGCAGGTCTCGCGCGAAGCCATTGCCTCCCGTTGCAGACGCGGAGTATTCGCCATACGCGGCAACCATGTAGTCGATAGTCGCCATGTAGATGCCGTAGTTGGCAATGGCGATCAGGAACACAAATACTAATGGCACAATCCAGTGGGTGTACTCGGGGCCCATTGAGGTCCAGGCAAATCCAAACAATCCTATCGTTTCGAGTGGCGCGATGAAGAGTAAGAGGAGAAGGCGTCGCTCGGCGAAGCGAGACGCATTTCCTTCCCGGCGTCTTACCACTTGTTGACGGTAGATGTCGGGTAGGAAGATGCCGTAGGCAAACAAGTAGCCGATCACAATGGCAATGAAGCACAGACCGATCTGAACGGCATTGAAACCCCACTGTGCAAAGACCAGGGAGAATGACTCAATGCAGGTGAAGATCAGCGCGTCGGAGAAACCAGAGAGCAAAGAGAGGAAGAGCACAATTGGTTCGCAGAGAAACATTTCAAAGGGTCGGCGCCAAATGTGAAGGACCTCCTTGATATCTAGTCGGGAGGCCTTGAGCTCATTCGGCCCATACACATTAGGATCCTCGCCGGTTTGCCGTCGGCGTTTTGCCTCTCGGTCAAGAAGGATCGTCGATCGAGTCTCACACACAAGGAAAAAGTGCAGGAGTTGTGTAGCAACACCAAAGATAAGCTGGATCCAGAAGTTCCACCGCCAGTTCAGCCATTGCTGCATCATTCCACCAAATATCGGTCCAATGGTGGTGCCTCCCACGGAAGACAAGACCACGTAAGCGACAGCGAAGCCCTGGTCGTTGGGCTCCCACATGTCCGCCGTCATTCCGAGAGTCACAGAGCCCCCTGCTGAGCTAATGCCACCAAGGCCACGACAGACAACCATGGTGGCGAAGTTAGGAGCAAGGGCACATGGTATCTGCCAGATGTTCACAAACAGAAGACTGAGCTGCATTATAGGCCACCGGCCATACTCCTCACTCCATGGGGCCCAAAGCTCACAGCCGAACGCGTATGTGACCAGGAAGATCATTTGGCCTACACGGGCCGCCTGTTCACTGATATGGAAGTGTTCAGAGAGTTGCGGAACCGCATTGGCATAGGTGCTGCTATTGAAATTCATCGACATTTGCACGACAAATATGACCGTAAGGATGGTCCATTTCTTGTACCAAGGGAAACAGAAGCCCAGCTTCTCGTAGCAGTCATCCTCGGTAAGTTCTCGTTTGACAGGGCCGTGGAACTTCCCTTGAATTTCACTGTCATCATCTGGCTGTGTGGCATGCTCCGCATGCATATTCTCAGGTTGGCGCGTTGGACTCAAGGCGCCCTGCTTTCGCGAAGGCTTCTCTAAAAGTTCTTTTGTGTCCATGATGGCAAATTGTTCCTTAGGTGTAAAGAAACACTGCTGTTGTGGGATTCATGAGATCAATTCGAACAAAACAGGCCGAGATCGTACGGCCAATGAAAAGATCAGGCGAGGATTCAAGTCCTGTACCGGCAGAACAAAGGCTGGGCGAGGACAAGGAACGGGAAGGTGGGTGGATGTAGTAGGGATGGAGAAGGCCTCACCAAGAACAAGGCGGGCGTCTTATATAGTAAGTAAGATCATATCCCTCGGCCCTGGAGAGCCAACATCGGAGGAGGGTGCTTGATTGCACCGCTGAGGGAAATCAATGGTGGCCAGACGTCATGAACATCGGAGTATCCGAGGAAACGATTGTAGTGTGTAGCAGGCGTGCGGAGGGAGCAGCTCCGATATCGATCGATCGCCGTGGGGCCATGGCCGGGACGATCAATGAAAATGCCTGGAACGCTCTGGATTAACTTTCATTGCTTCTCTCCACATTCCTGCGTCGATGAGGGATAGCCGCACATGGCACACTCAGGTGTCACAACGCACTGCGCCTTGTACCCAACGCCTGCAAAGGCCCCCCCTGACAAAAAGAAAGCAAGAATTTGACCAAATCTCGGTTTTCTATGACAAATGAGGCCGAGCTACACACCTTTATCGGCTTTACCCCAACAAAACGCCAGTGCCCAAGCCATGAAATAGCTTTGATAGAGGCATTGGACTGTCGCGCCAATCAGCGGTTCGAACGGTTGTCGGGGTACCTAAAGCGGTAATCCGGCCAGCGACCGCATCAAGTCGTGGAAGCTGTTTGGTCCATCCCAACTCCAGACACCACATGACGCCATTCCAGAGGCAAAGGAGTCTTGACAAATCCGGTCTGCATGGGGAAATCCACGTTCTTACTGAATGTAACCCTGCAGCATGGCCATCCATGGACCGGCAAAGCGACCTACCGCTTGACATGAAGTGCATTCGATTGACTAGGCAGGCATATTCAACGTAGAGAATGGTAATACTTGATAGCAAGATAGTATCACTTCATGGGGCGAGCAAATGGCATCACCTGCTCTAGAACATGCACCTTCGACAGGGTGCACCGCCACATTCCTAGGGGTTGCTTCTAGACAATCTACACAAAAGAACTCCTTACCGAACCACTTTGTAGAGTATTTCCAGGTTGATGCCGGTTATCCCTTGCTTCCGACAAGGGAAGTCGGCAACAGCGCACTTCCGCCGTCGCGTGGCTGCCGGAAAAGAGACCGAGGGTTGTCATCGACAACCGAACAGCAAGACGACATGTAGCCTTCGATAACGAGTGTCAGCACCCAATCGCGTTCAAGGCTGCATTCACGGTGTCTTTGACAGGTTCGGGATTCTGTCTTTTCTGGCACCTTCTTGGCACTGCACCTTCTTGGCATTACCACTACATTCATGAGGTGCTGCGTCTGGTAGCACGAGAACCATCCCGAGATGATGAAGATGGTTGACCGAGCCGGAAACGTTTCGGGCCGGCATCGGCAGGGCTGCTGCAACGGCTTTCTCATGGAATGTAACCCACTCATGATGGCCTACTGGTCGTCCAATCCATCGCTCATTGAGATGGCAGGATGCATAGGTCGGACACCGAACACTGAACAACTGTCAGAATTCAAGTCTTGCGTGTCCTGGTATCATTGACGCCACCCGAAGTACACTCCGAGACCAGAGCAGATAGACTGAAATATTCTTGTGTAGCTCAACTATCATGGTGTTTGCCAGACATTGTGGCGATAACAAGCCAGGAATCAAGGCATTGTTGATACGGAGTCCGGACAGACCCTCGTGGTTATCCGTGGAAGATGTCCTCTTGATGCAATTCCATTGGCCTTGCTTGCATGGGGTGCAAGATGTTACATTCCTCGAATGTAACCTGGCGGTGCCGGCAGGCATGAAGGGAGAAATGAGGAAGAATGAGCGAGGAATGAGAAGGAAAAGGATGCACGCCCTTGCACACTCGGCAATTGTTGCTTCCCGTATCCCGGGGGCGCCGAAACATTCCCCATTGGGAAGGGAAACACCAGTCCATCTGCCATCGTGCACCAAGTCTACTTAGCTATCTACATTCTGCATGACCCGACAAAACTGGCCCCTTGCTGACTCCCCCACGCTGTCTTCCGATTTGGCAGCATCATTCGGCCTATGACCTCCAGATGAAGGAGAAACCCCAACTCTTGCCCGCTGAAAAGCAAATAATAGACGCCAATCGCTGATCCACAACGCACCGGGAGTTCGGTTAGAGTATGCCGGACCCGCAATCTACCCTTCAGCCAGCCCCTCCGAAAGTCAAATGCCGGGTGCTAATCATCGTCTTTCAAAGGTTGATCTAGATCGCGATCCAACCCCACACCCTTCCATCCCTCTTCTCTTATCATGACTCGGATGCCGCTCAGTACGGAGACCCCATGACACGCCCACTGCCCATGTGTCCTGCCGACCCCGTGATCTAGACAGGCCGAAAGAACCCCTTTTCTGACTTCCAGCGATGGTAGAGTGGGTGAAAGCCATCATGGAGCTCTAGACTGGCCTAGATTGTGAAGAGACCACCGCGTGATAGATTAGGGTCTTCAGCAGACAATGCAGGTAAGTTGACAAGGTCTATGAGCCTTAAGGACCAGACTGTATCTCAAACAGGCAGGAGTGGGGTGAAAGTTTAATGGTGCACATTGATCCCTCTCCGGGAAAGTGTGCTTCTGCTTGCCAGACCGTGAACAAAGCCAAGGTCTTGTCTTCTTTCACTTTCACCTTCACCACCTACAGGTTATGATCAGAAGCACCACCTAAATGTTACCATGGAGGAGTTGTATGTCATCCACGGGGTGATGGCTTTCGCATACCTCCTCCCACAAAGAATTCTCAATGACATCATCAAAAATAAGCTGGTCGTTCAGAGGTAGCTGAAACCAATCGAAAGCATTTTCCGTGGGATCTAAGTCGCCGGAAATGCTCATTGATTCCACTGCTATGGTTGGTGTTCCTATTTGCCCCGCGGAAGCAGAACCATTACATTCAGCTCCGCGGCTCTGGACGGATGGTTTGGTGGTATCCGGCTGAATTGATGCGTCTCCGTCATGTTCTAAAGATGTAAGAGCGTTCATTGCGCGACGACTGTTATTGTTTGTCGGACTCATTTGGCTTAAGAAGTGGTGATTGAGGCGATAAAGGTGTGTTGTTCGTTGCGACAGGCTGACATCGGCCGACTTGGAGTTCAGAAGATGCATGAGCGATGAAGTTGCCAGGCTATGGACATCCAATGGGGACAGGGATTCCTATCATAGTTCAATGTCACAAATTAGACTTCATTGTGGATAGTGGTTGTGACCGGTCAAGCAGAATTTACCAGTGAGTAGAAGTTTTTATACGCATTAACAATGGATGTTATGCGAATGGCAGAAAAGGTTGCTGATTGAACATGCACCATTTGCGGGCGCTTGGCATCTTCTAGGTCGTGCATTGCTGGGACCGCCTTGATAAAGGGACGATGAAGCATGATTTTCAAAGTGTGATACAGTAAACTATACATTCGTTAGCTTCCCAACATTGACATTGTGCCCCTTCGGGATTGTATACTTGAATTGGTATACAGGTGGGCTTAGTTGCTTTGTAGCACTAGCAGGGAGTCTAAGGGGACTAGGTAAGTTGTTGTAGAATTCGGACATGGCAACATGGGTTTTTGTGGCTTTCTCTTCCTTTTCATGAATGCTTAGGGGAGATGTGAAAGCATAACTGAGGCATGGTCAGCTCAGACCTTACAACGGGCTGTTTAGCACTCAACAGTGCCCTTCATGAGTGATAAGAAACTCACATTTCGTCTAGGACAGGAGATACCATGCGTAACAGGTTACACGCATATTGGAAATTCGACATACTGGAATATACCAATCCCGGGTCCGCGTTGTCAGATGTCGGCCATAGGCGATATTCGACACTTGGAATGATTGGTACTGGTGCTGGACACATGCCACCGTCGCGTAGAGCACTTGGCTGCCCGAGAATTTGCGCTATATGCCTAGTACAATGTTAGCTATATTCAATTCATGATTTCATGGACGATGCAAACTTCTCCAGCAGCCATATACCCCACCATGCAAGTGATCGGGCTTCCTGGGCTTCCTGTGAGCCCGGTATAGATTCATCGATATTAGAAGACTCGACATGAAGCCTCAGTGTCAAGGAATGTCGGATCGCAATCCCTGAAACTCATGTTAATATATGTTGTATCAAAGAAGTCATCAGGCAGGTTTACCAATATACTGCGAAGCAGACGACAGGCTGTCGACAGCTAACTCCCTCAGAGCAATGAGAGCTGCTGCCACAGCCAGGGACAGACTTGGATATTCTATTTGGGCGAGTAGTTTGTCTTTAGCATATTTGGCAATGGCCTCGGCTGACGTTCCCCAGATGCGAAGCTGTGCATCACTGGCATACTGGGCACTGAGGGCGAGTACAGCTACCAAGAGGGTTGGGGTGGCATAGTTGTTGACTCCACCTTGGATTAACTCTTTGCGGAACAGAGGCTCGTGGACTAGCACTGGCCATGTATTTCTCCAGGTCCAGAAGTCTTCCAGGAGCTGAGATTGTGCGTCTGGATTAATCGGCTGTCCTGGTAATAATTCACCGTTTCCTGAGATGGTCTCCGGGCTACAGAATGTCTGTTCCTTATCATGCTCCTTAGAGCAGAACACTCCATACGCCCCTGACAGTCGGAAATCTAGCTTGAAGCCCGGACGTACTTGTGATCCAGGGTCTAGACTTGGAGCCTCCGGGGCTTGGTCGTTGTTAGCTAAGCCCACATTCGGAAACGTATCATTCTCTATAACATTCCCAGCCGCTGCAAGCTGATGTTCTAAGAAAGCAATCCTCGAATGAAGCGCATGGATATAGCACTTGGTAGGAGGTCTGAAACTGTATCAGCACGGAGCCCTGCAATAGTCTAAAGAGAACTGACTTTCGCTTCTCAAGATGATACGTGTATCCGCATTCACGATTTTCTCTCTCGCAGACCTGACAAATAGGCTTCTGGCCATCACACTATGTTCTGGGTCAGGACCGCAGACAGCTGCTAATATGTGTCTTGAGACTCACCCGGCGTTTCTTCTTTCTACATGATGTACAGGCAATGGAGACCCGCTGTCTCCTTTCTGTAGCTGGCATGTTCAGGTTAGCGAAGAAAAAAAATGAGAGAAGAGATATTGAAACAATGGGCCTGACGATATTGCTTGAAAATGCGCGACCCTTGATATTGTGGGCCCTGAGCGGGGTGGTTTGTCAGCAGCCAAAAGGGACCAGCTTAGTTAACTATTTAAAGTTGAAGATCTTACCTTTTTGTACTAGCCCGATAAGAACACCTGGCGTTCGAAATCTATGCAAATATACCAGTTTAAGTCTAAGATGGACGTACAATTCTAATCTGAGAGCTATATCTGGCATTCATTATTAGGTAATACTTCTAGCTAAACGATATCTTACGATTTAAAGCTATGATACGTCTTTTTTTCTTCTCCACAAAGCCTGCATCATTCATACAATAATCCTATCCTCTCCTATTCACAACCGACAACGGCACATAGAATGTATGAGTGGTACTTTCCCAACTATAATAGCACTTATCATGCTCTAAGCCTGATGATCCCCGCCCCTGCGTGCATTCCACTCCCGATCAAACCGAGTAAGCGCTCTCTGCGCGGTTGGCACGCAATCCAGCGCCTTTATTGTGGTCCTTTCCGGACAGCTGACCATATACCATACCGCGTCCGCCAGATCCTCTGGTACCAACGGTTCATAACCATAGAAGAACTCATCCATCGCGTTCTGATCATACTTGACCCGCTGGAGATGAAAGTGGCTGACCACACAGCCGGGCCGGAGGACCGAGACACGGATATTTGACCCGGCCGTTTCCATCCGCAAACTGTTCGTAAATGCCTCAAGACAGGCCTTATTTGCATGGTAAACGGCCTCGCCATCGAAAGGAGGGCATTCGAGCCCCGTTACCGACGAGACATTTATGATGGTCCCGCGTTTCCTGGGCCACATACTCTGGTTCAGGACACTGTGAGTCATGTACATCACTCCTGTTATATTCGTTCCATTCATTTGCTCCACCATCTCAATAGGGAGTTCCCAGAACCTTCCTGGTGCACCAAGAGCAAGTCCAGCCTTTAACGAAAGTTAGCTGTTAGCAAACACCATTTTCGCTCAATCCCGCCAAGCAAGCTTACATTGTTGATTAACACCTCGATATCTCCTAAAGTAGATACAACACGTTTCACAACCGCGTCGACGTCCCCATGGCTCTGTATATCAATACTATAGGCGCCAACCTTGATATTGGGGCATTTGCTCTCAATTCGAGCTTTCACAGCCTCTAGCTTGTCCTAATTTCGAGTTAATACCTACCGCGAAACAGTGGTTCTTCGAAGCATTACCTTACTTCTGGCCAACAGAGCTACATTCATTCCCTTCTCTGCCAAGGTCATGGCAATGGCCTCGCCGATGCCCATAGAGGCGCCGGTCTGTAAATGGCAGCCGACATTGTTAGCAATAGCCGCCGAAACGACGCGGAATGCAGGACTCACGATCACGGCAGTACGGCCTTTCAGGTAAGCTTCCATTATGAGGCAGTCAAGTAATCTGTCAAACGATGATTGCTTCCTAAGGGATGTTGCAACCCGTCCTGAGGGCTTGTTATAGACCTGCCCACCTGCCGTGGGGGATCACTCATCGCGGGTGGGGTTGGCGGGTAATGCCCTTCCGAAGTGGAGAACCCCGACTTAGCTATGATATCAGCGTAGACTGACGCAGAGTATATACTACGCCTCTACTTGTAAGAGCGCAACGACATATAAAATAGGTCAATGATGACAAGCTAACTTAGGACTCTGTAAAATTCTGCCATCTTGTCCTTTTGTATCTCGAAAGTTGTCTTTCTACGGTTGATTTACCACATTTAAACCCCAAACATGGCTGACGTCCGGCCATTCACTGTAAGCTGACCTAATGGCCATCATGGAGAATAACACTCAGCCAAATAAACCGCAGGTCAATATCCCCGAGTCCCTCCTACAAGAAGTGAATGCGAAGCTCAAGCTCGCCCGTCTAGATGAGAGTATGGGTGAAGTGGAATGGAATGACCTGGAGATTGGGCATACAAAGTTCAAGCAACTAGTGGAATTCTGGCGCGACGAGTATGACTGGAGAAAGTTTGAACCTTTTCTTAATACCTTTCATCATTTCAAGATGCCGATACAGGTTCCCGGTTTTGAGACTTTGGACATTCATTTCCTGCACCATCGATCCTCGCAGGCGGATGCAATTCCTTTACTGTTTGTTCATGGATGGTATAGTAGTGCTTACCTGCTAAATAACTGTTGAGCGAGCTAATGCGGTAGTGATAGGCCAGGGTCATTTCTGGAATCTCTGAAGATCATACCATTACTTACGGAGCCTCCAGACGGACGACAGGCTTTTCATGTTGTCGCACCATCGTTACCCGGATATGGATTCAGCGACTTTTCTCGGAAGAGTGGATTCGGTTTGGAGAGATATGCCGATTGCTTTGCCAGACTGATGGCCGCCCTTGGATACGACAAGTTTGTTTGCCAGGTAAATCATTGTGCTACTTAGGTACCTTGTCGCGAGTGAACTAATGGATCATAGGGCGGTGACTGGGGTTCGTCGATCGTGCGATACATGGCATTGGGGCATCCAGACAAGGTGCTTGGAATCCACATTAACATGTTTCTGGCGCTCCCACCAAGTCCAGATAGCTCGGTCGAGAAGTTTCAGCGGTACCAGAACATGGATTATAATACACAAGAGTTGAAGAACTTAGAGAGGACACGATGGTTTGCGAACAATGAAGTCAGTACGACCACAAAACATCAAAATGTGCTTATTCTTCCTCTGACTGAAGCAACTTGCAGCGCGGATATCAACGGGTCCAAGAGACCAAGAACGTGACACTCGGTTATGCCCTACATGACTCACCCGTTGGCATGCTGGCATGGCTTGTGGGCAAGCTAAAGGCATGGACTGATGACTATCCCTGGACAAAAGAGGAGATTACTCATTGGACATTTATACTTTACCAAGGAAGCCCAAGTGCAGCAATGCAGATCTACAAAGAAGCAGAAGCAGTCCTTAACGAAGACAAAAACAGTATGCTGGGGAGGTATATATCTCAACAAGTCGGTTGTTCTGTTTTCCCGAAGGAGGTAAGTACAATGTTCGGTGCAGTGTGTGTTAATGCCGCATGGCTGATATCTCAATAAAAGCTATGGCTATCTCCTCGCGACTGGATGAGCGAAACATGTAACATCCAGTTCTGGAAAGAACACAAGTCTGGGGGACACTTCATCGCGTGGGAACGACCAGAAGCGTTGGCAGCGGATGTTGCAGAGTTCTTTGACAAGAAAGGGCCTGTTTTTCGCAGTGATGGAGGGCATTGAGGAGGATCAAACCACAATGTGGTATCGGCAAAGGACGGAAGTGTAACTGATTCATTACGTACCCTTCCCTACCTAGTCAGCCATGTGTTCGTTATAATCCTCTAGATTACGGACAAGGTATCAAGAAACCACCTCCGCTGACTACAATATATAAAATCGGGTATTCGTATCTGAACAAGATCTGTCAACTGAAATGGGATCGTAGTGTGACCATAGAATCCTTTAAGATCTTTTGGACATACCCTGCCCCGACGGAACAACAAGCAAAGCATTGGTATAGTAGTTATGTTCGCATAGGTCAATTGTGTCTGGCGCATGTACTAGTGTGGAACTTTCACTATGTTGACCAGGAAGATGTTTCAGGCCTGGACATGAATTTACTATGGGATCTCCAAGGGATACCATTCATTTTGAGTCGATGTGTAAGGAGCTCGGACATAGTATGAATATATATATAAAATCTGAATTGAAATAACATATAAAAGTGGTATGGGATAACCACCCTCTTGGGGATAATATACACAATATTTGTCTAATGGAAAGACATGACGTTGAACTGAAGGTATCTAAGTAAGTGGCAGGGGTAAGCTCTTTTGCAGCATAGACGTGTAGTAAGTACTCCGTAGTTCTCAATCCATTGGAGTGGCTCTGAACACGAAAAGTAAGCGAGGACCTTCCGTGGCATGAGTATTTTTCAAGTCGTATGAGGGTTCACCAGCTGGTTCTGTGTGCCCTGTCCTGGGTATAGATGGAAATCTTTTGCCCGGTTATTGAGCGCAGTCCCAAAAGTAGGTCAGAAGCGAAGCTTAAGCCAAGGCCCGGCAGGAACTGCTTCTGGAAGTAGGAAACCTGGTACCGCTGGCAAAGGTGCCTGCTTATTGGCTCGCAGCTTACTCAAGGTCTTGGCATCCAGTACGCTAAGCTTCTTTTGGGGTGACTTTGCGAGTGGCCCCACTGAGCCGCGACAGCGCTAGTCCCCAACGGGCCAAGGGTCCAGCTACACGTGACTGGCACGGAGCGTCGATCCCGCCCGATATCCGATTGGTGGCGGAACGGGCGTCGCACTTCCCCTCTTTCAGACGGGGATCTGAAACCTGCAGTCGCTGCCTGCTTTGCTATCCTTTTCTGCACTGGAATATCATCGCCTGTCTCGCAAGCACTGCCTATTCCTGTTTCATGCAAATCACAGCTTGCTCTTCTGTACTCGGAGCTGACCTGCATCTGTCCTTGCCTGCAACTTGCAGCGTCGTCTCCGCCCCTTATACACATGGTGTTCCCTGGAAGGCTTAGCACCGGGTGCTATGTATGCCGGAAGCGGAAAGTGAAGGTATGTTCGGCAACTAAGACAGAACTATCCTGTCTCTCTTTGTATACGATAACTTACTGACTAGGACAGTGTGATGGGGCTCGACCAGCATGCCGTCGCTGCGTCACTCAGGGAAGGGAGTGCACGGGTTATCCTGATGCCTTTGCCTTTCGGGCATATAAAGCCACGAAGGAACCTCAATCCAGCAAGGCAGTAGCCAGGAAACGAGGCAAAATGACGACGGACAGTGAGCAGCCTTCGACTGGCTCAACATCGCCGTCACCGGCAGTATCAGACCAGGATGGCACAGATACACGTCTAGTTCGCGTCAAATCCCCATCCACACCACCCAGTCCCCCTGCGGCAATAACCCCATGTCTCGAGTGGCAGTCGCTTTGTTATTTCTTCCACCAGCATGTCCTGCCCACCCAAAAGTCTCCTTGCGAGGGTCATCTTGCGTTTCTTCCTGAACTATACCAGGAGAAAAGCAATGACCCGTCTCTGAGACATGCCATTCTTAGCGTATCTTACCTCTCCTTATTCAACACAGCGCGCGTAGATGAGCTATATGTGAATGCTAGGAAGCATTATGGCGCGGCCTTGAAATCGCTCACAGCCTCTCTCAGCAACAAGGAGACTTCGCTTCAAGACGAGACGTTTGCAGCGGCACTTTTCTTGAGTATGTTCATGGTGAGTCAATCAACACCGTCTGAAATGACCAGCACCCGTTGCTCACCAACCATTAGGACCTGAGCGGCGAGAGACAGGGGGCCGTAAATCCTCACATTCCTGGCATTTGCTCCCTCATGCATCTGCGGGGCAGACCACAGCGCAGTAGTAAATATGCCCGCAAGCTATTCGGTTGGGCATTCACACAAATAGTAAGTTGAACCTCTGTAATCACGGTAGCGGTTGTTGACTTGGTCCCTGCGTTGCAGCAAATACAGGCGATCGTCAGCAATCAATTTGCGTATGCCTGCTTGCCACCGTCTATCAATATGGCATACAATCCCGACTACGTACTACGCTCGGGGATCATCACCAGCATGATTTCCGAGTTCTGTCAGGCGGCTAGCGAGTTTCGACGAAGCGAACACAACCACCCACCCACCGCCAGGGCCCGGTTACTGCATTCCCTGCTGGGACGGGGGTACTTTGTCCTGGAGCAAATCAACATCTGGGACGAAGCAGTTCCTCACCATTGGAAACGCCAGTTTGACGTGCCGGCTATGGGCCATGTGAATCAAGCAGAGCAGGCTGCCTCCCGAGATCCATGGACCCCTTGTTTCTTGGCCGTTGTCCAGGCAGCGCAAATCTTCTTTTATATCCACTTGTTCGAGTGCTGGGAAAAGTTCGTACCCGTTGGGTCCGAGATAGACGATGAACACCTTGAAGATTTCTCTATAGAATCATTCACCGGGGTAGACGATCGGATCAGGAGCCTGATCGATGTGATATGCGACACTGTGACTGGCACATTAGGACATGTCACCCCGAATCAGGGGTTCCAGCTGCACCCCAACAGCAAACTGGCGAATGGGTACACGCTTTTGTGGCCGATGTGGGTGGTGGTAAATTCTGGGCTTGCGACAGCGGACCAAATGGATCTCTGCCGGCGTGCTCTCGAGTGTGTCGGCTCGACGATGGGCTACCGGCTGGCCTCTGTCCTGTGCGCGGATAGTACGCCGGAAGAACCTCGTTCAAGCATACTTGAACAATCCCCAATGATTCACAGCTTCACAGCTGTACAATAAGCCGCACCTGATGAACCTTTTGATGCCGTGTTATGAGGCACGATGACCGTTGTGAACTTATACCCTCGATCGCGCGGCGGAAACAAGCCCAGTGACTGATTCTCAGCGTATTTCCCATGTAGCCTTTTTAATAGAACCTATTCTTCTTCAGATCACTTAGTAATCTTTATCCTACCTTCTAAACCAAAATTGACTTTCTTACCTGTGTATATTCCAACCAAGCAACCGGTGTTCCCACTGGGTAGCTCACCCCCTATGTTGAAGACCAAGAGGCGCAAAGCATCTTATATACTTCTCAGGGGAGCTCCTGCAGACCACGGATTAAAAAGCAACAAATCCTACTGGACAAAAAGCAAATTAGAAAAGTCTACTAGAGCAAGAAAAGGATAAGTCAACAACCAAGACCTCCCCCCACTGTCTGTTTCGCAAGAGGCTACCCGAAACGGTTAGCGGGGTGATCTTCGTAGGGCTGTCCAGGAAGCCGGGGGGCTGAAGTGCCGTGCACTCGGACACACAGAAATTCTAGTTGGCACTTGTGACTCGGTGAAAGTGGCATGTGGCGCTGAATATCGGCTTGTCGTTACTCCGTATTGCAGGAGCGAATGCTCGGTTCGGAGCCCGAGCTGAGGAGACGGTGATAGTTTGGCCCTCGGGGGATGACCGGGGTCGGGGTCAACTTCCAGATAGGGAAATCGGCGGCGAAGACCCATTGATCGGTAGACGTAGCATAGTGACAAAGTGTCGAGACAATAATAGTAACTCAGTGAACTCTGGTTAAGTATACGGCAGGATTCATCATATATGGCGTAGAATATGCACAGGCTCAAATTTAGCCAACTATAAGCCCAACACCCTAAATAACTCCAGTATAACATGCAAAAAGAAACAAAACTCTGCTAATTACCGCCATACAGGGCCCCAGTAGTCATTAACCCCATCAAAGGCGCTACTAAACTTCTGGCATCGCGGATGATCATAATCTTCTTGCGAGCCCTGCGGCCAAATAGGAACAGCGCAGAACTCATCATCCTGGCAACCAGAACACTCCTTCCATGTACTCCAGTCAAGGTAGTGCATCAAGTCCTGCACAATACCGATCGCTGTAGTGTAGTCCTCTGCCTCCGTGACTGCCATAAGACTGCTGCAGATCCGGCTGCTCACAGTATAGACAGATCGGTAGGCCAAAGAATCTTTGTCCGCATGGAGCGGGATGAATTGGCTAGCGCACCGGTCCATCTCAGCGTAGTAATCTCGATGATCACGATCGATAAAGGGAGATAATATACGGTCTGCCGTATCCACAATATACTCAAGACGAGCAGCCTGGTCGTCGTCGTTATGGAAGGAGACTAAGCTGCGGAGAATGCGACCGTATCTCTCAACCACCATGTCTGCCACTGCTTGCCAATTGACCCGCCGGGTCGTAACATCGTGAGTCATTACCAACGCCGTCAAATCATCCCTGATAGGCGCAAGCGATGAAGCAGGGAGATGCGCCAGTCGCGGATGCCTGCTACCTTGAGGGAACAGATCAAGACCATAGTCATACGCAGTGACGAACGCATCATAGTTGACAATGACCCGGTCACCCCCAATGCCATGATACCTGGAAGTGACCGCCCGAAGCAAATCCCCCGACTTGCCGCCCTTCTTCCCTGGTTCCCGAGTAGGAAGTGCCACTCGAGCAATCTGAACCTTTTCTAGCTTCCGTTCAGGATTGCACAGGATGATCTCAAACCCAGCGGCCATGCGGATCACCCCGTCGATCCGTCCCTTCCATTCCTCTTGCGCGATTCGACAAACTGCGCGAGCGCGCGCTGTCTCTTGGCTCACGCCTCCGGGTTCGAGTTTGTCTTGGAAGAGGACTCGGTCTTGCAAGTCTAGCGTGCCTATTTGGGACTTTCCCGCTGAGGTACCGTCGATGTACACAAGTCGGAGGTCTTCGGTGGTGGCGTAGGTATGAAGCCAGCCCGTCTCGGCCGGGGAGATCATTACTTGCTGGGAGTCGGAGTCCAAGCTATGTGAGGGCTCCCTGAGAGGTGGACGAGCGAATACCATCGCGTGCTCGGGGTCAAAGGCCATCCAGCCAATCGAGGAGATAGGGTCCGATCGTCCGTCGCCATGGTAAAGCTTGACTCCCTTCGGGACAGAGGCAAGGAAGAATGTCATTCCATTATGATGGAGTGATGATCCCCATTGTCGCATGGAGGAGTGGATGGCGTTGAATATGTGGTTGGCGTTGTGCATGGTGTGCGGTTCCCTGATGGCGAGCGCGGTGGTGGTAGTAATTGTGGTGAAGGCTGTTAAACATGTTAATAATAATGAGTGATACATGATCGTCAGCAATAAAGTGAAATGTCTGAGATTTGATGGGTCTCACCTGTCTTTAACTTGGTTAGACTCTCGTATAGTTATATGTCGGCTGGTTAGTAGACTATGTTGTTGTCCGCAGCTCGGGGGATCCACATTGATTGCACGCCGCCAGTGCTTATCCCCGAGCACTGTCCTGGCACTTGCGTTGCTCGCCACCTGGTGATCCTCGCTGCCTGCGGATTGACACGTACTACGGATTTCGTCATGCAGGAAGCAGAAGAGAAGATATGGTTGCCTGCTGCTTCCCCCTCTTGTTCCTTTGTTCTTCATCTTTCAGTTTCAGATCCGCTGATCTGATCAGCCCTACATCGATGGATGGTTGTCAGCCGAACGTGGAAATAGTAGTTGCAAATTTGATTTCCGAATATAATTAGTTCCTCTAGCTTGTCCACCGTAGATTTACTAAGCGGAAAATAACAATTTCAGACCGCTGGCCCGAATACATCATCACCAACATTAGCTGTTGCCTGGCCGAGGCACACTCTTCTCTGACGTCGTCATCTTCTCTCACACACTCCAAATCTCATTATCCGTGCCCACAACAACACGGCACTATACCCATCAGTCACACACTCAGGCATTGATTTCTCTGGTAACAATCTGAGAAGGCATCGTATCGACCTCCTTGCTCTTCTCAATCACGCCCTCACTGCTGGACCGGCTAGCAGCCTTTCCAGGGCGGATTCTGCGCATGCAGGCCGAGAAGAAGGGGATGTATCCGTAGCGCTCATTGTACCACATGCACACATAGCCGGTGATGATGCAGATCCAGTACAGGTTGTATCCCAACACCGATCCATACGTGGCAGAGTTTGTCCAACCGAACAGGGCGTTGAAGATACCCCATCCACCACCGCTACCCAGCTCCGGGTTACAGCAGTTGACGTGCCAGACACTCTGGCGGATATCGTAGGAACCGGCTCCCGAACCGGTTTCGGAGGCATCACCGCCGATGATGTTGTTCCAGGCGTTGTTCTGGAGGTACCAGATAGCACGGGAGAAGAGACCGGCGGAGACGAGGTAGAGGAAGCAGGTTGAGATGATCAGGAAGTACTGCAGGGAGGCAGTGTTACCACACCTATCAGAGGAATCATGTCAGTCATGTAGCAGGGGGTTAGACGGTAAGGGAACTCACCTGTAAAGAAGGTATCCGACAGCAATACCGGCAGCAAGACCACAAACAACGGCGAGAGGGAACGAAGTAGCAGGGAGACCAAGACCGACACCACCAACATACACGACAGCCTCCAGACCCTCACGAAGAACAGTCACGAACGGAAGAAGGAACATGACATATTTCTTGGACCAGTCCTTGAACCGTTGGTAGATACCGATCTTGGTCTTCTCTTTCTCTTCGAGAGCCTGGGCCAACTTGTCGCGCCACTTGTCCTGCAGCTTCGAGACGCGCAGAAGACCAGCACCCATGATACTGATAATAATGGAAGCGATGAAACCGAAGATACCTTCCCAGATATCCTCGCTACCGGTGAAGACATCCTTGTTGAGGCCGTAGAAGGCACCGATCATACCACCACCGACGCATAGACAAATGAAGAGACCGAGTGCTACACCAGACCATACCTAGACCATGTCAGCGGGGAGAATTAGATTATGTATGGGGGACATAAACATACATGTCGATTTAATCGTTTTAGTGTTTGCACATCACCTTCCCCTCCTAGCGTCTGCTTGAGGAACGACAGAAGCACGGACACAATAATAACACTTTCGAGACATTCACGAAAGCAGATGAAGAACACTGTAGTTGTGAGCAATGGACCAAAGTGCAAGAGTTACTAAGTCATACCCGTCACTGCAAACACACTGTTGGCCATCTTGTCGACGGTAAGCCTCGTCCAAGGCAACCCTTAGGGACAATGAAAAGGGTCAAAGAGTGAATGAGAGTCCAAGCCAAAGGTCCTGTCCCAGCTCCTTCAGATGACAGAGGGACATGAAAGCAACATATACCCCAACATAGGAACGGCAGCTTCCTCCAATTCTTCTCCGATTCCCGCAACCCATTCGGATGCGTCTTTTCAGCGGCTCAGGTGCCACTCCATCAGTCCATAGAGGCACCTCACCGAAATTGCCATGGCACTAGTTTGAAAACTCTCTACCGGGCCTCCAGCGTCCGAGCCTATACGATGGTTCATTTGACCTACGTAACAAAAATGGCCACTTCCGTTCTGGCTTATCAATCTTGACAGGAATCAAACTCTGGTCCTATGCCTACGGTATGGCTATCGCGGCTTGCTAAGGGTCTGAGAGGCGTGTCCTGGGTGACTAGCAGCGGGTCAAGGATGATTGCCAAGACGTGGGAAAAAAATCTGATAGCGAGGAGTTCGAAGCGATTGGCTTATAGGAGTCATGGACATGGATCAGATAAATCGTACCCGGTCAAAAGGGGTGGGTGCCCCATCGGCGGCGGATGTTGAAGTTTTTGGGTTGATGGCCCACTCCGTGGCCCGGGTGTAACGATACAGTCACCGTATTCCGGATATTCCAAGCCTGGCCAAAGAGACGCCAAGATATGATTTCCTGGTCACTGAGCAGTTGCTTTATGAGACTGTAGCAATGCTCCCTCTCAAAGGCCTATTTGGATACAGGTATGCGCTACAGATTTTGCAGGATAGGTCATCTTCAGGCATGCACAGAATGTGGATCAACTGGTGTAGTCTCAATACAGTGACTATGTGGCAATGCCTGGAAATTTCTACTAGCAGACTGGGTCAAGACTGTTGGTGTGGTTGTTAGTGTGGTCGAAAGATGGCTATTTCATGAAGGCCAAATCAAAGAGTAAGCCCAAAAGGCTTTGTTCTGCGCTCTGTGGGACCCCGATGTGGGAAATTATACCTTTGTAGTTGGGAGGACTATGGTCTAAGAGAGGAGAGCCATCTGGGGACCGCCGAAGTAACGAAGGAAGAAATCTTTTCCATGGCAGCTACTCACCTTAGCTACCGGTATAATGGTCATACTAGTGTCTAGTCGGTTCTCAACCTCGAAATTCCAGCCCAATCACACAACTGGTCTGTCTAATGTCAAATACTTGTACAACGAGTCGGCTTAAGACTTTCACACAGGTTCAACCAATGATAATGCCCATATTTGACCTGCACTTGAGCTATCCACCCCTCTGGAAAGCTCTCCAGTCTGTCAGAAAAACCGGCGACGTGCATCAAACCAAAGCAAATCGAGGTCGTCGTTCTAGGATCGTCAGGCACATCAGGCGTAAAATTACAGCCCGTCTCGTACAAGTATCATTGATTGATAAGATGACCCATAATAAACGAGAGAGCCGTGAGCAATCGGTTGCTCTATGCAATCCTAGCGTACTCGCTAATTAAGCTTTAGGTTAGGCTCGCAAACCAATTCCTTTCTTTCTCCCAACCTTGCCCTCGGGATATCAGTGGCGGACCGGTGGGACCGCCAGACGGGGATTTTTCTAGTGACTTGCATACCCTCTTTTCGTGGGTCATGGGGGCCATAATTGAATTGGAGGCGGGGAGAAAATGGGTTGCTTGACTCGGTCAAAGGTGGATATTGAGCGCGAAAGGTCAACGGTGAAGATTTTTGAGTTCCCATAGGCATGGTATCTACGGTCTCAAATGTTCATTGCAGGACGGGCTACTGGTAGATGGCGGACAGCGGCCGAAGCAAGATCTACCGATTAACTCAGAATCAATTTGTTGTGTTATGCTATGGCTGCATGGTCGGTACTGGCGGACTGCGCTGCCCAACGGACTAACCTCAGCTTTCAACTAGAGATTCGTGATTGATAAGAGCGATTTAGAACCATACATGCAACCATGAACAGGACGTCATGCCAAGGAGAAAGACCATCACAATCATACAATGTGTACATAATGCCTTAGAAACACGGACAGGTTACCCTGAAACGTGTATACTTTGCGACAACAAACCTGGAACAATCGCACCAGCCGCGGGGAGGATACCCCAATATGGTAAGATTTTGATGCCAAGATAGACCGTGTCCATCCGCTACCTCGCTTAGAACCACCCGGGCCTCGGATACAGGGCCCGAGGCAAATACATTGAAGACCTATCGTAAAAGCAGCCTACCAAATCATGAGTCAAACCCGGGAGATGACCGACGGCCCGCACGGTGTTGTACTGATGCCAAGCAGGTCCTCTCATCTGGTGACCTCCAGATGGTGGGGTCAGTACAGGTGGCCAAGAATTTCTTGTCATTTCAAGGCCGCTGCTTGGCCTGTGGATCTTATCTGATTTAGAAGCTTCGGTGATATGGGTCTTGGCAACCCACATGGCCAGTGGGCTCCGTGGATGGCCGAATGATACTGGCTTCCTCGAGTGGCACAAGATAAGTTGACAATGATTAGGCGTACGTATACATGGCTGGATCCCTCATTACCGACTTACCAATCTCTTGCCTCTTGGCATATCCTACCAAATGGGTCAATGGTTTGTGGGCGAAAAGTAACGGACCAGTAGATGGAGTATGATACAACGTTTTCCACCATCGGCTGCTCCGGAATCACGCATGAGGCATAGTTGGAAAAGAAAACTCTACTAGAGGAACGTCTCTTTCTGGAGACTTCATTCTGTGGGCTCGGATGTATTTGCAATCCCGCAATTAGAATGGGCCCCATTAGGCACCGTATGACAATAGAAGGCAAAAGTCTGGCCAGACATATATACTCGGCCATTGGCTTCCTGGAATAAGTCAGACAGACTCTGAGCTCTATCCTCTCACCATGCGTTCCCAGGCTGCCATCCTGCTTGGACTGAGCTGGGCCGTGAGCCCCGTCCTCGCCGGACAGGGCTTGACGATGTCAGCTCCCAATCTGGCTGACTATTGCTTCTACTCCATATATACTGCTCTGGGATCATACACATGGGAGGGTGAAACCGTGGTATCGAGCTCGAGCTCCGGCCAGGGCTCCTCCGGCAGTTCTGGACATGGATCGTCCAGCGGCTCAACCTCACATGGTCGCCGAACAATGCTAGAGAAGCGTGGTCACAAAAGTTCCACTTCAACGGGAGGTTGCACAAGTACCGTGGGTGTCATGTCTATGTATGCCAGTGCAAAGGCGTGGTGCAATAAGAAGCAATTCAACACCGCTGTCCCAACATACTGGGAAAGTCTCTGTGAAGACAGCAGCGTGTCCCTGATGAGCTTGACCGAAATAATGGCCAATGCCACCGATGAGTACATTGCCTCCCTGCCTACTATCGACCCGGAGACGAACAGTACAACTACCACTGGAACCATTGATTCGCCTGTCCTGTTGAGCCATGCCTACTACAAACGGGCCTACAAGTCTTATGTAGGTCTCTTTTTCCTCCTTTTGAGTTAGCATTTTCTAATATCCGTTCAGGTGACTCACGACTATGCTTTGACTAAAGACAGACGCTACGGATGGGGTCTCATGGGGTACTGGGGCGGTGTCTTGGTCCTGGGCATGATAGTCAAGGCCTGGAAGTTCGTTCGGTCTAGTATGAGGCTATCTCACGGCGGTGACGCCGAGAAGAGCAGTGCAGGAGCTCGACACAAGACATTCGCACCAGTTGCTGCTATTGCACACTTCATGCGCACATACTTCGTTATTCCTGCCAGTTTCGCCCCTTATCTGTCCAACCATCAGCAGCTTTTCCTCTTCCACACTATTCCCAAAAGACTGGATACCCTGATCGTCTTCGGCTTCTGGGCCCTCGCCATCATCTTGTCATGCGTCAACTATGAGAGCTTTGTGGGCAACATTAGGTATGTTATCAGTGTTTACACACGGATGATACACATTGGCTAACGATTTATATCAAGCACGCCGAGTTTGTTCCAGCAGAATTGGCAATACTCCTCCGACCGCACCGGCATTCTGTCCTATGCTTGCCTTCCCTTCCTGTGGCTCTTTGCTGGACGCAACAATATCTTCCTCTGGGCAACCGATTTCAATGTGCAGTCATTCAACATCTTCCACCGGCACACGGCCTGGGTTTGCACCATCCTTGCCATTGTTCACTCGATCAACTACTCAGTTGTCTTCAAGGTCTACAGTTAGTCACCCCCAGGATTGCAATTCTCATGTTCAGCTTATTGACGACGCATGCGAATACAGCTGGCAGATACGACAGCGCGCTGAAGCAGAACTACTTCTACATGGGTATTGTGGTACGTCGAGAGCTATCTCAATACACAGTGCCGAGCAACGCTAACTTATATATAGGCTACGGTCGTTATGGCAGTCATGCTGGCCCAGTCTACGACGGCCCTCCGCCAGAAGTTTTACGAGTCCTTCCTGATCATCCACATCGTTCTGGCTATACTGACCATCTACGCCTTGTTTCGGTACGTACTCTTAAGTCAAGCAACCATATCCTATGTCTGACGATTCAACAACAGCCACACCAGCTTCGACGGAACCGCCTACAACGGCTACCTCTGGCCCATGGTCGCCATCTGGGGCTTCGACCGTACCGTGCGCTACGTACGCATGCTCTACTGTAACCTCCACGTCAAGTTCGGAAAGGGATTTATCTCCACCACCTCGTCGACGGTCACCTACAGCCCCGAAAGCGACTTGATCCGAGTCGAGCTCTACCCCGCCTCCAAGACCCTGAAGCCTGGCCCTGGCCAACACTACTATCTTTACCAGCCAGTCACCCTCCGCGGTTGGGAAAACCACCCCTTTACACTGGGATGCTACGAGAACGCAAGCTCCAAGGAAGACCCTACGAAACTCATCTTCTATATCCGTCCTTACGACGGCTGGACCAGACGTCTTCGCGACCAATGCCAGAAGGCCGGCACTGAAATCCGTCCCAAGCTCCTCCTGGAGGGCCCATACGGACATCAAGCTCCACTGCACACATTTGACACCGTCCTCATGATCATGGGTGGAACGGGTATTGCCTCCGCGGTCCCTTACATTCTGGACCACATCTCGCGCGTCGAGGCGGGCAAGACCAACACGACCCGAATCCAGCTCATCTGGACAGGCCGACAAAAGAAGATCTTCGACGAAGTCTGCTGCAGGGATCTGTCTACGGCGTTGGAGCACAGCGACATCACCACTACGCTGTACTGCACTGACAAATCTGCGGCCGGTAAGGTGATTGACTCCGGCGCGACGACACCCACGAAGGAGAAGGAGGCTGTGGCCGACGCCATGGCCCTGCAGGGTAGGTCGAGCGGGTCGATTCGCTCCGTTGAGGATCTAAACGTTGAGCTACGCTATGGCCGACCTGCTATTCGCACTAGTGTTATGGCTTCTGTGCGTGAGGCGGAGGCTAGCTCGGCCCGGTTGGCGGTTATTACGTGTGGACCGGCGGTCATGGCGGATGAGTGCAGGTCTGCGGTGTACGAGGCTATGAAGGGTGGATTCCAGGATATTGAGTATTTCGAGGAGGCATTTGGATGGTAAGATGGGGTGGGGATCAAGGTGATGAGGTGCTGAAGTGACGAGAGGTGGTTACGTTTGCAAATGAGTATATGTAATGTGCGACTGTGCAGAGGTTACTGCAGGGTAATGAAAAGTTCCTTGATGTTGATATCATAGTTACTACTACCTATTTTACTCTTTTTCAGGGATCTCTGTATCTCGTTGATCTGATAAGAAACGTGCTAAGTAAGTCCAACTACTAAAAGCCCCTGGCCTGAACTGCTCCAGCCTCCCTTCACCGGTGAACCCCGATCCCAATCACATACACACCAAACCCATCCCCTCGGGCCAAACTGCCGACTCAGGCTATTCTAACGGGAGGAACCACCGCGGGTGGATCCCGCCGCGCGGACCTTCGCAAGCTCGTACCCAAAAGAAGCTAAGCCTTCGGGTAAGACCCGCATCTCGAGTCTTCCATCCTTGCGGTGATCGATCCGAGGGCTCTCGCAAGCTAATACCGGTTATGCGCCTGTCGGGTATGCGGTGGGACTGTAGGGCATCGGAGCTTGGCTGGGTATCCCCGCTAGCCAAGTGTTGGTTCTATGAGCGCGGCAATTGAAATTTGTGCTCTCCGGGCTTGGCTGGGTTGGATCTGGGTAAGGGCTTGGCGCGGGCTGGCCAGGCTGGTTGCTCGAGATGGGATTTTCGGGCGGAATGCGCGCCAGGGTGTTGGAGGGTAAATGTATTTCCCTGGCATAGGGCATGCTGCTGGACAGAAGCGTGCTGTGTCTGCTTCAGCCTTAATCTAATTCTACTGATAACCAGGAGGAGGTATATGGTCAAGGTACTGCGGGATTTTCCTGCTATTTAGACAGTCTGAATGTGACTGCTGGTTCCGAGAGCGAAATGAGATCAGGCCTACTAGCGGACTTTGCAGTGATCGCTTGGGGTACACATATTGTAGCTATTAGTCCCCTAGAAATGCTGCATCTAATCTCTTCCGAGGCGTCGTTGTTCCTTACACTCCCAGGCCGTCACTCAGCAACCCTTCCCAAGTTGGCGCAGCTGCCTGTCGCGTGTAGTATGTTGTCACTATCTGCATTCTAGGATGCCGCTTATCGGATCATTTTTTTAATGAGGAAAATCTGCATAAGGTCCTAGCAACTCTACTCTTGCCGATTTCAGACCTGTTTAAACCCTGTATAACTATATATTGCATGCTGTCGGTCGCTATAGAATTGAAAATTGTCAAGAAGCATCCATAAATTAGTGTTCTGTATAGATACTGTGAGCAAAGCATACCATAGATAGCAGGACAATATTTCGTTATGTTCGTTTAGGTATTCTCTCCAGGCCATGCCCAGAAGAACAAATAGTGAGAAAGGTTGACCTCGACATTGGCAGAATCTTACCACCTATAGGTATATATTTTCCTACCACATCATACCTATATGCAGACCAATATCATGACAAGAATAGACAGGTTTCATACCTAGGTAGGCATCTAGGGGTAACCCTGATAGTGTCATGGATATATATGCAATATCTCTATAGTTTGGCTAAGTACACATGATGATGATAATAATGATGATGATTCTATTATAGTCTAATACAGCCTCCTAATTATTATGGTGGCTATGTAGACTTAGATTAACTAGATATAGGCGGTACCTTTATTATATAGATGATTATAGAAAATCATAATTCTATCTTTATGCCACAGCCCAGCAATCTTCGTGTATAGGCATATAAAGTCTGCTAGGAAAGTCTTAAAAACTAGTAGATATTTTCTAATATACTCAGTAATAGAGACAGTGGTAGGAAGAGGTATAAATAAGAACTATATTTTATAATTCTCTTTATACTAAGTATCTCCTTCCCAGTATTAGGTATATATCCAGTCATTTTTCCTCCAACATAGTCCTCTAACTAAGGTTACTCCGAAAACAGTCCCCTAATTTAAGAATTAGTAGCCGTGGGATTCAAACCTACTATACTTTATTATAGATATGGATGGGGCCCCAACCATCAGATATCTCTTCAGTACCAGCCAGGGTGATGACTACTACACCACCCGGCCACCGCTAAGTACACATATCTGATGGCAGAAAACATCATATTTGGTTCGAACGATCAACGTACAATGCGAAGGGCCATGACATTTCTCTACCCGCAGATAGTATATATATAGCGGTACACTAAGCTATCCGCCTCATACTGGACTTTTGTAGCTCCTGATTTACTGTCGACGCAGGTGTGCATACGCAGAAAATGAACCGACACTACTTCATGACGTCTAAGAGCCCATCATGCGATTTAACTGACGTTGGATGTTTGAGTTTGATGTTACCTTATATCAAAACAGCATTTCTGCCAGCCAAGCAGACCAAAACAGTACATCGGTGGGTAGTTACAGGCAGAGGGAGAACTTAGGTAATCGGACAACAAACCGCCGGACAACGAGCCGTCGGACAACGAGCCGCCGGCGGACTCTCATCACTTCACGCCTCCGCAGGATCCAAACTTGCTTAGTTCATCGAAAATTGAAGCGACTCAGACATGTAGAGGGTTTGGATTGATATAGAAGATTAGTAGGTGCTTGCAAGTCATTGACAATAAAATCCCTTCTCTTCTGAGCAGGTATATACTGTAGTTATCGATGTCAAGATAAGCACTCTACTGCTTTAGCAGGATTGAATTAGCCCCATACGACAAACTAATATAGAAAGATCAAAAAATTACTCATATTCCGTTCTACAGGATAGAGGCACATTGTATCGAATTATTATATATCAGATTGCTACAAAAAGCATACTGAAGCTATAGAAGGGGATTATTCGGAGCACTCGATGCCGGCGGCTCGTTGTCGCGACGGTTCGTTGTCCGATACAGCTTGCTTAACTAAATATCATCGGACAACGAACCGTCGCGACAACGAGCCGCCGGCGACCCTCATCACTTCGAACCTCCGCAGTATTCGATTGCTTGATTCATTCGGAGTTGGAGTTATGCAAGCAAACAGAGGGTTTGGCTTGAAATAGGGGACCAGTATTCGCCTGCAAATCTACCAAGTAAAGTCAACTCTTCTCAGCAGATGCGTGCTGTAGTATTTAGTATGAACATAATCACTATACTGTTTCAGCAGTATTTGGATTGACTCCGTACGGTAGACTTACAAAGATAGAGCGAAGAAATACCTCTGTTACTTTTTACAAGAGCAAGGCACTTTATATGACTATATTATATATCAAGCTGGTTAAGAAACTGATGCTGAAGCTGTAGAAGCAGATTACCTCAGGCACTCGATACCAGCCATCCTACTGCACTAATCGTGATAGGGAAGGCTGTAATTATCCTAAGTATCTAGGAGAAGTAAACACCTAGCTTGATGTTGTATATATATATCATGAGTATAGTATTGAACTGCCTCAAGTTGAATCAATCGTTGCAATTAGTAGGCGAAGCAGTCAACCACCGGCGGCTCGTTGTCGCGCCGGCTCGTTGTCCGATGATACTTAGTTAAGCAAGCTGTATCGGACAACGAACCGGCGCGACAACGAGCCGCCGGCGACCCTCAGTGCTTCAAACCTGCATAGCACGTAATATACAAACTTGTCTATTTCGGGGAAGCTGGAAGTTATTCAAACGGATAGAGGGTCTTTCTCAAAGTAGGAGGTTAGTGTTTGCCTGCTGAATTTCTAATAGCTGTCAATCTCCTACCGAGAAGGCTAGAAAGTTGGATTATCATTATATATGACTGTACAGAAATAGTAATACAAAATATTATATAACTTCAGCAGGAATTAACCAATGTTGCACAGTAGATTTATATGAGGAGAAAGTATCTGAGTTAGCTCTTTAGCATATCATATTACTCAAAAAAGACGCTGAAGCGATATAAAATTGAATAATGAAAAGCATTCAACACCTGCTGTTAGGTTGCAGAATTTCTGATAAACAAGGCTATAGATGCCCCAAATATTCCGATACAGTTAATACCTAGTAAATTCATAGATATTTGATTTATGTAGTGTTTGATTGCTAAGATTTGAATCGATAGTTGTCTCTCGGCAGGAAGAGCGACGGCTCGTTGTCCGGCGGTTCGTTGTCCGGCGGCTCGTCGTCCGATCGGTTACTTAGATGTAATCGGACAACGAACCGCCGGCGACCTTCACCACTAACTATTACTTAGCAGTAATTGCAATAAAAAAAGGTAATAATCATACTAAATATTTTGATAAAGTCACAGTTTGATTTATTTATACATCTGTCCGTATAGTGTACAACTGCTTTATCTTGGATCAACTGTTATATTTTTGTAGGCAAAGCGCCGGTTCGTTGTCCGGCGGTTCGTTGTCCGATCACATCAATGTAACTGATCGGACAACGAACCGCCGGACAACGAACCGGCGCGACAACCAGCCGCCGCGACCTTCACGAGTAATTATTATATTGCAGTAATTGCTATAACAAAGGCTATATGTATGTTGAATATTCAAATAAAGCCGGACTCTATTTTAGATATACCAATTTGTCCGTATAGTGTTGAATTGCTGCATCTTGAATCAATTGTTGCATTTCAGTAGGCAGAGCGGCGGCTCGTTGTCGCGCCGGTTCGTTGTCCGATTACAGGTATCTCAACAACTTATGTAAGCGACACAGTCGCCATTTTTCCTCCAAAGTCAGTCAATCTGCTTACCTATGTTTGGTCGATGAGACTAATGGCACTGTAGAGACCAAGGAGAAAAACGGAGATAAGTTCAAATAATGGGTGCAGCTGTATGTGTGAAAAAAAGGATCAAGGGTACGGTAGCCGCACATACTCCTCCTACTACCTGATACCTTGCTATTGGCGCCCGTGAGAGACTCTGGATGTTAACTGGAAATATATATATACGGCTTCTGACATTCGAGATAGTGGTAGTTTAGGCGACATGAGAGCATAATGAGGAATACTAACAGCTCACAGGCAAGGTTCTACTACTGAGTACGCCTGTGACATATCGCAGAGGTTCTTCCATAGGACGATTGGCATTAAATATTTACTTATGTACTATATCAACGACATAGGAAATCGCTACAAAGAATGCTCACCCCTAGGCACACTACCCTCCGTCTCATCCCCGAGAGACCCATCCTTCGGATCAACATACTCACACCTCACGCTCCACTGGTCTGTCCTTTGGATTACCAACGTAGAGTCCCTCCTACCCAGTGGCTGACCCGGTGACGTGACAGCAAACGCGGCAGCCGAAGTACCCAGGTTCTCGACCTCATCTTCCAAGTATCTCGACCGGGTGACTGATTCTTTAACACCCTTGGTCATAGTGGTCAACGCGTAGGTATTGCCATACGAGTTGCTATTGCTACCTCCGCCTATGCGCTTGTTCAAGGATACACTGAGCATGCCGCTGTCAAAGGCGTCGAGGAAGGGTTTGAGGCATGGAATGCAGGCTGTCATGACGCTGACGCAGAGGACACATTCCGTCGTGATGATTGTGGCGAAGGTAGCGTCGTTCATGTCTGTGGACGGGTATGGATGGGAGTGGCGCATGAAGATGAGGCGGACTATTGTAGATATAATGACACTGGGTTGTAATGTGTTAGTCTGGCTGTAGTCATAGAGATTGGAATGCACTTACAAGATGCGGATGAAAAATGCAACGACAACAGTGACCTTCTTTCCGAAAACGACCTGAACTGGCTTTACAATGTAGATAGGCAGGATGCAGATGACTAGCTCGGTTATTATGTCGATGGGGGCGATGGCGACCCAGAAGGCGAACTGTGTCAGTATCCGTCAGTGGCATTATTGCGAGTGGAAAAATAGTATGACTCGGTGCGCTAGGGAGCAAGATCTTCCAACTCACACTATCTATGCAACGGCCATTACTAGTACTCCAAGGATGAGGAGCGCGGCACTGAAATGCCAAAGTGAAGAAGACTGGCACGGTCCAAATCCCCACGATGACCGAGGTCCAGAATGATATTTGCTTATGCCACTTATTGACTGTCAATCTCTTCAAGAGCTGCAACACGGAGACCTTTGCTAAGCTAAGGGCAAGCACGTATAGAAGGTCTGACGAATAGAGAACCTGGGAGGCGTTCCAATGTCAGAAAACGTGTGTTATCAACTACCGCCTGACACTCACCTTCTCCAATGTTTGCACTTCAATATTATTCAAGCTCGACTTTGGCTTGCCTAACCCGTTTTCTGTTCCCACAAGGGTGACAGCACATTGTGCAACAGCAAAGACCTACTGCCTTGCCGTACCCGCATTAATGAATCAAGTATGACCATGGACTTTGAAAGCTAGACCGGCAAACATACCAGTGCAAGTGATGCAGTTGCATCATCCCATTGTAGTGAACGAAGTATATGGAGGCGGAAGGCCAGTCGTATCAACACAGCCAGTATCATGATCACCATCAAGTAAATGGTCGCAATGGCTATTTCGGCGACATGGTCGGGTGCATGTTGTGTCGCCGGGTAGTGTGCGCGTGTGCCGAGATTTCGAGTGTGAAGTGCATAATGGACATGCGGAAGCAATTGAAGCATGTTCATGACTGGTGTCGAAGCAGGAATGTAGGCATAGAACAAGAGATACCAGCTTGGAATTGGTGTAAGCTACATGTGGGTGAACATAGGTAGGGCAAAGTCCTGCACTGGTAGGTATGGAAGGCTATGTACACGCACACCCTCTCAGTCACAAGAAGAGTGGCCTAGTAACCCCTACTGCCGGGTACCTACTGGAGACTTTCCCGTCCAGCGCAATTATCAGTGAATGGTAATATCTCAACAAGGGCCTGACTATAATAGTTACCCATCCTGCGTGGGAGTCCACAAAGGAGCTGAGACGGAGTCTAGAAGAGCTTCCCCGAGTAAATCAGCCAGACAACGTTGCGCTCTAGGGGTATACCCTTGTGAGACATAATCTATCATCCCTGCTTAGCTTAAACATCATGGTCGATAAGAGCTAATCCATGATTCGAGCGAGATATTTCTGGGGAGATTACGGTCTCCTATTAGGGGTTCTGAAAGCCGGAGATGAGACCAACATACAGCAGGGCTTTCTAGAAGACGCTCCTGGCCTCCACCTTGTCACCTCATCTGGCCCTCTGATGGGAGGAGTTGACTAGTTAAACCTAACTCCCTGGAGACGAGAGAACTCTCAGATAAGTTGATTGAATTTCAACGGAATTATCTCAAGCTTCCCCTGCTATGCGGAAAGGACAAGCGTCTGGAAGACGGCTCTGCTTGGGTCGTGGATGAAATGATTGGCTTCTCGGTCTTCCCCGGTCATATCTGATTGACTAGTTTCGACTGATAGCTAGCACTGAACACAGGATCTGAGCCTCTTGGCCTCAATTCCACCCTCCGAAATAAGAGATTTGGTTTGAGGCGAATCGTGTGTATCAGGGTGTCTTGCGTCAACCGAAGCCAGTGCTGCCACAGGTAAAGGAGCAAAAGCCAGCCGTTCGCCCACTCCGAAGGACATTAGCATGATGAGTAGCGCAAAGCTAAGAGATAGCTAAGCTACTGAGCCTAGGATCCTGATCCTGTCGTCTTGAGTCGGACAGGGTTCATCCCGTGCCACGTCAGCGGAATTGTGGGTTCCGTGGCGGGCGCAACAATCGGTCCGCAACCTAAAGGCTAATTAATGACTAAATTAAGCCTGCTATCAACAAGCGAATTAGCCAATCATTCTGTGTCAATTGCTCAGATCATATGAAATTAATGTATGGCTATCAGTGTGCTCCTCTCCCTGCTCACGGCCTCCGTCGGGGAATCCTCCACCCCGGCCGAACCGTGCATCCTTAGAGGACTTCTGAGACTGTATGGCGAATGCTCTCTCGGTCGACGGCAGAAAGGTGGATATCGAACATCCTCTCCACCGCTAGCACGCGCTGCTCATCCGATGTAATCTCCTCCGGCTCCTTGGATGTCGCAAATGCCATAGCCCCCACGACGGGATTGGAATGGACGATCTTCTTAAAGAGCCATAAGGCTGAATGGGGACACTTCGATGAACAGCATAGTGGAGGTTCAGGTTTCGTAAGGTACAGCTGCCGGTTGCTATCGTTGCAGCACCTTCAGCAGAGCCAAAGCAGACAGTTCATGGTCTACTCTATCCTGCTCTGGTAAAAGAGCCTCTCGATACTTTTCGGGGAATGCAATCTGGTCGAAGTAGCCAGCAACGCGGGGGATGAGCAGTCTTAAAGCCACACAGTCTTCCAGGATATCTAACTTGCTTCCTTTGCGTTAGGGCGAATCTAATGTCAAGCCTTTCCAGGTGGAGCGATAAGACTTGCAGTTAGTTGCATGCACTATGGATTAGCGCTGACCAGACACTGGATCAGTCATCGCATCAAGACTTCAACTTGTTACTTCCCAGTCGGGAATTATAGACTGATATCAAAAAATCAGCGAGTTTTCCTGAGTCGAACGTAAAACTCTTATCCGAGGGCCTGATGCAAAATTCAAAGCTTGGTTGGGTCACCCGCGGCCCTCTTGACCTCAATCCCTGTCTGGCCACCATGCATCTGGACCAGCGTCTAGACGAGGGGCTTGCAGTAGTGCAAACAACGGCGTAGGTGGAATCGGGATAACAATGCTTCCATGACCATATCGACGGATTAATTAACACGTTGGGTATTTCGCAACTAATATGTAGCCAACGCCATGGTTGGACGGACAGACGGCGTAATACCCTACTGCCAACTATCATACCTGGTCCAAGGCCTACTTCAGGGGGCCCGGACATTAATATATTTGGGAAATCGAACACAGATACTGATAATTGACTATGGAAGGTGACCTGCCTATTCGGGGAACCCCCGTGCGTATATTTCAGGGATACAGTATATTATCATGCAGCGAACGTACAGGCCCTGCTAGTACTAGTATCTACCGGTCGCTCTGTGTTAACTAACAGCTTTCCTCAGAGTCGTTCGGCCGATTTTCTTTTCTCTCACGCGTCCCCCTTCCTACCTTGCCGGACCGGCTTCGTTATTGAGCGTTGAGTGAAGCGACACAATGTCTTTCAAACATGGAGAGATGGCAATCCAGGAGCTAAGCTCCCGGCCATACAAGAATCGAGATGATGAGGATATGGCAAAGTTTGGCAGGAAGCAGCGTTTCGAGGTGGGGGTTCTCTCTGGTGTTCTGTATCACAGCTAACGCTAGCAGAGAAACTTTGGCTTCTTGTCTATGCTGGGCTTCACAACCACGATGATGTGTACTTGGGAGGCGGTCCTTACGTACGTCAAAATCTACACTATCAAATCTTACGGAGCTGACCATGAGTACAGCGCCAATCCCGCAGCCATGACCGACGGAGGTCCAGCTACCCTCGTCTACGGTTTTATCTTCTGCTGGATCGGAGCTCTTCTAACAGCAGCTTCACTCGCCGAAATGGCCTCAATGTAGGAGATCCCTGCACCTCCTGCGAATTACAACACTAAGTCAATATATACACAGGGCTCCCACATCGGCCGGTCAATATCACTGGGTGTCAATGCTTGCTCCGAAAGGCCAAGCAGTCTTCTTGAGCTGGGTAACCGGATGGCTGGACATGATCGGATGGTGGGCCAACACTGCATCGGGAGTGTATTTCGCCGCCACCGTCCTACAGGGCCTTTTGGTGTTGAACTATGATGGATACGACTTCCAACGCTGGCACGGAACACTGCTCATGTTCGCGGCGCTGGTCATCTGTCTACTAGTCAACTCGGTTGGTGCAAGGATCTTGCCCAAGATTGAAGGACTCATCCTCATTCTCCATACCGCGGGCTTCCTGGCCATCCTGATTCCTTTGGTCTACTTGGCGCCGCATAAGAACGCAGAATTCGTCTTTGCGAACTTCACAAATACGTCGGGATGGAAGAACTCTGGCCTTACCTGGCTTATTGGGTTGATGGGGACTAACCTTCCGTTCATTGGTACGCTACATACTCCTCAGCTTGACTCATTGGATTAGAATTACTGAATAGCGCAGGATACGATGGCCCGTGCCATATGTGTATGTTCTTCCACCCACTCTTCAGCCACCAAGAAACCCACTCCTGACATGACAACAGCAGAAGAAGTAGTCAACGCCTCCGTCATAGTCCCCTGGTGCATGATCGCGACGATAATGCTAAACGGTATCCTCGGATTCGCCATGGTCCTAGCCTTCCTTTTCTGCGTTGGCGATCTGGACGCCGCCCTCGACAGCGCAACAGGATACGACTTCATCGAAGTCTTCTTCAACGCGACGAAATCGCACGCTGGAACCTCGGTAATGACCGCCATCGTCATCGCGCTGACTATCTGCGCCTCGTTCGGGTTCCTGGCTTCCTCATCACGACTTACCTGGGCACTAGCCAAAGATAAAGGGATCCCGTTCGCTGATTTCTTATCTCATGTGCGAACCAACCCTCCCTTTTCTTGTCTATCACCATCAACAAAACTAATATGAAACTAAACAGATCAGCACCGCAACCTCCGGCTCCGCCCTCCCCCTCCGCGCCATCGCCCTCTGCGCCATAATAACAGCCATCACATGCCTGATCAACATCGGCTCCAGCGCAGCCTTCAACGCCATGATTTCCCTGACAACAGCAGGACTATTCTCCTCGTACGAGATCGCCATCGTGCTCATGCTCATCAAGAAGCTCAAGAATGAGCCGCTCCCGTATGGTCCGTGGACACTGGGCCGACGCTGGGGAATCCTGATTAATATTGGGTCGATCTGTTTCTTGACCATTACGATTTTCTTCTCGTTCTTTCCTGAGGAATTGCCGGTGACGCCGACGAATATGAATTGGTCGATTGTGGTGTTTATGGGTGAGTTTTTGTTGGGGTTGGGGTGGTATTTGGTGAGGGGGAGGAAGATTTATCACGGGCCGGTTATGGATGTGCCGGTTGCTGTTGGTGGAGGTGTGATAGGTGGGGATGGGAATGGGGATGAGGTTGATGATTAGTATGATTGTAATTTGGTAATCATGGGGGTGAGATGTACTGTCAGAAGATATATATAATCAACTCATGCGTGTAAAGGCATTAGATTGCAATCTACGCAATGCTCTGCACGAAATACTAATGTCCAAGATGAGAGGCTAAGGGAAAGCGTTATTCATATTCTAAAAACAAGACCATTTTACTCTTGGCAAAAATACCAAAGACTGTTATTAATCTATTATACTCTGTAAAGTGCAAACGCTATCGCTATATTATATCCACTTTGGTATCGCCTCCTCCGCAACCGTCACTTCAATCAACTTGCTGATTCCATGATGACCGTACCGCCCCAACTCAACATCACCCAGCATATGCCGCCTATCCTCTAGATCATCACCCACAGCCACACGGTAGCTTCGCGAGATGGGATAATCCCCCCAGGCGTTCTGCTTTGTTCCCCGACTATCCGCATCCCGACCAGAGCGGGATCGACTGCTGTTGACGAGCAGACGTACCGAGTCCATCACTAAGGTTCGAATACAGGGTATAGATGCCGTCGCGATAACCAAGTAGCATTCCAGCAGGGCCCAAATGGTCAAACGGTCCGTTGCAGCGGACTGGTCGTCCATTATGGAGAGAGAAGAGAGACTGATCATACGCATGATTGATGCTACCATGGCGCTAGAGCATATGTTAGCATTGTGAATAGTTATGAGTTGGATTGTTACGTACACTAGTCCTAGGCTCATGAGGACGATGAGGACTGCCTTGGTGCGTCGTTTCAGGTTCAAACTCCACAAAGTGAATGCGGGAAATACTGCAAGGTAGAGGTCGGTGGCTGCGTTGATGGCTATCGAAGTACTCGGATCAGCGCTATACCTTGAACGAACATCAACATGTACACTTACTACACTGCACGTAGCTATACGTGGAAAGAATATCTGGTCGCCAGCATTTGCTCTTGACGGTCATATCCCAGACCGAACGAATGTCAGCGCATCGGGCGAGAATAGTCACTGGACTGACGTAGTTGGCGACTATCTGAAGCACAAATACAAGCCATAAAATGTGCCCTGTCAGGTATTTGTGGCGGAATATGGGCATCAAATATAACACGAACGCCACCCGTCCAGTTCCTGTGCTAACGATCGAGACGCATTGAAACACCGTATAGAGCTTTGCGGTCAGAACGCGACTTGAAGAGTCGAGCTCGTAAGCATGTCGTCCGTATCCGTTGGAGATTGCCACCGTGATCAGGGCGGAAGACGCAATAGCCAATGCCTGCCATGGTCAGCTAGGTCGTACCATCTTCACACAAGGGATCCGTACAAAAGCGAGCACCATGGTTGCATCATCCCAAGAGAGATTGCGAATTCGATGCTTCGCGATAAGTCTTAGCAGCAGGATAATGGTGGCAATTCCCGCTGCCACCCAATTGAGGCCCAGAATTCCAGGCCCAGCATTGTAAGATGCGGGCGACATGCGTATTAGCCTATCCTGTAGGCTTGCTGGCACACCTGGTGCAAGCTTGCGCTGTGGGAGAATGTGACCGAGCGTGAGATAGGGATGCGTTGTCTTCTTATTTGGCAGCAGCCGTTCCACCATTGCCTTGAGTTGGCTGGTTCACCCGCAGGGTTTCATCCCCGACAGCCTGGTGCCGCACGAGGCTGCCGGGGATGGTTTCAGAGTTGGTCGATCCACCGTTTGATCGCCCAAATCGGAAGCCAAACAACAAGAAGATGTAACTCAAGAGTAATCAGCCAACTGGATGAAGATTTTTCTGTCAATGTATCATTGGGCTCACACAGCACTGCCAAGTATCCGCATCCAGGGAGTCGTCCGTTGCGGTCATCGAACGTTGGATTAATGGTGGTATTTTGCAGGTCTTTCAGACCCGGCTCCCTCGATTCACGGTCTAGCCAAAACTGATGGTCAGGTAGATGGACGAACCAGTGGGGTTGCTGAAACTGTGGTTTCAGGATTGTTTTGGGATTTTCTTAGTTCTACTTAAGGTTTGCGTTGAGAATCTAGTCGTCAGGAGGCCGACTGTAGGGGACCGGCGCCAGCTTGTGCTGAACCATGGCACCGTGCCAACCAGGTCCCATAGCGCTGGATCAAGCTCATTTCAGGTCCATGAATGACAGAGTATGGGTGTTACAATAGTGGAAGGCTTGTGTTCTGGATGAGCGAAGCCGGCACCATGGTTTCAGGTGATGTTTAAAAATAAAATTGGGGCACGTGCCGCCCGTGCAAAGTCCGGCCTGATCGACATCCACGATGCAGTTAATCCTCTCGTTGGTCCGTGACTGACATGGCACTCCCCATTTGTTTTGAGCAAAGCTTCGGGCAAGTGGTGAACCTCAAGCAGTGACCACCAAAGAAATAATCCCTGTTTGCGCTTTGTGGTCGCCGGACGAAATAACCTCTTGTGGGAAGCGGTTGATGGGTACCCGTACCTGCATGGAATGTGGCATCACAGTGTCACGCCTATCATTGCCGTAACCACGCCGATTTGAGGTTCTCAGTATGCATGAGCACGATAAAAGTCGTTTGGCATATCCGCCTTGACTAACGCCACACTTTAATATGATTGTGCGGACGGTGGATTCCGGTCAAAAGCTCAGGTATGCATCGGCATAAAGGAGATAAGAACTTTCTCGGCATTCCCTAGAACACCGCGGATGTTTTCCAGCCGGTAGTAGCCGGCGGTGTTCTTGTTCTTCTATTTAGTAGTATGAGGTTTGAGTGAGAAAGAGAAGCAAACATGGGCGTAAGATTCCAACACATCCGCATCATTGTTAGCATTGCTTCAATTCGTTCATCGGATCATTGAGTCCTTTCGAATGCTTAAGTTTGGACGCATAACGAAAATCTCATAGTTCGCCCTTGGACCAGATGCTGAGTGAGCAGACCCATTTCCAGCATAGTTTCGGCATAATTGGCCATGAATGGTATTCATTAGCATAACTTCCGCCCCCTGCATAGTTGACTCGCTAAACAAAGGCAAACCGCCATGTAGGGTACCTTGAGAGAGGCACATGCATCCTTTCGTTGGCTGTTGACACGACTATATCTTTAGGCCTTTGGGCGATCCTATGGTTAATAGTTCCGGTATGTTGAAATTCCGAGGATCTGGCCACTTTTAGTTCTTTTGACCCCATTATAGCACATTCCATAGATTGACGGCAGTCGGGAGGTTTCAACAGGAAGGTAGCCCGAGCTGTATCCCGTATTACATATTAGCTATACATTAGCAACATCAAACTGCTCTGCAATTCCTGGTGCCCACAACTTTCAGTCTATTCAACTCCTAGTTCTCTTACTAGAAGCCTCGGCGAAGGCGTACGTTGAGAATGCATTTCGGTCTTTTGATCGTCCTCACACTCTGCAGCTATGTCAATGCCCTTCCGAGTGACATAAACCTCGGCGTTGCCTTGCGTGGCTGTGATGTGGAGGCCTGCGATATGGAGGTAAAGGATTTGTGTTTCTCAGTGAATGCTAAGAGCAGGAGGCTAGCTAACGAAAGGTAGTGTAGGATGGCAGGCAGCGTTGGCGGCCGTTGCGGAGGGAATCCATCCCTGAATCTTCTTGGACTTCCCCTGCTCAGCACGAACACGCCGTAGGTGTCCTAAGCCGTGTCACCCGTGTGTTATAAAATGAACCTGACCGTCGCAGTAATTGCACTTGTTCCTGGAGCAATTCATCAAGCGCAGACCCAGTGACACTTACTGCTACGAAGACCCTCATTGATGTAGAACCCACCACAACCACGGAGACCACGAACAAGAGGAAATCTCGCCCAGCTACAGAGACCACTACCGACACAGATTCCCTTACAGCCACACAAACTACTACCACTACACAGACCGTTACTGATATGGAATCGTTGACGTCTACGAGGAATCTCACCACAACTCAGTCGGCCACAGCTACTCAGACTACCACTGAAACGGAATTCTTGATAACCACACACACTCACAACATCACAATCACAGCGACTCACACTACAACAGACATAGAATCATTGTCAGTCACACAAACTATCAACAACACGCTCACTGCTACGCAGACTACGACCGATACAGAATCCACCACAGCCACCCAAAACTTCACCAATACACAAACCATCCATCACACAGAATCACTTACAGCTACAACAACTGTTACGGATACAGAATCTGTCACGGCCACGCTCACACCAAGTACTACAACGACCACGCAAACATTGATAGCCCCACAGACTGCCACCCAAGGTGCCACAGGTACTCCGGAAGTTGGGGCCTGCTTTTGCTGCACTGAGCAGGTTCGACTTCCGTACGAACTCAATGGCAACTGCGATAACATTCCAGTTTCCAATTGGACTGACAGTTGTCCATCGGGCGATGATCCGAAGCGGGACCACTTGCTATGCTGCGACTCCAGTGGATACTGTATCCAGTTGTCCTAGACATTGATTGCTCTCTATCGCCTACGATTGCGTATTACGGCGTGATTCTAAATAGCATAGTTGCTCAAGTTGATAGAGTATCTAAGATGCCTTAATAATGTCTAATTTTGTAATCAATGTACCCCAACATGCCGCTGAATGGCATACCTCGCAGGAGAGAAGTGTGGGGTCTGAGACCAGATTCCAGTGACCTCATCAATTAAGAGTTTGCATGATTGCCCTAAACATTGAATCTTTCTAATAATGCTACCTCAAATGACCGAAAATGGCATGAGCTATTAGATAACCGATATGCTATGTTCCTACAATATTATCTGTGATCTTACGATAACGTGGAATTATGATATACGATTCAGCAACATGACACTAAGTGAAGGGAGCTAGGTGGCTCTCTCATTCGCTCCTTTGCCTTCTTTTTCCGTGATATTACTCAAAATGGACAAAAATATCCGATAGGCCAGTCCCAAATAAGGCTTGCCGAGGGAATAGTGGGGGTGAACAATAACGGTCGAGGCTAGAGCATCATAGGCTGCAGTATTTATCACCCAGTCTACTATGACTAGCCCATAATACATCGATCTGGCCCCCTGGCAATATTGATGTCCAAAAGCATATATCTTGGGGTATAGCCGGGGGGAATCTCGGACAAGTGTCCGAAAAGCGAATATAAGCCAAGTGGGTCACTAGGAACCAACTAGATGGGCCGCAAAATATACAAACTTGGGAAATGAGACTTTTAGCCCCATGTGGCTGGTAATTCAATAAATTATTGCATCTGGTCTGGACAGGACTAAATTGAAGTCGCAGTTGGGACAGGGTCAGAAATTGGTATGTCATTATCAAAATTCCTCATACCAGGTAAAAATTACCAGGTGTAATTATGTCTAGTATTCAAAAAAAAAAAAAAAATTTACCTAAGTCTACACTCAGTATCCTGCATAACTCCTTGGGGGAATTCTAGGATTTGTTTGTCTATTTTGAAAGTAGTATTCTAAACCACGTTCAATGGCTGACTTGGTATAAAACATAATATAATATTACATGTACAAGTCCGCTCATCATCAGCGATTTTCTTATATTGATTGACCTATTTTCCAGCTCCACCCTAACACCAAAGCACTAATTTCTGACTCAGTCGCGTATAAATGCCCGACTAAATTTGCATACTGTTTGCGGCTACACTTTTGTCGTATCGAAAGTTAGGCACATATCCATTGCGAAACTACTTTCCCATACTTCGTCTTTGGCCGCTTAAACTACCTCCATGTCTCCGAGCATTTCAGTCATAGTCGTCGGCGCCGGTCTAGGCGGTCTTGCGACTGCCATTGGTCTACAGCGGGCAGGCCATCAAGTAACGGTGTTAGAAAAGTACCCTACTCTTGGAGAGGTCAGTTTCACACTCTCCCCCTAAGATGCTGGTGTTACCTGACGCTCGTAGATCGGAGCTGGGATCAAGGTACCGCCAAATGCAGGTCGTGTCTTTCGAGAATGGGGTCTCTTAAACGCACTGGAGAAGATTTGCATTATTCCCGAGGACGGCAAAATGCGTTCCTATCGAGACGGCAATGTATTATCCACTATGCTCCAGGACAAATTGATACAGGAGAAGTATGGAATTCCCTACTTCGTGGTTCACCGCGTTGATTTACACCACATGTTGGCGGAGGCTGCCCAGCGTGAAGGCGCTATTATCGAGCTCGGAAAAGAGGTAGCCAGCGTACGCGGTACGCCGGAGAAGGCCTTCGTTCAGCTCACTGATGGGGAGGAAAGGGCCGCGGATGTCGTCCTGGCAGCAGATGGCGAGCGCTCCCGCGTCCGCACATCAGTCCTAGGACAGGAGTTTCCGTGGAAGGATAGCGGCGATCATGTCTTCCGTGCCACAGTGCCTCTTCAGGCACTGGAGGGCGATGAGCAACTCCGAGGATTGACGCGGGGGGTCAATTGGTGGGTAGGGCCAGAGGGAAATGCACTTACCTATCCTCTGAAACGAGGTAGACTTCTCAACATTGTGATCACCCATGTTCATCCCCGGGACGCGCGCGTGGAGTTTGCTCCCACTCCCATTTCCCCAGCGGAGGTGATACATGCTTTCGACGGATGGGATCCCTTGCTACATCGCCTCTTAACCCTGACCACCACATGTGCCCGTTGGACCTTGCTACATACTGACATAGCAAGTCACTGGACGGGCGAAACAGGCAATATTGCTTTGATGGGGGATGCGGCGCATGCAATCCTTCCCTATCTGTAAGATGAACCCTCATGCGAGAGCTAAGCGTGCTGTTTAGTAACATGCGGCACAAGTCACAAATTCCAGATATTTTGACCATCTTCGAAACAATCCGCAAGCCCCGTGCGATCGAGATGCAGCGCCGGGTGAGCATGGCACGCGATATCTGGTCTATGCCGGATGGTCCGCAGCAACGCGAACGGGACCGACAGCTGCGCGAGCATGAGCCGTATGATGGATATCCCAATGTCTTGGCGGATCCCGTCCTCGCGCAGTTCATGTTTGGTTACGATGCTTTTGAGGCGGCTCGCGAGGCGTGGCGCAAGTTTGAGAAGGGGGAGTTTCCTAACACCAGGGGAACCTGGAAAGCTACGGGTGTGGTATAGAGTAATCACTTAGATTGGGTTTACGTCTTTTACTGTTAGGATTTGAGTGTATATTATCGTACAGCTTCTAGCTAGAGCACCCTCTAGTCAGGAGGGACCTGTATCTGGCAAAGAAGCAGGTACGAATCAATGGTGCATTCACTGCCACAGGTATATCATCGGTACAGAGCTAGTTCTCCAAATCTTTAGTACACTTTTGGGCCTGCTGGGCGAATTGGGTTATAGGCGTCGGGGAGTTACTGGTCCTAAGTTGGCCTGACACAAGCGTCCACAATTGGATAGACCATTCGTACACCCAACGACCTTGTCGCAAACAGACCATGGTGGAACTTCCGTCAGCAGTAATCTCCATTCTGCGGGTGAGATAAATACCATTGGGTACTTTTGGCCGAGGCTGTCGCTTGATACCTTGTGGCAGCACGTTTCGGTGTAGTATAGGTGACAGGTGTTGTGACTTGATAGCCCGCCGGCCGAGCAGAAATGTATATATTGTGTATGATTACCGGGGGTAGCACCATGGCCAGCCGGCCAAAGTCGTTCTCCCCCTAACAGATCGCCATCCTCAGCTACATAGAGTCAGCATTACAGTAGACACTATTCAGTGCCTGTCAGCAGCATCCTCGCCATGTCTACAGTCGACATACAGACACTCTTGTCCAACCTCGCGGTGCTGAGCCAGCAGCCCCTAGAAAATGACGAGCTTCGCAGCCAACTATCCGAAGCTCTCTCCCGCGCCCTGGTGGCAGTGGAACGCCCGCTGGATACTGTCCACCGCCTCTCCTTTGCAGTGGGTGCCTCTTGGGATCCCCTCTTCACGTTATCTGACATGATCATAGCCCCTGCAACTAGTCATGACCAAGGTCGCGATTGACTTGAATCTCTTTCAGATTCTTGTCTCCCACGGCCGGCCCATGGGCGTGACAGAGTTAGCTAAAGCCGCCGAGGCAGAGACTCTGCTAGTACGGCGTATCTTACGCTACTTGGCCGCATTCAACCTGATCGCCGAGACCAGTGTCGACCAGTTCGAAGCGGCCCCTGCCACACATGCTCTCACGGTTCCTGGATTTGCTGCAGGAATCATCCATCAGTCAGTGGATCCCATTCAGCTCCCTCGTGCCTCACTGACTAGCAACAAGCTTCGACGTTCAACTTCCCGCCTGGGCAGCTCTGCCCGAAGTCCTCGCAGCGAGCGAGTATCAGAACCCGTCAGACCGACAGCGCACAGCCTTCCAGCAGGCCCATCACACCGATCAAACAGTCTTCTCCTGGTTCATGGCCCAGCCGCGCCTCTTCAAAGATTTCAGCCAATGGATGACAGCACGGCGTGCCGGCAAACCAACCTGGCTCGACGTGTTCCCATTACAACGACTCCTCCTGGCAGCCAACCCCACCTCGGAGGAACCCCTCTTCGTGGACATCGGTGGAGGCGTAGGCCACCAATGTATATCCCTCATCGACCGACTCCCCCAGCTCATTGGACGAATCGTAGTCGAGGACCTCGCCCCAGTAATCGCCCACGCCCTACCACACCCTCGCGTCGAGCATCTCGCGCACGACTTCTGGACGCCGCAGCCCCTGGCCGGAGCCACATTCTACTACCTCCGCAACGTCCTGCACGACTACCCCGACAACCAATGTGTGACACTATTGCAACTCCAGCGCGACGCCATGGGGCCGAATTCTACTCTCTTGATTGACGAGATCGTTTGTCCCACTACGCGGGCCACCCGCGCCGTCGTGGATATGGACGTCGCCGTGATGGCGTGCTTGGCAGCTCGGGAGCGGACGTACGAGGAATGGGTTGGTATCTTCCAGGCTGCAGGACTGAATATCACTGAGGTACTTCCATATGTGCCTGAGGTGGGGCACAGTGTAATGGTGGTGAAACGGTTGGTAGACTAGCAGGTTTGAAAAAGACGGTATGTTACCATTCTGTATCGTTCGTGTATTCTTGTGTATTAGTATGTGGGGACTGGGTGATGCTTCCAGGACAACAAATGCTACCACTACTAATCACTTCATGTAGTTAGACCGTGCACTACGAACATGGTTTGCTGTCGGACCTTGTTTTTCTAGTAGTATCACAATGCTGCTGCATTGCTGGGTAACTGGGCAACTAGTGAATATGGACCTACATTAGTGCTGACCGCAGCACCTCAATAAACACCGCTGATGTTACAGCTAAGGACTACTACATTAATCACCGGTAGGTGCAAAATTTCCTTCATACTAACGGTGGCGTCCAATGGCTCGCCTATTAGACAGGCAGGTTTTGCGGCCCTGCATCGTATCAGGGAGGCATTAGCCGATGATTATTCGGTATGGGTGACTAATAAGATTTATATTCCTAGTTGAATGCTACGGTTAATCTTACGTTCTGTCGAAAAGCAGTGGGTGAGCCTTTGATGTGTAGGCTACAGGGACGATTACTTCCTTCTTACATGTTCCTGATTAGTTGATCTTACTTCAGGTAGGTAGGTAGGTAGGTAGGTTTATGACGGGGGAATATCAAAGAGATTGTGAGGAAAAAGAAAAGAATTGATATTGTTTGTGTTACTTCCGTATAATCATTGCTACATTTACGTTTGTAATCATATTGAAGCCTCCACCAACGTATCATTATCGCTAACAACCTCCCAATCACAGCCCCGATTACTATTTCACCCCTTACTTCGCAAAGTGAGCCAATTCGACTCGGCTAATGCTCGTACTAGACTCCCCCGGCAACCGGTGCTCCTGCAAAGTCTGCGTAATGTCGACTGTCTGGTAAATACTTTTCGAGGCTCCCTCACGACGCAATAAATTCTCGCCATCATCTGGGGCCCATTTGCCCGTCTTGGCGAGTGCTTTGACCGAGGTCTTGACCACACCGATCCGGTAAGATGTGTTCGATCCCGTATCGTGGTTGCCGCTGGAGGAGGGTTTGATTGGCCGGCCGTTGACCAGAAAGTCCCAAAGCGGTTTCGAAGGGGGGATGCAAGCCGCGATTATTAGAAGCGAGATCTCCAAGAATGCCCAGATATAGAGCGAGTAGCTGTTCCACGTGGGATCCGTGGGGTCCGATGCTGCAATGAATCTCGAGGTTTTGATACAGGCGCAGACTCCAGCTCTGGAGGGACGGGTATGGTGGTTAGTTCAGATTCTGTTACCGGTGTCTATGGAACAAGGGTATAGGGAGCAGGTATGGCAGAAAGCGTGACTTACATGGCGCCAAGTCCCAGGATAAAGAAGAGTGCGATACGTTTCCGGAGTCCAACCTTGAGTTCAACGATGAATGTCAAAGGGAGCAAGGCCAACACGAAGTCGATGTATGCGCCGAGGGCTGCGGAGTACATGTGTTAGAGATTGGTAGCTGAATGAACAGGGTAAGAGCTAGTTGTGCACAAGTCACTTACAAGACAGAAGCATGGTGAAATCCGTGTCGACGGAGGCATCCAGACACTTTGCTTTCCCGGTGAGCCTCAAGCTTGTATCCCAGAGCGCTTGGATGGGTCGGCACTGTCCCAGCAGGATGCAGAGGTTGATTATAGTGACAAGTGTATACACCACGATATGAATGATCAGAAACCATCGACGCCATCTAGAGGTGCGTCCGGTGATGCGCATAATAAATAAAGCCACGCTGATCTTTCCCAGAACCGCCGCAAGTGCTGCAGGCACCTGGTCGATGATCTGAAGTTTCAAAATATATGGTAAATCAGCTGGATCGATGTATGCCGTATGTCGCGCGCCGCCGCGGAGCACCATCGCCGTGCTCAGCGCAGCAGCGATGATGTATTGTATCTGTGACAGTTAGCATTATGTTGATTCATGCTCCACTCTGCAGTATGCTGTGCTTGCTTACCCAAGCGAATAGCATGGTCCAATCATCATAGCCCAAATCGTTTCGCGCACTGCGGCAGTAGAAACGTATTCCCACTAGCGCGACAGTGACTGGAAACGGCGCCCAGAAACAGGCCAAGAGGCCGGGAGCCCGATCGATATCAGGGGGAAGCGGAGCTGACATGGCATTCCTGTCCGTGCTGTGTAAGGTTTGGGGACACGAACGGCGAGGAATGGCTCGCTAGACTTATAGAGATGCAGTCCCCATGACTATAACCATTATGTCCTACAGGGGGCAGCCGACTTGTTCTGTCCCCTCATGACGCTAAAGAGGGGCCGTTTGGAATTGAAGAGACTTCTGCATGTCTGCATTGGTCCGCAGGGACAGTCTGCCTTGGGGTGGCCACTAGAATGATTGGGGTCCATTATCGTTGGTGGGTGACATGCATTAGTACAAGCGAGTCCAACTGCACTTAAAAGACGATTGACAGACGGCTACACGGAATATTGTGCACGTGTTATGATGGTCAGCAAACCTGCTAATATGTGGCTTTGGGGGTGTAGGAGCTTTGGCGTAAATTGTAAGTAGGGGTAAGGGGAGATGGCTGCGCATAGGTAGAGGTACAGCTGTGGACGTATGTCCAGTAAGCTTGGTATCCCTATTATTACCTTGCAACAGAATAAGGGCAATAGCCGAGTTTGGACAGGATTGGCGCCTTTCTACAAAAGGTAGTAATTATCAGAGGAGACAGGGTACCTGCACCCTATGTTATGATTGGAACGATGTTACGAGCGAAGCCTCCCTCGCTGCTTGGGTCTGCCTGAATTCAGAAAATGAGGCCCATCGATTAAAACTAGTATTCATCAGACCGAATGTCGTCCACCAGTATATATTAGATCACTGTAGCCGAGGCGACATTCGTAACGCTATTTCGACTATACAACACGTGCACTGGGAGATCTTGCAGTTTCGGGTTGGCTCAGCCATTTACATATCCACAGCTAATGAGTAGAGAGATACATGGTCAGCACAATGGATATCATCGGTCCCTCACCTTAGTTCGTTGTTCACACCGTTCAGGATGCAGATCCAGACCCTTCTGCGCCCACTCCGGAGAGCTCGGGAAGGCCGAAGATGTTCTCCCAACCCGCTAAGCCAGCTTTTCAAGCAGTAAAATTGCAATATGCCTTGTAATAGCTCAAGTATTGATAACCGGCGTTCAAGTCAGAGTCTTCCACGCTACAATAACTCCACTCTTGCTGCGGGTGTATCCGTGGAGCAAGGTCACTTGGGGGCGATGATGTGGAGCTAGAGGGCCGTGCCCTCATTGCGATTTGTCCACCCGGTTAAAGTCTACACGCCAGTGATGCTCCGCAGTGAGCTTAACCAAAATGGGAGGTATCCTGCGACTGGTCTTCCAGCCTTGTGCAGCGTCTCGGAAATCCCTACCGATTCTTGGTTCAAGCGAGGTAATAGTTTGGGATTGCTGCATGCTGAGTTGAAGTCCATCATTTTGGCCCCTTTGACCAAGAAAGTATTCCGTCTCGGACGATGGCCGCGAAAGGGTATGGCCGAGACGTATCGCTCCATCTACCTCATTTGTGTCTGACTATGCGAGGCTACAGTACTTCGCTCAATGTTATCGGTTAATGAGGTGGTGCCCTAGCAGGTGGGGGCGAGATGATATGCAAGAGACACAGAACAATATCTGCTAACTTTGGGGCCGAGTACGAGGTTTTCTGCATCCATCGAAGAATCCTTCATGTGGAAATGGGACGCCTGTCTACCAGAGCCCCCTTTCCCACTCATTGGCTAAATAATGATGATCGTGGGTGTTTGAAGTCCATATAAAGCGATCCAATGGCACGCGGAAGACCTCTTGTAATCAGCTCTGTCCTTGCAGACCACACTCCCTGAACCAACACACACAAACGATGTTATTGGGTCAGGTTTCGTGGGCCCTTGTAGCCGGATCCGCGGCTGTAGTGGTTGCTACCTCCCATTCAGCCTCCTCGAGCACCCGCTATCCATATGGCCAATTACCTACGCAACCTCTCTCTCTGTGGCGCGAGGACCAGGTATATTCCCCCCCGGCGAATCGATCGCCCAAAATATGTTGATTCCCTCGCTAATTAGTCGCAGTCGGGTTCCTGCAATCCGCCTTGGTCAACGGTGTCTCCGGCCGGTTCGCCGCCGGACACCGGAGTAACACGGTACTACAATTTCACTGTCTCCAGGGAGATTACTGCGCCTGATGGATACAACAAGAGCGGACTTTTGATCAATGGACAGTTTCCCGGCCCGATGATCGAGGCCAACTGGGGTGATATGATCGAAGTCACTGTGCAGAATGAGATCTATTCTGTAGAAGAAGGTCTCACCCTGCATTGGCATGGGTTAACGCAGAAGAAAACTCCCTGGGAAGATGGTGTTCCAGGAGTCACTCAGTGTCCGATTGTCCCAGGGTCCAGCTTTACCTATCGATTCCAGGCCGACCAATATGGGACCAGCTGGTATCACACCCACTACAGCGCCCAATACACTGACGGGGCTTATGGTCCGTTGATCATCCATGGTCCTGTCCAGCCAGGTGCATCCTACGACTTGGACATAGGCCCCATTATGATCTCGGATTATGGGCGCGATAGCTACTTTGCTATCCTAGAGGAGATTCTCTCGATCCCGCCACAGTTCCCGAATGTGGATAACAACTTGATCAATGGCCATGGGGTGGTTAATTGCAGCAGCGCGGGCCAATGCAACACCGGTGCAGGCTATGCACGGTTCAACTTCACCTCGGGCAAGAAACACCGGCTGCGCCTGCTGAACACCGGATCCAACGCCAACCAGAAGTTCAGTATTGACGGACATAACTTGACCGTCATCGCGAACGACTTTGTTCCCCTGCAGCCCTACACTACGGATGTTGTGACCCTGGGCGTGGGCCAGCGGGCCGACGTGATCGTGGAAGCCACAGGCAGTCCCACAGACGCATACTGGATGCGTGCATCGATCGACATAGAATGCTTAAATGCGACGGCATCCTACCAAACGGTCAAGGCTGCCATTTACTACGAAGGCGCGGACACCACTGTGGCACCGACCAGCAACTCGACCGTGACCTGGGAGAGCAATAACTGCCGCAACGACCCCCTTGATACCACTGTTCCCTACTACCCTCAGACACCGCCATCAACGCCAGAATTGACTGAAACGCTGGAGATCACACTGGGACAGAACGCCTCTGGCAACACCTTATTCTTTGTGAATAACTCCACCTTCCGCGCCAACTACAACACCCCCCTCCTGCTCCTCGGCCGCCACGGGAACTTCTCCTACCCTTACAGCCCGCAGTTCAATCTTCACAACACGGGAGCCAACTCGTCCGTCCGACTAATCATCTACAATCTCTTCGCAATGCACCACCCGATGCACCTGCACGGTCACAACTTTTGGGTTCTGGCCGACGGCCGCGGCGAATGGGACGGGGTAATCACCAACCCGTCCAACCCACAGCGCCGGGATACCCAGATCCTCCAGCCAGGCACCCCAGAGGACCCGGCGTATATCGTGCTGGAGTGGAAGGCGGACAATCCGGGCGTGTGGCCGCTTCATTGCCACATGTCTTATCATGTCAGTGCGGGCTTGCTTGTGAACATTGTGGTACGTTTACCCATGCCAGTTCGTGATGATAAATTGCTGACTTTTTCTTCCATAGGAACGCCCCGACGAGATCCAACAATTGTCAATCCCCAGTAGCCTGGCACAGACTTGTCGGGATTGGGCTTACTTCAGCGGACATGAGTTTGTGGATGAGATTGACTCGGGAGTATGAGGAGCAAGGAACGAGACGACCTACATCGGTAGTGTGGGTCGTCTTTGGGGGCCATCATCACAGTGGTCTCAATCGAGACCCTACGCACGATCGTACAGGCTCTAAAAGCTTCCTAACTAGGACTGGTTTCTTTAGTATATATATTGGCTAGATAATATTAGGCACCTTAACATGGACTCCTGTTGCTAGAGAACTGACCGAGACAGTCATTCTCAGACCGCTAAGGCTACTACTATAACTCTCTCTTCCAACGAGCTCCCGATAATACTTCCAATCTACTATTACTATGGCCACTATCAAGACCATTCATCCTTGCCTCGCCAGAGCGATTTGTCGGACCATGTAAGACGTAGTGGGCCACCAATATAGTCATATAAGCAGTAATGCAGACAACCCCCTCTATCGCTTATCCTCGTGATTTTCTATATCAAATTGCATGACAATAGTCCCTGAGTAACCGGTTAACCAGAGTCATGATTTAGTGTTTTTTATCATTACCGTATATCAGAAACACAGTATATGAAACTTTTCTTATTATTCTACTACTGAATAGCTGATGGGAACCACATGATTCCAATGAAAGAAATTTTTTATGGGAAGAAGTTAGAAACATTACTACCTACCAACATTCAACATTCGATGAGCTATTATGTATATCATCAACTTAGATCAGCAATCCAATTACTTCAACTAGAAAATTCCTATATTAGTGCTTACATGCATAGGTGGTCTCCGGTAGCGGAGGCCCAGATAGATTTTCCCGATCTGAGACGGAGAATAAGTTTCTTACTTGAGTATTGTCGCAATAAATGTTCCAAAACGAGTAACTGCATGTATTGTTGGCCAGGGAGGGTCCGAATAGCAACAGCATACGTCTTTTAGCCCTGCCGTGTCCTCCGTACTAATGAATTGCAAATTACATGCAATGTACATGTATTCGGTCATACCATACAGCAGTGGGGGCGAGTGGAGAGAAATATTGAAGCGGTCCCTTGATTCTGCATGCCTACGCTTTACTAGAGTACCATGTAGGACGCTCGTTGAGCTGCTAGTTCTTCCTTGAATAAGGAACAACAAGACTTTCCCTGTGCTTTAGTACACAGGTGTCGTACCCAACTATTAGCGGCACCCATGCTCGTCGTTTAATCGAGGAGAGGATAGGCGGCTACCTCGGACGAGCCTTGTGGGACTGAGTAACCGAGAGACTGATTATACGGTAGCTAGCCATACACAACTGGCCTACATGTCAGAAGCTGGACTTATCCCATGCAGTTGAAGGTGAGATGGTAGAGTACATAGGGGGCTAGCGTCTTTACGCGTTTGAGAAGACTGCATCCGGCAGTATATATATTGGTCGTATTTCCAGTCGAACCATTGCAAACAACCCTGCATCTACTGTCTATGTATAACCAGGGCCTTCTCTATTACCCCTCTCGTCTTCAAACCTTTCTCTCTGGCATGCCTGTCAATGCAGAAATGGCATCTTCAACCAAGACCATCACCGGTGCCATGCCACCCCAAGCCAACCCTCAGCGTGGTCCACCAACCTACCACGACCTCCCCCTAAACTTGACCAACCCATCCACCTGGATCCCATACATCCAATTAATGCGTCTTGAACGCCCAGCGGCCTTAATCGGCTACTACATGCCCTCAATCCTCGGCCTAGTCTACGCCGCCAGCCTCGCCGGCCCATCCGCCGTGCCACCCACACAGCTCCTCTCGCACAGCGGCTTCTTCCTAGTCGCGAACATCTTCATCCGCGGCGCAGCCTGTACCTGGAACGACAACATCGACCAAGACTATGACCGACAGGTCGACCGATGCCGGGGACGACCCATTGCGCGAGGAGCCGTCACTACTCTTCAAGGCCACGTCTTTCTCTCTCTCCAGCTAGCAATCCTAGTCGCACTCATGCATCCACTTCCGCACCCTTGCGGCGTTTATTCCATCGCCATGGGCGCGCTATATGCTCTGTATCCGTTCTGCAAGCGCTTCACACATTACCCGCAGGCCATCCTGGGCGTACCCCTTGCCCTGGCTGTTGTCATATCTGCGTACTCGCTGGACGTTCCCGGTGGGAATCCTTTCCAGGATAGAAAGACAATAGCTGCTACACTTGCGCTGGGAAGCGCGGAGGTCCTCTGGACTATGATCTACGATACTATCTATGCGCATCAGGATTTAGCGGATGATGTCCGCGCCGGGGTCAAGTCGATGGCGGTGAAATTTCGGCACTATACGAAGCCGCTGTGCGCGGTTCTGGGTGTCTTGCAGGTTGGATTGCTGGCGTTGGCGGGGATTTGGACCCAGATGCCTCTGGTTTATTTTGTGCTGGGTGTGATGGGTTCGGCTATGGCGTTGGTAGTGATGATCGCCTCGGTGGATTTGAGTGTGCCGAGCAGTTGTGCGAGGTGGTTTAAGTTGGGGTTTTGCTGGGTTGGCGGGTGCATGAATGTGGGGTTTTTGGCGGTGTATTTGGTGAGGTGGTGGTTTGGATAATGAAATGTGGGGATTGGGGTGAAGACAGTCCTGGTAGATGGCTGACGCATTGTGTGGAGGTGTATAGTTGGTGAGTCCTGATACTGGACTCAAGGGGTTAGCTGTGGCTGCTGGGGTGGGTGACGGTTTGTAAGTTGAGGTATATAAGTGGGAAGACATACTGAGCTATATTCAATGAAATTGGAACAGGATAGATTTTTAGAATATAGCACTATACGCTCCCTATAGCCCTGAGATTCTATACCAATTTCTTATGAAAGCGATGAGCTGCTACAAAGAGTCCTACTCTGCGGTCTTTCAAATGCAATGAAGCCTACTAGTAGGATCCCGGGTAAATCACTTCGATATGATGGATATTATATATGTCTCATCCACTAGATCAAAACGACCCAGAACAGATAGTATGTCTTAAACATAAATGGGCTTTTTCGAAATACTGTATAGTCAAACCATGGTATATCTATTACCACTATATCACTCGATATATATGGATGGCCATAAAATCAGAAGTATGTATTGATTCGGTGATCTCAGGCCACCTAACTAGGCTAGAAGCTATGTTCCCAATAAACAATTCATCAGACCACATTATCATAACCTATACCTGCTGTACTCCTTGGTTGACGTTCCTTTCCCGTGCTGATACATCTCATAATCCCAGTTGTCTATTCACTGCATTGCTTGAGTCTCAGTCGACCCTTACATTGTAGTTCTACTCTCGAGTCCCTTACTACTGACAGCTCCTATAGTATAAGTGGCCCAGACATGGGGCTACCCTACCCCGTACACCGGCCTCATTATATACAGATTCTAAAGGATCACACGTTGGCTAAACATAGGTTTCATTTCTTGGGCATGAAAGATTATTAAATCGGCAGCGAATATGGACACATTTGAGTATTAGCCCGTGGAAACCGATATGACGTTACTACTGCATCCTATTCCCCCTTATTGGTGCCGTCACGTGGCACTGGCCACGATTGTTTGTGGTGTCTTTGCGCTCCTATCCAGCTCGGATGGAGACACTGCCATGTCGGGTTGCGGCACTGCTGAGTACGGTTTACGTCGGAAGACAAACCACCTACATCAATCATTCCGTTAATACCAAAATCGAGCAGAATCCTTAAGCGAGGAGTGAACATACCATATGGCAGAGGCTAATATTATGACGGCTGGGACACCAAGCCCCACACTCAAGCCGATGATCAGCTTGTTCCTATTCGAATGATGGTGCTCGTTATCACCACCGGCATCCGTACTGGAAGCACCAGTTGCAGTTGCGGTCGCCGTCGGGGGAACATAGGACACCGGGGTTCCAGAAGTGGCACCCAGTCTGCGAGCATTGCTTCCAAAGGGGATAGCACTGGTCAAGGAGGCAAAGGTGTTCGCGGGATATGTGGCATCTACGCCTGATTCAACTGTGAGAACTGTCGTCATCGTACTCTTGACCGATGTCGTGTTCTGAAGGTTGACAGGGCAGTTGATTAGTCCTTGGGATATACAGTTCACAACCGTATACGTCGTCGAGGTAGACACTGTAGTGGTAACGAGGTCCTCCCGCTTCTCGAAGGTGGCTGTAGGGGTTATGGTCGATGGAGATGTCTTAGAGCCAGCGCATATGCTAGCCAGGGTTGTGTAAAACACTGGCACAGTGGTGTTGGGCGTTGGCCCCCATTGGTATGTATCAACAGCGACGGTTGCTCCCGCAGCAGCACCCAGGGCAAGGGTGTACTCTGCAACAGCTTCGAAGTCGCATTGGGCGTCTTTGCTTGTAGAAGCATCGACCTCTAGGAGGAAGTCGGCCACATAAGCAGACAATTCGCCGCCAACTCCTGCACTGAAGCTCAGAAATTCGAAGACGGAGACCGAGCTCGGGGTGGATATTTGGAATCCGATACTGGTTTGGACTTGAAGGAGGGCTTGGATGGATCCATGGCCTGTGACGGTTACTGGAAGAAACTCCATCCGCCCACCGGGTCTGCAACACTTTGATTAGTCCGGTCGCCCAAGAAAACAAAAGGCTTCGCCTGGTTTGTGGTGCGTAGAACTCACAGTGTGATGCTGGATACATTCTTGTTGAATAGTTCCAGCGTCATAGCTAATCCATCATCTAGCTTGATGTGGATTCCACTGCTGATGTCAATTTCCGCTTCGGCGATAAGAACGAGCGAAACCTTGAATATAGCACCGGCCTCGAGGCCAGGTATTGAGATTCCTTCTGGCGTCTCAGAGGTGAACAGGTTAACTGTGTAGGTAGCTCCGGCCGACAGCTGAAGATCTAGCTCCAGATACAGCTCTAGGCCATCGAACTCGACTTGTGCATGCACACCAGGGAATATACTTCCATCATCCAGATCGAAGTCAAGACCCTCCAAGGTCGGCCAGGCCGGAATATCGACCAGTTGAAGCTGTGAGACATCCTCGAGAATATCACTGGCAGCTTCACGCGCAAAGGCTTCTAGGTCGTCCACCGCTGTATTAGTGACGTTCTCAAGCTTGTCCTTGAAGCTATCCACGGCCGTGGTGACATTGAACCCATCGTCGATGGTCAAGTACCCGCCGACGGTTCCATTGATATAGCAGGCCGTGCAGATGACTGCAAGGCTGGATTCCAGGTCCAATGTCCCGTTTTTTGGTCCCACAGTTTTCTCGGTGCTACAACCGAGAGGTCAATATTAGTGTGTGTACACTAGAAAATTCGAGCAAGTGGTGGTCAAGTTAAATACCTTGCTCCAATGGAGAAGATAGTAGCATTCGCCCAGCTTTTTGTTAAAGCAGTCTGATTGATGGTGTATGTTGTGCCTCTAGCCTCGAGTAGAGCTCGTCTGATGGCGATCGTGGTGTCTTTGTCAGCATTGTGGTGGGTTTGCAATGGAGCATATTCTCCACTGAATGCGTGCACAATGCTTAGCAGGCAGATGAGAACACAGATGCTTCTAACCATCATTGTGGAGATGTCAGATTGCTAAGCTCCATCTGTCATTCTGGGACTGAAAGCAGGCTGGGGCTGTTCAAATAGCTTGTTGCTCCCCTCAGCCTTGTGCCGCTCCCAAGGTGGTGATACAGAACACCGTAGTATCACAGCCTCCCTTTTTTTATCATCCCGGTCCGAAATGATGGCGCAGCATGACTGCATTAGTGTCTCAGGGGCCGAAATGACATTCCCCGCACCTGAACCGAGGCCGAACGATATCTTGCTGTGGATAGCACAACCAATATATTACCTGCATCTATTGTTACTCCATAGCCCTTGTGAATTTGGGACTAATATACCAATCCTCACTGCCCAACTGTGGCCACGACAAAATCTATTCCCATGCGGACAAACCTCATCGGACTCTTGGGCAGACTTCGGGAGGGAAAGGAACAAGGCTAGTTCGACCCTAAATCTTCCTAGCGGCGGACAGGCCCTCGCGTCGAGCTTTCCATATCTCCATTTCGTATCGCGTGGGTTAGCCCGGCATTAGCGCCGTCTCAGGCACCGTGAACCTGACCAAATTAGTCGTATTCCAGGCGAAGGGATTTGGTCGACTGAAAGTGGCATCCAAACTGCGCCACTCCCTCGTATCACACTGTGTTGGTTCGGATGGCACTTTCTGCAACGAGGATAGAGTCTTGTACTACTTTCTGTTGGATAGGTCTGAAACTTCATCCAGGTAAGGCCTGTCGGGACCCAAAAGGATTTATCACTCTCAAAATAGGGCCTCTCGTACACCTTCTGGACCTATGTTATGTCGACCGTACAACTCCTTATTTGACGGCTAGTTGTGTTCCTCTAGGTAATAGTGATCCCATAGATTCTAAAACGGCACCGCAACAGTCAGTCTCAGAGTCTATTGGGGCTACATAAGCCCAGTTGATCCTTGACTAACTTTAATCGGATTTTGGCATTTGGCGACAGCAAATACGAGAATCCTGCAATACCTTCGGGATGTCGTGTAGGATGATATATTCCAATAGAGGTGAGAGATTGATAGATCCTGCCTGAGATTGCGATCATACGAGTCTGGAGTTTCGATCATCAGACCATTTCGCCATGTAGTAGCGTTTAACATATTCCTATCAGAGGCAGCAAGGTGAATAAGACCTGCACTGCGGTAATTGCAACCACAAATTGTACTTGAACGTCGGTAAGGAATGACCTAATGAATGTGATAGACAAAACAGTAAATCCGCTTACCACCAGAGCAAATTCAATGCGATAAATCCAGGGAAAGGAACCATCGGTCTGTAAGTTTATCCTCTCGTTTTACGCACAACCAGAGACTGTCCCCAGACTCAGTATTCCATGTCCCTCAGCAGTATACAAGATATGGGAAAGAGAAGCATAGATCCCGAAGCCTGAAATCAGTAGAGCCACATTGGAGTATAAAAAGATAGGGAAGGATCTTCCTCATGACTGCTATATACCTAAGCGGACGCCGTAGTCTGGTCTAGGGCAATCACAAAGACAATACATCTTTATTGCCCATCTTACTATCAGCCAAATGGACAATCAGCGAATTGAGGATTGTGTGCCCTGGCCAATCTGGGTATGATATCAATGTTATAAGCTCCTGAGCAGAGAGAAGGGCGGTGTAATCGACATGCGCAGATTGGTTATCCATGCAAGATGGAGTAACCAAACTGCGTACACCATTTGACTTTTTAGCTCCAAGACAGATACAGTTTGGTGCAGAATAAACTAGAAGGCTTGAGCCTAACTGATGTTAGGGCATATGTGCGGACACTTACGGATAGCTTTACTCCCGCTGTATGCTCGTGCTTTTTTCAATCGCAAATCAACCGCTGTGTACTATATGATTGCTTTTACCATCGAAGCTCTCTTGCATCTCCACCTGATCAGTGGCATTGGCTCGAGATGACAACTAATAAACGAGAATATGAGAAGCTCCAGCAGATAAGTACCAATAATGGTAGAAGATTAGATAACGATTTTGGTATGTCCCCGGCACAACCGGCTTCAAAGGTGCTTCTACGATCCACAACCGCGGCTAGGGGTATCTCGATATTTACAGTAAATACCAACAGGATGGTCTTCAAGCCTCCTCGCCGACCTGGCCTTGTCTAGGGAGTAGTGGGTGTTGATGTTCGTCAAGGTAAACCTTGCGGTATTGTCAGCTCTGGGCTGGCAGTGACCTATCTGTATGAACAGAAGTTCTATGATCTTCATAAAGCGGGGGATTCTTCTAGGACAACGATCGCATGAATAGCTGAGCGAGGTCCGCTAGAGAAGGGCAGTATAGGGAATCCGAATATATACTTACCTACCGCCCCAAATACAAGAAGATCAGGGACTAAGCCAAGAAACCATACAGAAACAGACCGACATCTTCGAGCTCCATCCACTCATCTGTGACACGGCTAATAAATGTATTACTTGACTTTCTGTGCTCTAGTCCCACTCCAAACCACATCAAGCATTCCGTGTCTTTTTCGTGAGGTTCTCCTGTTCCGGTTCCTGCTGACAGCCCTCCCTGACTATGAAATACTAGTGCAAGGCTGCCGGGTGTTGGGAGCACTTTAGGCACACATGCATGCGGGGTTGCTGGAGCAGGGATTCAGTTTGATCTTCCGTACGGAGTACAAGATCTCAGGAACTCCTGCTCACCCAAAATTGGCCCTGGATATCTCAACGACGCGTCGAATATGAGAGCAAAATGATTTCTCCACAGCTTATCTGCGCGAACTGGAACTCCGGCAGCAGTGACTGCGAGACCACCGGCAAATACGGATGCAAGAATTGTCGTCTGGTTACCGTATGGCATCTCATGACTATTCATAGAGGGCCTCGCTAATATCCTTAGTACTGTAGCCCAGGATGTCAGAGGTCGCATTGGCCCCAACATAGGGCCTCCTGCAAATCACCTTTGGGAAAAGAGACATGGCAACCAGCCTGGTCCATCGAGGGTCGAACACCCAGTTTTATGGGCGATGGTCCGGGAGCAGTCTTCGGGGATAAGAAGTACCTCTGGGGCAATGTTCCCGCATTTGATGTTTTGCAGCTTGATAGGAATGAAGGCACGGAATATACAGATCCCATGAGTATTCTGTTTGCGGGTATCGCTTTCTAGTTCCCTGGTTCCGTCCTTAACATATCTAATGAGTGCACCTTCACTTCAGCTTCAGGTGATCTCCGACACGTTGTGAAAACGATTGCCGAGTTACCAAGCAGTTTTAGCAGGCCCATCGAGATCACCTTAAACGACCGAGACTTTGACATCGTTGCGAGAAATGCTATCCTGCTTCTACTGGCCCTTGTGGTCGACGATGCCGACACTGCAGTAGATTGCATGATTCACCTTTGGTACTCTGCGCTCATACGCGAGTCAGACTTGGAAGTCTTACAACAGCAGGTACGCCCACTGATAAATGAGGTCTGCTTGAAAACTGCAGCAAGGCCCCCAAACACTCTTTTGGCCAAGACATGGACCTTTGGGGAGCGGTCTCTCCGGATTGTCCTGCAGAAATCAGCATGGAACCAGCTTTTGCAATTTTTGGACGTCCCATCTGGGCTCGATGCCCAGCGCGCTCAGAGAATCCGCCAGAACATCACCCTGGCCGAGTCAAGGAGGGACTATCGGGATCGGTACTTGTGTCTCATGTCACCTGTACACCGAATTGCGTTCCACAAGTTCCGTGAAGATGGGCTCCTTGTCCCCTTTGGATATCCGCGCAGCGAATTTCAAGTGCCCAACCCGTAAGTTTAGAACTGCAAAACCCCAGTGTCTCAGTGTACACCGATTACTGATCATCCTAGGACACTCTTTAATACTGGCAGTACAACCTGGCCGATGCCAGACAATGCGGACCCCAGACACAGCTGGCCTGCAGAGGAGGTCGAGCGCACGCCGAGTGGCACAGCAACCGCTGATCTATACGGCAAATTATTCTTCTACCTTCGCAGCACGATTTCCTCCTTCCTTTCAAGACTAAGGCATGTTAACACTTCTTTCAAGCTTCTCCACATGGACGCCACCTCGCTCCCGGACCACCTCGAGCCAGAGTCTTTCAGTCGTATTGACGTCTCCAATATATCCGACGGCGGGTGGCTCGGTATCCACCGAACACTCCTATACATGATCCCACTCCTCCAGCCTCCGATCAAGAACCCGCACGCAACGCTAATCACCCTTTTCATGAACGCCATTGACGAGACCATAACAACGACAGACCAGACTCGGGATTTCATGGTCTCTTCACAGAAAGTCCTACAATATCTCCCGCCCAAGCAAAAGCCGACTTCTCAACACGACCCCCAACTCATCAAATTTTACATGGCGACCGATCTTGTTACGGATTATGAGTATGCTTTTAAGAGGTACGTCAGTGGTGCTGTACATTGAACAATCACTCCATGTTGTGCTGTAGCTAGACTATGTCTCTATTGACTAGGAATGTTTCGATGCACTAGGTATTCTGAAAGACTCGAATTCCAGGAAGCAGCAGCCCTCATCAACGCCGAAATAAAGAATCCCCATACCATTATAAAGAGGTGGCCCGGTAGGCTAACATTACTGCCCGGCCAGTTGGGGGCTCAGGAAGAGTTTGACCGCTGCCTTGGTGGCGGGCTTTCTGGCAAGGAGCGCTATGTGGAGTGGAGGCGAACTGGTTAAGCCATATATGATTATATATCATCGTAGTATGCGTGAGGTTTCTTCAAATACTTTTCAATATCAACGTATTGTTTAATTTGTTATCGTAGACCGCATGTCCAGGCAAATTAATCTAAGACCCCTCCTCATCACTCGTATATATAACCTTAACCCCAATCTCACTAGGAGCCAACTGAGCCAAGGTCCGCTTTCTCAACCTATCACCATACAGCATTAACACCACCACGAACCCAAAAGCGAAGATCGAAAAGAAAGCCATCATGCCATATACCCAGCCGAATCCGACACGGGCAACCCACTGATTGATAAAGAACGGCACGACCAGCCCCAAGGTGAGACGATATGCGCCCATGAAAGCACCAACCTCGGTGGGCTGCGAGGCGACACATTCGATCATGAAGGTGACAGCCACCGGGACGGAGCTCATCGAGGCAAAGGTAATAAGGTAGGCACCTAAGGCCAGGACCATGTAGTGCAGATGATATTGCAGGGCGGAGCCAACAATGCCGAGGCCGATGGGGAGAATAATGAGCGACGGAATCCAGAGGGCATGTAGACGACACTCGGGCTTCCATACACCGTTTTCTCGCGTGCGACAGATCCAGAGAGCGATGCGGTCGTTGCACAGGTAGCCCCAGAGCTCAGCTGTTAGGAGACCGATCCAGAGGGAGAAGATGACTTGTGGTGGTTAGCTATGAATGTGGAGAACGGAGGGAGGCATACAGCAGGCGTTCCGTTGAGGGCTGAATCCCCATCCACCGACAGAGACAGGCTTCTCGAGCCAAACAGTCAACAGGCTATGGGTTGCGACAAACCAGCCAAAGGATGCTAGTTGGAAGATGCCAATAAGAAGGCCAACAGGCGAGAGACCGATGCGGAAGGGTAGCCGGGCGATGCGACACTGTATTCGAGATCAGAGGTTGACTGATAGTGGGAAGGATTAGGGCTACCAGTTCTGCGCAAGAGATGCCCGTCTTGTGAGGAAGCAGGGTGGCCATCCGGTTTGCCCAGAAGTTCTTAGGTTTGACAACTGATGTCTTCCCGTCACGAGGGTAGCTGGTCTCTTCCAAAAACAGGAATGCTAGATGGGAATAAGACTAATGTCAAGCTGTTTGTCACTCCGCGGGCGATGACTTACCAAGAATGAGAACAAGTCCCTGCGCAATCACAACCCACCAGAATACCCAGGGCCACTTGGTATGTTGGACGATGAACCCTCCAAAAGTCGGACCAGCGACCGTGCCAAACAGAAAAGAAACATGGAAGACGGCATACGCCTTGCCACGCTCGTGCAAAAAGAACATGTCATACACGGCTCCCACACCAACAATGGACGGGATCGATCCGAAGATACCGTCAAAAAGCCGCGATGCAACGAAGCGCTCGTAGTCGCCTTTGCTTGTCATGCAAGCTGACCAGATAGCACAGGCCATGGCAAACACAAGACACCAAAATATGATGGCAGTGCGACCAAGTGCATGTGCCAGGGGGTTAACCAGTAATGGTCCATAGGCGATACCTGCGATCGAGGCAGAGATGGTGTAAGTGATCTCTATAAGCTCCTTGTCCCAGTTCTTGGCCTGGTCTTTCATAGCAAGTTGGTTCGCGAGATCTAATGCGGTCCCTGCAAACCCAGCCATGCATAGGATGGTCAGATTTCTCAACTTTCTTCCTCTTGCCCAGTTCTAATTGACAGTCAGTACAGAGTGGGCACATAATGGGGTGGTAGAAAGTAAAAGACGTACCAATGGGTCTTCAGGGTCCTGGGATGGTTGAGGAACCAAGACGATACCATCTCTTGTCCGTAGGCCATCACTTGTTAAATCAAAGGAGTTGGGCGCCGCATGGTCATTGACATGCAGAGCTTTGGAGGAGACATTGGCGGGCTTTTCCATGGTAAAAATCCTGGGGTCCCCGCCTCTGAATCAGGGGCTATGTATGACAGGGATTGCGACCGCGTACGCGCAACAGAGATAGAAGAAAAGCAAATTTTTGGATGTAACTTGGACAGGGGGTAGCGAGCTCACTATATGCTAGATTCCGTGGGAAAAACGGTGTCCTTATAGTAGGCCATGCTAAGTTCTTGGCCATCCTAATCACTGGACTAGACCGGGGTGGCCCGAATGCCTGCATACGCCGGTTTCTTTGTCCTAGGATAGTGTCTCAGGATGACCGGGGTTTGGCTTAATATAGTCGTACAGGCATATAAGTAACTACTCCTAACAATGTCTGACACAGTCAACGTGCTGACGGCTCTGTCACGCCCTGCACATCATGGGACTGACGCTGACAGGCAGGTACAATACCAGACAGCTGCAGATTGTCATCATCAACAGCATTCTTGTTGTACTGTCAATTTCAGCAGTTACTCTGAGAATATGGGCACGAAGGCTCCAGGGCTTGAGTCTTTTCATCGAAGACTACTTGAGTATTTGTGCCTTGGTAAGAAGCGTCGTTCTTTCCTTCCTACGAAGTCATGCTGATATGCCCAAGGCCTTGGCTCTTGCAGTAAACGCACTTCTCTTCCAGAGTCATTAAAACTCCTAGTCTCGACATCTCATTACACGACCGCTAACAGAACTTGAAGGTCTTCACGCCGGTGTTGGGGAACATGTGGATACGCTTTCCGCTGCTACTGTTGAGAAATACTCCTTGGTATGTGCGCTTTTCCCCCGAAAAATGGACAACTGAGGCTGTGACTGACCGGGATTGGGCGAAGTAGAACCTTTATGTGATGCAGCTCTTCTGGAATACCTGTCTCCCAGTTATCAAGCTCTCCATCGTCCTCTTCTACCAGCGCATCTTTCCAGTGCCCTCGATGATATTCGCGTGTCGCTCGGTAATGCTGGTTTTGGCTGCTTGGTATATTGCATTTCAGACAACCGCAATTTTCCAATGCATCCCAATATATCACGAGTGGCAGAAGAAGACCACTAAAGGGCATTGCATAGATTTCGTCCCTTTTGTTACAACATTAGTCGCGACCAATTTATGCACTGATGTTCTTTTGTTGATTCTGCCCACGCGACAAGTATGGAAGCTTCAGATACCTTGGGGGAGGAAGATTGGTCTGTCGATCATATTTACTCTGGGTGTCATGTACAATTTGTCCACCACAGCTGTCCGTATGTCCAGCGAGCTGACTATTTTGCAATCATAGTGTCTGTGCCATCTCAATTATCCGCCTGGAAAATCTCATTGCAATCAGTGATTCGGATATAACATGTACAAATTCCCTTGCTTGTCAATTGTCGTGAACCATGCTAATCAAGATGGCCTCATAGGGTCAGATACCTACTCTCACCTCTGGACAGCGATTGAGAGCAGTCTTGGAGTAGTGGTGTCTTGCTTGCCCAGCCTAATGCCCATTGTGCGCCTGGTCAAGGAGAAAAAGTTGCGGCGCAGCGGAAAGTCTTCTAGTCACCCACTGGATGGGTCATTTTCCTACCCTAGTTATGCGCGGCCACCATACGAGCTGTCCAGGGTGTCAAATCAGGTAACCTCGGAGCCGAACCGGACAAGGCCACGGTCAGGGAGTAGTCGCTCGGAATTGATCCAAATGGCTGTTGGGGATATTGAGATCGTCACAGAGATTAATCAACAGGTGGAGTCGGCCAGTCACAGTGGCTTCGAGCTTTAGCGTTAGACTACATCTAGTGGCTCGGCCAACTCGAGCCTTTGCTGGTATTTGTCGGATATGGCATTCCAGAATGTTAATCCCACACACTGGCTCCTTTGCGCTGGATGAACTAATAGTGAGAAGCTCTCTGTAGAAGGCAGACGGCGCTTACAGTATATCAAAAGGTGACGGGGGTTGCAAGCATTTTATGTCACTTGTTCTCATTTCGTTATGACAGCACAGCCGACCGTAGCTGCAGTGCGCTCATTGTCATGAACGATGATAGGCCAATATGAGTAGGCTGCTGATGCGGTCCCCTGCTAGGATGGCACTTAGCGGCATCGCTAAATCTCTATCCCCGGTCTCGCGACGAGGCAGGGTGAGCATCCTTGCGTGTACCCCACGATGACACATTATCGTCCTTGTTAAGGTAAGTACATTTCCTAAACCAGAGACTTTCTGTTTTGATGTTTTTGGGGGCCGTCAGTAGGATATCTCATTGATCATCCCAACAAGCTTTGGGGTACCCTTGGCAGGCTTGGGGAACGGCCGCGGAACGGGGGCGCCCGAACCGCTGTGCTTAGCAGCCTCACTATCGCCCTTAGTGCAGCCACTAGAGAGTGTTGTGGCCGTCACAGGATCCTTAGCTCGTATGCTAGACAGATAACATTCCGGAACAGATGATACCCCTCTTTTGACCTGGTTGCTGTTCTACCACCATGCCAGGAACTACCCCTGAGCATGCGAGCATGCCAACGTAGCGCACTGAGGATCGCCTGTGAAGATCTACCAGAAACTTAAATGCAACAAGAACACATCTAAGCATGACCGTGTCCAACAATGACAAGCCTCTCCGAATTGCCATTATTGGCGGCGGTATCGCCGGTGTCACCCTTCTTCTTGCACTGCTGAAGCACACCTCTCGCCAAATCATCATACCGCACCTTTATGAGGCCACGCCTGAGTTTTCTGAGATCGGGGCAGGGATCGCCTTCGGCTCCAATTCCATACGCGCCATGGAGCTTATTGATAGTGACCTAGCAGCGGCCTACAATCAACACGCGACGTTCCAGCCGGATACAGGCGCCTTCGAGAAGAAGCTCTGGTCCAGTTACCGGATGGGCATGGATGGGAGAGGCCCACCATCTAACAACCTGAAGGCTGGTGATTATCTACACGAGGTCCATGCAGCAATAGCAAGGAGTAGTGTTCATCGCGCTCGATTCCTCGAAGCCATGACGGCGCTACTCCCACCCGAAGGGGGGTACGTGAGCTTTGGCAAGAGACTAGTCTCGATCGAAGAGGGAGAAGATGGAGTCACGGTGCACTTCGCTGATGGGACTTCCGTCTCAGTCGATGCAGTACTTGGCTGTGATGGGATCAAGTCACGAGTGCGACAGATACTGCTTGAAGGAGAGGAGGCCGCTAACGCTGTCTTCACGGGTAAATATGCCTATCGGGGCTTGATCCCGATGGACGAAGCAGTTGCCGCTCTGGGTGAGTACACAGCGCGCAATAACCATTTCCACTGGGGGTACGGTGGCCATCTCTTGACATTTCCGATCGAGCATGGCCGAACAATGAATGTTGTAGCCTTCCGAACAAAGCACAATGGGGTCTGGGAGCATGGGCAGCAGTGGGTGCTACCGGGGAATAAGAAACAAATGTTGCAGGATTTTGAAGGCTGGGGACCAGATGTCCGAGCCATCCTCTCCTTGATGCGGAACGCAGATATATGGGCCATGTTTGAGCATGCGCCTGCTAGTACCTACCACCGCCGTGGTCGCATCTGTCTTGTTGGGGATGCAGCTCATGCGAGCACGCCACATCAGGGCGCCGGAGCGGGTATGGCAGTGGAAGATGTATTTGTTTTATCTCGTCTTCTGGGAGAGGTCAAGAAGAAGAGCGATCTGGAACGGGCGTTCGTGGCGTATGATGCCGTGCGACGACCCCGGACACAGCAGCTGGTACGCACGAGTCGCGACGCTGGCATGCTCTATGAATGCCAGAAGGAGGGAGTGTGGGACGATGTTGCCAAGATCCGTGAGGATCTAGATATGCGCATGCGTTGGATCTGGGATCTGGACGTGGAGCAGCACCTGCAAGATGCGTTGGATGTGTTCAATGCTACTGCCTGCGAATGACTGGATTATTAGTTGCTACTGCTCTCACTGTTGGTGTACTCTGTTACTGAATGGATGTAATCTAGTAATGATCCGTTGGTTCTACTTCGATTCTAACATATACTATTAGTCTTCTCTCTAGGAGCTAATTCCTATCGGGAACTATCACTTTTACCCTAATATTCAAAAAGATTCGAGTCCACCTGCTCATGAAATATAGTAATCCGTCACCCTGACTGCCAGACCAAGTGAATAATGATTCAAGCTACAATGCTATCCTAGAGAGAATTCAATGACGAGTAAAACAGCATGCCTATGTACTAATATTCCATCCTGGTCATCTAATATGTTATGATTTAAAGCCACGTGGACACTACCACCTGTCCATCGTCCGACTACGTAGTAGCAGGCATGTCTCAGACAGGATCCAATAAGGGTCTCTCCAGGGTCCCAGGACAAACTAAATCCTACATGCCCCACCAGCAAAGAGTGTCTCCCCCTCAGCTCTATTGGTCTACAGTGTTTTATCTGGCCTTTGCGCTTCTGCCTAGTCTGTTAGTTTCGGTCCGTCGATCGACCAGGAACTGGTGGTTGCCCATTATGATAACCTGAAACCAGCCATGACATGATATTTAACACTCATCATCCTGCTGTTTCGCATAGGAATTCTTCCCTCTGCTCGCTACTGTTTGCACGATGATATACGCTCCATCTCCGCTCTTCTGGGTAACCCTTTTTCGTGAATTACTCAATACCTTTATCCACTCCGCTGGAGACGGTCCACTACTTGCACAAGCTCATACGATATGGCAAAATAGTCCTGCGCATACCGAGAATGTATACCTGGTAGTGCCAATCATTTTCGGGATCACTGTGAATTGCCTAGTAAGTGAGAAGCAACGCCATTTCCCACACCATCGCAGACTAATGGCCTTCAGATTCGGTACATTGTTGGACATGTCTTGATGTCTATTCTGATACTTGAAAGTGTGGAGAAACAGGCTACTGGGTTTAATTCTGAGCTCAGCAACAAGCCCGCTCCATCTAGTCGTCGATTATTCCATACCATCGCCACCCTCTACCACAAGGGCAATATCCGTCTCCTCTTCAATGGCATTGGCTCCGCCTGCAGCTACTGGATAAAGCACTTGTGCACGAAAGAAGTGTTGATGACAGCAGTATTCCTTCCTAGTCCGGTCGCATATATCTTGGCCTCAGTGCTGCTTGCTGAAAACCGTTTCCTTTGGACCGCACGCACTATACTCCCGCGCGACCAGCAGCGATTCGTGCCGCACACCCGCGATCGCCAACGATGGAAAGCCTTGGTGCCGGCTACAACACTGCATGCAGTTGCTGACTCGTTCATGATGCATTTGCCGGCTTTGTTTGAGAGAGATCTCGCTCCGTCGGTAGTCATGGAGAACACAAGAGCGTATCTGTCAGGTATTGTGGGATCGGACATCTTAGTGGCAGGAGTAATGCTCGCCGCACAGTTGCTGGTACTATTCCCTTCGTTTGTAGCGTTGATCCTCGTACATGCCAGTATGTTGCCGCCTGCCTGTGAGACGGTGGTGTCCGCACCGGTAAACCAACGGCGACAGCAGCAGGAGCAGCAGGAGCAGCGAGGTAGACGAGTAGGGGAGGTTTTCTCGGCGTTCAAAAGACCGCTTCAGGTGCAAGACACAATGAAAATCATTGGAGCGAGACATGTGCTGTGCTGTTTGGAACTGCATGGCAAGATGTGCGTATGTCTCGTTGGGGTTTCGGCTATGGTGCATTTGGCAGTATATTATATGAAGTAACTCGCACGCACAAGCACAACCAAAAATGAGAGACGACAAATTCGTCTTTTTGCTTCCCTTTCTTCTGCGGTCCATGTTGTACATAGCTTCCTGCTGCATCACTGCTTGCGCGTGTCACAGTAGATTGCCAGTGAATGGTACATTCTGGCGAGCTCCCAATATTGTCCACAGGAGATGCACATCCCCACTGGGTAGGCATATATGATACTCGCCTTTTGCAAGCCCGGTCAGCACGGTAGCCAGGCCTTCCCTCGGCTCGAATCCAATGCCAATGTAGTGCTTCAAATGCAGCCCAGTAGCCAGATACCACTGGATATGAACCCATCTAATCATCCATATCATATCCCCGATCAGGTCAGATATCCCCAGAAATCTCCAGAGATATCTCAATCAAAATGCTCCGCCACATGATGCGCAACAGCAGCCTCATCACCTTCAAACACCTCACAAACCGGACACCGAATGACCCCTGCATCTGCAGTACCTCCCCCATCCACAGCAGGCCTTTCATCCAGATCATTCATACTCTGGTCAACAACCCTCCCCTTCCTCCCTCTCTGCCTCCCTCCATATCCTGGAGTAACATACGCATCCAACCCGACACTCTCCACCGGCACCTCTCCGTCATCCCCTCCACCACCCCGATACCCTCTCCCCCTCCCTCTCCTCCCACCTCTTCCTCTCCCTCCCCAAGACCTTCCCTGATCCAGCACCCCTTCCTCAGAGACCATACCACCTTCACCAATATTAGAATTAGAATTAAAATCATGACTCATGGATTGTACTCTCCCCACCCTCCCATCCACCAACCGAACTTTAATCCCCCTCGGATGATTCCCCCGCGTGAGTACCTCGCCCACAATACCACTGACGGTGCGGCCGGTGGGTTGGTCTTTTTTTAGCACGATGTGGACACCGGCGCCGGGGCGGACGTGTTGGGTTGTGGGGGGCATTTTGCTTTTCTTTTTTCTTCCCTTGATGTATTTAGTTGTGTTTGGGGGGATGAGCAGTTGTGTTGGGATGGGTTTTGATAAGATTGTGGTGAGATGTGGAGATTAAAGGCACGTGATTTGTGTGATGTGATTGGTGGACCTAAAGATTATTTTAGATGGATTATACAAGGCAGTGAGTGAATTGGAGGACTGGGTGATGATGGTATACTCTACGATCAGTAGATATTTATTACATTAGTGAATAGTATCATTATAAGAGTTAGATTCTATAGCCGTGGAGAAACTTAAGTACGAGCTATTGTGCGCATCTTCAGTTCCGAATATTGCATGTATACTAGCAATCAACTCAATACAGCTCATGAAGTGAATATTTCCAAGATGCATTTATTCATCATAAGACAAAGCAATTCAACCATATCATGTAGTATTTGTAAGGGTCATCTCTGCTACTGCACCACCACATCCACCACCGCCCCCTTCTTCTCCTCCAGCACCACCCTCACCCCCTCCCTCAACGCCTCATCCAACTCCCTCACACTTTTGACTCTGGTCGCCCACAAATTCCCATTCGCCGCTGCCTTTGCAATTCCCCCATAATCCGGCCCATCTTCTACCAACGATATTCCCAACTCCTTACTCGACAGGCTCGCCGCCTCACCCCCCGGATGCACATCCACCAAACACTGCCTCGTGGCATTCCACCCCCCGTTATTCAAAATCACAGTCAAAAACGGACATCCATACCGATGACTAGCCCAGTAGACTGCCGACGGGACCGAAAAGATAAAGCTGCCGTCGCCAGTGATATTGCATATAAACGGGGAGCTAGTATCAGATTTAACGCGCACATCTGGTCGATTCGAGATATCGTACCGCGTCGTAGCCAGTTTCACACCGATAGAGGCGCCCCCGGCCCATCCCAGACCACTGCCTCCTTTGGTTAGGTGTGATCCCGGACGGGTGAGTTGCAACTGCTCGGTCATGGCGACTTGATTGGTGACGGAGTCGGTGACGAAGATGGTATCGGTTGGCACGAGCTCGCAGATGCGACTGCAGAGGAAGTCTACGCTGCAGGGTGCATCTGGAGTATCTCGGAGCTTCGCTGCTCGGGCGTCGATGCGGGCGCGGCCTTCTGCGTGGGCGGTGCGTTGGGTCTCACGTCGATCGGTCCAGGTAGTCTGGATCTCCGTGAGACGAGGCGAGGAGGTGATGTGTGCGTTGAGTTGGGTGAGTGCCAGCCCTGTGTCGGCGTGGAAGGTGGCTGCTGCGCCGATGTCGAACATGTTCATGCGTTCTTTGCGCGGGTCGAGGTCAATGTGGAAAATGACTGCGTCCGGGGAGGGGTGGATTCGACGGGGGATCCAGGGCACGTCGGCGTCGAGGACGAGGATCACGTCGGCGGATTGCACAGCCGGTGCAGCGCCGGTTCCTCTTGTGACGCAGGCTGGGTGCGTAGCTGGGAAGCAGACTTCGCGCAGCTCGGAGTCGAAGACCCGCAGGCCGTGGACGGTGTCGGCCAGTTTGATCAGTTCCTGGACGGCGCTGTGGTTCCGGCCCAGGTATCCGGTCACGACTAGTGGGGACTTTGCATTCAGCAGTGCGCTTCCGATGAGTTCCACTGCTTGCGGGGATAGAGATCCCAGGTGACAGGAGGGGATGGGTTTGGGACGGGCCTGTAGGCTCGGCACTGGTGTGGCGAGGATCTCGCGCGTGGCTGTGAGGTACACTGGGCCAGGGGAGCCAGTGGTGGCCATGAGAACGGCGCGATGCACCAGACTCCCGACATTATGGGGGGACTTGATCTCCGCGCTGAAGCGACTGTAGGGTGCCACGAGGGCGGACTGGTCGCGGATATCTTGGTACCACTGGACGTGCTCGGAGCGCGACCCCGGGGCTTCACCCAGCAGGGTGGACGGAGCGACACCAGCGAAGATCACCACTGGGGCGCGTCCGCTGGATGCATTGTGCAGGCCTTGACCAAGCGCGGCAGTCCCCACGTCCACGTGGGCGATCACACAGGCCGGTTTGTGGCTCATTCGGGCATATCCATCGGCGGCGGACATGGCCACGAACTAGGCGATCAGCATGGCTGCATGAGCTGTGATGGATATGTAGGTAACATACCTCATGTTGGAACAGGACCATCTTGGGGTACTGCTTGGCCGGGTCATTTTGACGGCGCACATAGGCCTCGATGATGCTGGGATGATCCGAGCCAAGCACGGTGAAGAGATAGTCGACGCCAGCCTGTCGGTGTCAGATAGCCTCTAGTAACTAGACAAAAGAGGGCATCTACCTCAGCCAGTGCTTCTAGAAAGGCATCCGCCACAGTATGAGCAGCCTCGACCGTAGTGTTCTGTGTCATTTTGCAATCAAAGTGTTTGCGAAATGAGCTGCAATGTCTGTAGCCCCGCCTCTTTATGCTGCCACATCATGCATTGACTAATGCGTGTTCACCAGTCTAACAGGAGGAGATGTATTGGTATTACACTAGGAACAAATCCTTCTTCAAGTCAGCGACTCCACCATCCAAGCAGCATCCTGGCGTCTTGGCACCGGCCATCGACCCATCAATCTCAGCCTTCAGGGCGAGTGGGGACTGGACAGTGGACACGGGTGGACGACAGGCTAATTTCTCACTAACGGACGGCCGGACAACATCCGAACCACAGAATGGACAGTGGCTGCGCTGAACTGGTGCCAAGACCAGGGTCAGCCTTGGGGGAGACTAATAAGAGTGAAACCAATGGGCTGGACAGAGACATTATTGTGTGTGTTGTGTGAATAAGAATGAGGACGTGTCAATACCAGGCCTAGCATCACGGATGCGCCGCTTCACTGCGCATGCTAATGCCCGTCTTCACGATGATCTGGTTCTTCGCAATCGGCCCCTGACTCCCCATACTATCTGCATCGTCATCATCATCATCACCCAAACCAACATCCACATCCCTTGTTCCATTCCCCGACCGCGACCCCAACCGACTCATCTGATATCCCGGCCTCGTCCGACTCCGACTCTTCCTCGACCCATTCGACATGGACCCAAACAACCCAGGTAACACCTTCTGAATCGGATGTTTCAAGAACGGCAAGCACGCACAAATAATCCCCGTATTAGCCTCCACGGCACTCCACAGCAACGCATCAAACGACCCCCAGGTCGGATCCGTAGTCGTCGTACTCTTCTCCATGGCCCACATGCGAATCACACTCGTCACACAGACGAATAATCCCATGCAGAAGACCAGCATGACTCCGATCTTCCGGATCCGGTCGAGTTGCAGCTGCGCTAATACCGGCAGGGGCATCAGACACACCCAGATATCCATCAGGGTGTTGTACCCCGCCCAGGACCAGCGGAAGCTGGCGTTGTGGACACATTTCTTGGGGATGTGCTTGTCCCAGCTGGCGCGGACGGGGATGCATTGGAAGATGGTGGCGATGACGAAGCCGAAGGTGCTGGAGACGACGAGGCCGATGGTGATCCAGCTGATGAGGCGGAAGGTTCGGTTGGGGAAGATGCGGAGGTAGAAGGCGAGGAAGGAGAGTTTGTTCAGACAGAGGATGAGTTTGTATAGGATTTGGAATAGCCAGAAGAACTTTCGAATGTTAGCTAGGCATGATGCAACAGAATATAGATAGATCACCTTCAAAGCGACAACAATGTTGCCGCCGGATTTGACGACATCAGCTTTGTGTCTGCCGAATGCATAGTGACATGCTGGATGAATCAGTAATGAGGAGTGGGAGTGGATGTCATAGGGAAAACATACCCAAGTCACCCATAACAGTATTGACAATCTGCACGGCCTATCACTGTGTCAGTAGATTTCTTCTATCAATACTGGGTACCTACCATCGAGAAAGCAATGATCCCATCATCTGCAGCGAGCCTGCGCTGGGCATGAATCTTCCATGCCAGGCGACATGCCACCAGAACGAACGCAATGCACGTCAAGACGGCCGTGGCCTTGACAAAAATGGGGCCTTTGTCCGGGACACCTAGCGAACTTTCCACCATGGCGATGATCGCCTGGCCAGGCGGTAGAAAGGCAAGGACAGATGCGAAAGGAAGGAAAATGAAGACAAAACAAACGAAAGTAAAGCGAGTGTACGGGTATAAAGGAGCGAAGCGTCAAAAGACAATTTCTCTAGGAAATGTTCACACGGGTACCATATGCAGCAGCACGCTCCATAGTCACTCAATCCCTGCCTCACAGAAATTAACAGTTCTAGTTCACCACAAAACAATCCGACAGGGATCTTTGATTGCCATGCCGAGATCTCCCGGAAATTTTACTGCTGCACGGGATCCTCATCGCTGCTAGAGAAATCCAGAGGATTTGTCTAAGCTTTACTAGTTATGCGGCCATGCATGCCGAGGCCTAATCTGCTGTTAGCATGTAATCCTGGCGGCCTGGAAGGATGTACTTGGCTTCTTGCAGGAGCTAGCCCTCCATCGTCTGCCTGTGTCAGGAGTTCGCACAATCTAGGGCTCACGTACATACGGAGTTAGCAATCCTATGGATAATAGTGCGTGTATGTATCATATCTCATCAGACTATGAGTGGTCTTGGCATAATTAGTTTAATTTGGTGATGGTGGGTCGGTGATGGCGCCAGCTAGAATAACGCATCTTATGATCTTAGACCCGGAAAGACCCCGATACGAGGATCCTCAGACCGGAGAGGAGACCCAAACAGTTAATGTTGGCAAATTAAGGGAAGATTACTATGTGCTATGTTACAAAAAGGTCATAATCTCCGTGTCAATAGCATATGGCCGGATGTTCTCACGGTTGGTGGCAGATACCCTGCTAGGATGTGATGGTGTAATCACAATAACGACTGTAATTGGATATTTTTCAAACTCCCAGATATCGTCTAATCCTGTCTGATTTAAGTTCTCACCAGCAGGGGTTTGCACCGCCCCAGCAAGTATAGTTATAGAGACAGGAAGCTTGGTCAGCTGTGTAAAGTCGGGCCAGGACGAAGGAGGTACAGGATAAGAGTCTCTGAATTGTGGATTGTGCAGGGTATGGCCTGATGTATACGACGACATTGTTCATGTTCTTCTACAGTCTAGACAATTGTTTGTAATGCTGTGGGTTAGCAGTCAATTTCTCATTTGTGAAAGACTTCGATACTAGCAATGTCATTAGTTGAATGACCCTAAGTGGGTCAGAGTCTGAGAAAGATGCACCGAAATCTGCTAAGCACTAAAACATGTCGAATACACACCTAGTAATATTGGTAGTGCCCTAACAGGCTAACAGTTGGTTGCATTATCATGAGACATAAGTTTAAAGTAGTCACCATGCCAAGATGTACCAAATTAGCTCGGGCCAACCATGATGAGCTTGGCCCCGCTTAACTCGATCGCAATTATCACATAATTACATCTATTGACTACTTAGCCTACAATTGAAACCGGAAATCCGGATGGGCATCTCCGAGATCATCTGCCGCCTGCACCATCTCTGGTGCCTCCTCCTTGGCCGGCTGCCTGTCCCTGCGGCGATTCTCGGCTTGCAAGGCGAAAAAGTACACGGTGCACGCCAGCCCGGCCACCACCGCAAAGGCCAGTCCAACCCCGAATCCGGTTGGGTATTTCGGGGATTCGCTGGTGATGAAGACATTGCCGGACACAAAGGCACCGCAGTTGCCAAATGCAGGAAGCAGACCCATCCCGACACTGCGCTTCACGCCTTTGCCCAGGTTGACGCATAACCACACCACGATCGTAGACATCATGATGAACGCTCCGGATGCGACGAAAAATATCCCCATGTAGCGAACACCAGCAGAAGGCACCTGCGCGAGCTCGACGCTCCAGCCGATGATGGTCAAGACGGAGCCGAATACCGTGAACAGGAACCGGTGTCGCAAATGGTCACTCAGCCAGGCGCAAGACAGGGTTAGCACGAAGGCGACGGCATAAACCGGAATGGTGTGTTCCTGAGCGGAGCGACTAGTCCATCCAAGATCCTTCAGGATGGTCGGCTGAAAGCTCACGAGAGAGCTGGCGCTCTCTTCGGCCCCAATGTATCCCAACACGCTGAGTCCAGTTAGTCAACAGCGCAATTGCAGAATAATAGTTACCCACCAGATCCAGATCTTCCAGTCAGCAGCCATGCTGATCACCCGTTTGAACGAAATAGGGTCGTCACGAACACTTCCTCCATCAGCCTTCAGCCGTGCCAGGAGCAAAGTCTTCTCCTCGGCTGTCAGGAAGGTGGCGTCTTCGGGAAACGGAACCACAATCCAGTAGCAGATGAGACTGACGCCCATGGTGATGATGGCCTCGATCAAGAAGAGCCTAAACTGTAAGAAAGTGGACAAACCTGTACGTGGGCGAACTTACCAACGCCACCCCTTGTATCCGTCCAGATTCAGAGGTGTTAAAAGACTCGAGAAAAGCTATGGCGCGTCAGAATTGGTCGCGATGTCTCTTGGACATTGGTACTAACCCCGTTGAAAGCTCCTGCGGCCATATTCGCACTAAAAAAGATGGCGTATCGTCGAAGGAACTCATCGCGCTTATAGTAACTTCCGATCAGGTATGCGCAGCCTAATCACTTATCAGCCACCATCTCTCAAGACACAGTAATGATTGTACACCCACCTGGAACAAATCCAGCCTCACACATTCCCATGAAAAAGCGGCAAGCGATAAGTCTAGTCGCGGTCTTGACGAGACCCTGGCCCATCACGAAAAGCCCTACCGTACGACACCTATTAGCAGACACAATCATCAGATACCGTCAGTCAACTTACCCCATGTAAACATATACAGCACCAGCATCTTCGGTCCAAATTTCTTAACTAGCAAATTTGCCGGCATGCCAAAAATCACGTATGCGACAGTAAACATGGTGACGGCCAAATTGTATTTATTCCCGACGAGGTGCAATTCCTTGCTCATGCCTGCAATCTTCGCATTTCTACCAACGTCTGCTCGTTAACTCTGCTTAACTTCAGATACAGTGGCAGACGAGAGTTCTCACCCGATATTCGATCGGTCCATAAAGGACACCAGGAACAGGAACCATAACGCCGGGATGACTCTCCAATCCAGCTTTCGCAGAAGCTTCTTCTCCAAAGCCGGGTCGATGTTATCGCCAGACGAGGCTTCCAACACCTGTGGCTCAACGCCAGACTTCTCCGTCTCCATGATGTTTCTCAGTTTTTGTGTATTGGAAGGGAAAGGATGCAAAGTGTAGAGTCTGGGCCTCCACACTGCGGGACACCCCTGTTTTTGTAAAGAAACGCAGCAGGGATAAAATCTCGGAAAGTCCGAGCGGCAAAGGAAGAAAAAGAAATTAACCTGCCGGTAAATCTACAGGAAAGTCAGTCCTGAAGCAAATGCATCTCTGACGGGGGGGTTAGGGTAGAGATTGGCCCATTGTGGATTACAGCTAACGGCCTGATGCGGTACGGTAAGTAATGGCGCTGTTCAGCTGGTAAAACTGGCTCCGCTTAGCGCGCCCCACGCCAATATACTAAGTTGATAGTACAACATGGCATTTTTTTTTGAATCACGGAATAAGCCCTGGATTGGTCTGGCCTTTCGGCGGTAGAGGAAATGGAGAGGAGTAGCCAGGACTGAGCACTTGAGTTGGGTTAATATGGCACTCTCCTAATTAGGAAGGTTGCCGGAGCCTTTCCCATCGCTCAATACCAATCGGCATCTGTTTCCTGCACGACGAATTCCGTCCGGGACGCCTAAATGCGACTTTCTGAACATTTGGCCAGATGGGTGGCCTAAAGGCACTATGTGCACGGCAATGTACTTAGAAACAATGGCGATCCAGCTCATTATTTCAAAATCTTAAATGGAAATCCAAAGGCCCTGAATATACTTGTTCTCTAGTCACTCTTGTAAGTAACAATCAGCTGCACAACAGTGGATTTATCTCCACGTGCTGCAGGGCATTTGTTATTATCCGCGTATTGCACTTATAGTAGCTTCACGGACCAAGGTGGGCGCTATACATGCAGGCCTAACACGTGGTGTTTGTAACGTGCTCACTGAAGGAAGTGGGTACCACTTCATGCAACTGAAATCAATAGTAGCACTAAACCATTGTTACTCCCGTCCTTCATAGCTTTAGCAACCATCTCCCTCTCCTTTCCTCTCTCGTCCTTCTCTGTGTGGCGGGTTGTTTAAGGTTTCCCATTGCGAAAATGGTGCAGCAGTAGGGAATGATGCGGAGCAATACAAACATCACTTGCCCCAGACACAAACAGAGAGCATTATTTATAACAGAGGACTTCACACCTGCTGTAATTTACCTGATAGCCATGATTATGTCGACTCGTGTCAAGATACGCTGCCAAACAGAGGAAACCTGTCGTATAACCGTGTCTTCTGCGACTCACAACACACATAATTGACCATCCAAACAATGCAACGAACATCTTAATCTTGTATATTGGCCATCGCAGAGTTGGGAGAATTTGAGTTGATGCACCAACTCCATATTGTAAGGGGGGATGCTACTGCTATACCGGCCAGACTGCCTCTACACCGGCCTCCGCTCATGCCACACCCTACCGCCTACTATTTTATCTTATATCTACCTGAGTCATTGATTCTGCACCTACTTCAGGAGGCAAAAATTGTTTTCACTGCCTATGAAACTACTACTGCCTGCCAATTTACATTCTTTGCTGCCTAAGGCATACGTCGGGCAAGAATTGAGAGAAAATAGCAGGTGGTAGGGGTTCTGCATGTACTAGAAACAAGCCTTAATCTTCTACGGTAGGCGGCATGGCATGAGCCGAGGCTGATGGAATGTGAATGTCTTCGGCGTCTAGACTAACTTGCCGAGCCTTATGTTCGGCAAAAATTACAGTATTCCGTGCAACAGTCCTCCTCCATCTAGTGCACCAGTTATCTCCATAATCATCTCCAAATTCCTCACCAATATTCGACATCCTACAAGGCTACAACACCATGGCTGCCAAGTTCGCCATCAAGTCTCTAGACCATTTGGTCCTGACGGTCCGATCCATCCCCACATCCGTTGCATTCTATACCAATCACCTGGGAATGAAACACGAAGTCTTCACCTCACCTAGTAGTCCAGATATTCAGCGGTAAGGCTGAGCTCCATAGTCTGCTCATTCCTACATCTACCCTACTAATGATCATTCTCAGACACGCGCTTCTGTTCGGCTCCCAGAAAATCAACCTGCACCAGAGCGGGAAGGAGTTCGAGCCCAAGGCTCAAAATGTCCTACCAGGAAGCGCCGACCTGTGCTTTCTGACGGACACCAAAGTGGAGAATGTTCTCCAAGCTTTCGAGGAAGCCAAAATTGATGTCCTCGAAGGGAATAAAGTCGTCGAACGCACGGGTGCGATGGGGAAGATTCGGAGTGTTTATGTGCGTGATCCCGACGGGAACTTGATTGAGTATGTATCATGTTTTGATCTTCTATCTCTGCCGATGTTAATTGATAATGTAGGATCTCGAACTACTGCTAAGATAGCTAGATACTCTTCCTCTCGAGCATTGAATTACGGAGTAGATAGCGGGGTAATTCATAAGCATGCATATGATTAGTCATGTGATGCATAATACACACTTGTGCATACATGTGAAATGTTGATAATTTCCTTTGTTTCTTCCGAGTTAATGCATTCTAACATCAAATTCTTACTGCAACTAGCAGGATGATGAACATCGCTTCAAATGCCACTTTAATAGGCTAAGTCAGATACACACATGGCTTCGTAAAAAGTTTTCTCAATCCGTTCAAAGTCTCAATCCCATCATTTCTTGGGCGCCTCCACAAAGCCGGGGAAGCAGTCCTGCAGGGTCTTGTTGTGCTTGTTGGCAGCATGCTCAGTCAAGGCCGGTGCACGAGTAGTCTTGAGGAAAGTCGTCCTGCAAGTCTGGCAGATGATATCCTTGGCCGCTTCGTTCTGTAGTCCCTGCGTAAGCATGATCGTCGGAGATTCCCCTCCCATACATTTCTCTCTACAACAGACTGCGACACCACCCTACAAAGCTACCCCCATTCAAAGTTCACATGATCAATCAAAACACAAATAGAGGATACATACGCTCTTCAACTGCGACTTGCCGCCAGCCTTGGTGTCCTTGGCGTTGCGCTCACGCTTGGAGGCGGCTTTGGCTCCCTGTGGATGATCTCATGTTAAGTCTGATAAGGCGCAATCAAGTCGCTGGTCGCTTCGCTCTAGGAGGAAGGACTTCGCGTGGGGTCAGCAACAAGAAGAAGCTTACGTTTCCCATGGTGAATGTGGTGGTTAGTAAATAAGATGATGGAGATCGGTGTTATGATGTGGGGGTGAGGATCAAGGAAAGGGGAAATTTTCAGATTTATATCTTCGTCCCTTTTTTGCCTCTTTTTTTTTGGGCGGGCGCTTTGACACGCTAAGCCCGGCCGGGCCTGGACCGTGACTGGTCTCGTGGCTGGTCGTTGATTGGTTAGTCCCTGGCACGTGTTTTGCTTGTTTGCACTGTTGCCTCAGGCAACGAGACAATGTGCCATGGATTGCGACGAGCCATACTCTGGTTGTGCACATATCGTATCTGATTTGGGTGGTTTGGGGCCTATCAATGCATAATCATAGAAAGGTTAGTACTTTGTATTTACTAGAAGTCTGTTTGACCATTCGAGGAAATTTTTGGTTGACCCTGTGGCTGTAGTAAAAATAACTGCCTGGGATTATATATATCCAGTGATAGGTGTAGTAGTACTCACTTTGTGACCACCAACGCCAGCTCGTTGGAGCTACTGTACTATCCATGGTACTCATTAATTTGCTGACCACCACCTGACAATCACCTCGAACAAGCTACTTCTCCATTGCTCCGGAATCCCTGTATGTCAGATGCCACTGGCGCGTGGATGCGTCTATATTTCTTCCCGGCTTCCCTTTCTTATCACCCGTGCAATCAATTATCTGTGTCAATTGGCGCTTGATGTGGCTGTCTCACTGACCAGGACACTTGCGATATGATGTTGTACAACTCAATTGAGACTATGTGCATCGATCAGATGCAATCAAATGTGCTACGGGATACCTCAACTAGCGCATCACTATTCTCATGGCCGTCTCGGTTCAGTGAACTTTAACTCGCAACAATCTGACAGTCCCCTCAATCCCACTGCCCTAATTGGAGCTGGCAAAGATAGCGAATCCCGAATGATTCGTTCAGTTCGAATTACCCCTCCCGAGCTCATATGGCGAATATAGCGCCATTTGAGCCACGATAAACTCTCTATGCACCGGCCAATCTGCGGCGCGGAGAGTAGCGCCCGGGCCATCTCCGCACTCCGAGGCTTCTCCTATCCACGATAACCCTCCATCAGCAGAGATAAATGCCGCAGCCTGAGGCTAACCGGGCATGATATTTCTATCCTACTCTTCTCCTCATGACTGCTGCTGTCGTTTGAACCCAACGCGCCCCTAGGTATTTCACCATGTTGCCATCAAGCGATGATATCGCCAAATTCATTTCCATCGCCCCGAACGCTACCGAAGGGAAGGCGCTTATCTTCTTGCAGGTATGCAATACAGACAGTTAAGCTTTTGCCAAGTCCTAACATTGCACCCAACAGAAAGCGAGCTCTCTCGATGAGGCCCTCAATTGGTTTTACGAGAACCCCGACAGATTCTCAAATACCGCCGTTGCTAGCGGGCCTGACGTGATGGTTCAGAGCGTGGATACAACCGTTCAAGCACTCCCCCCATCATATGAATCGCACGTCAGTCCCGTGCGCGGAGCAGAGCATGCTCCCCATCAGAATGTTGTCACTAAAGCTGGTGATGTTCGAGCTAAGGATGAGGTACGCCTGAACACCAGAATATGTGCGACTCATCTAACATCACCGGCTATGTAGCAAGAAATGCAGAACCGACTCTTGGACATCCAGCTCAAAGCCCAGATCTACAACAGCGATATTGAGCCGGAACACGAGGCCAGTGACTTCATGGCCTGTACGTGCGAAATCCATGAATACAAGCGGCGAAAAGCAAAACGCGTCGATGTGCAGGAGATGTGGTCTAAAGCAGTGATGTATCCCGGTTTGTACCGTCGCCTCTGACTTGGACATACTACAAGAACTAATGTGATATATATGGCATGGACAGGAGAGAAGGCGTATCACGACTCTTACCAGTCATCTGTCTTCTCTCATAATCCGTATATCCGAATCCCTTCGGCATACGGGATTGCTTACTCGACCATGCTACGTCCAGATGCGACACGATACACCAACTCCGTCCGACAGACTATTGCCCTGAACGCGACACTGAACAAGAAAGCGCAAGCCACCATCGATGCCATGGAGCCACAATGCGATATCTGGACATTGGATGAACCCGCTACCTCACAGGCTCCTCCCCCAACAAGCCCCATAGGAGCATTGAAATCGTCCAAATTATCAAACTTCAAGCGGGCTCTGTCCATCTCGTCATTGCAGAAATCATCGTCCAAAACCGAGGAAATGTATACTCGCGCGCGTGAGCTCCGTCAGGCGATTCTGGAGGAAGAAAACGGTCGCTGGCCAGACCCCGAGTGGCGTCAAATCGTAGCAGTTTATCAAGAGAAAGTGGGCATGAAGCGGGAAATCTCCGACCTACGAGCCAAACGCCCGATTCAGTACCTTCATCTGCTCCGGGCAGGATACTTCGAACCCATTCCAGTAGCATGGGCAACTCGCGCATCCAACCCGTTGAAGTTCCGCATCGACGCTCCCGCTGGGTGGCGGGGGATCACTCCGGCGTGGAGAGGGTACGAGTATACGGCTGAGGAGCGTCTATACTGGGTGCTGAACCATCGAGAGGGAAGCACGGGAACTCGCATGAAGCCAGATATTATATCCGCTCTGGAGATGGCTCGTGCCAGGATGGCCACTGCTGTTGAGCCCCCTCCGGTGTACTACTCTATGGACGATACCTTTCGTGTTCAGCGTTTGCCGGAAAGTTACTCCCTGCAGGTGATGCCGCCTCCGTTTGTACCGTTCGATCTTCCAGAATCGACGACAGATAATACGATGATCTTACTGGACGTTTCGGGATCAATGGACTTTGAACCCCTTCGACCACTGTACACTCAGTACTTGGTGACCGGGTTCGGCCGTTCTAATCAGCCTAAAAACAAGGGTAAGTAGCCCATCAATTTACCAGTTATAGTTTTCTGACCCGGTATAGACGTTGCAAAAGCAATCATCCGCCGCTTCACAGACGCAATGTCCGTCCACGACCACAACGTCCACGGGTACCAGCTCGTCACCTTCGCCAACAAGGCCGATTACATCGGCTTCATCAACCACTCGAACTTCAACGACATGTGGAGAAAAATTAAACTCGGGGGCGGAACGCGGGTTATGACAGGTTGGCAGAAAATCAAGGATCTGCATTTCCAAAGACATTCGGAATCCGCGACCTACCACCCGGTTTATGGCTGGCAGGCCGGCCCGCAGACCCCACTACTGCGGTTACTGCTGTTGCTTGACGGTGAGGCTACAGATATGGATGAGTTCGAGCTTGATCTGTTGGGGCTGTCGTGGGTTCATGTCACTATCTTTCTGATTGGCGTGGATGGGTGTCCGCATCACCATCGACATGCTAATGAGCTGCAGCGGATTAGCGAGGTCAATCCACATGTCTCGTTTGTGGATGCTCAGGGTAATGCGCCGGAGCGGTATGTCACACATGAGCTGTTGAAGAGGCATCTGGGGTATGATGTGCCCATGGCTGAGTTTGAGAGACTGGAGCGATGGCCGGGGAGTGCAGAGCCGCCGGTATATCAAGAGTAACTGATCACATCTACTGTTATGAGATGATTGAATGAATGATCAATGTATGTTCAATATAAGCAGCGCTCTCTATGATTATTCACATGCAATATCCGTCTATTCGCGTGAGTACAGGGGAATCTAAACAAGTTTCGCTCAATATGCCCATGCTAGTAACCGCTCCACCAAAACATTAACACAAAAGCCACCAACTCCACTCCATGAACTATCTACCGCCACTCAGGATGCTGCTGATACTGCTGCTGCTCCGGCCTCTGTCCGTCGTGGTGAACAGGAGGATGTTGATATTGCGGACCGGAATTAACATATTGAGGTCCGTTGCTCGCATACTGAGGTCCATCCCGAGGTTGATACATCTGGGAATTGTATCCGTACTCATGGTGAGGGACTTGTTGGAGGGGAGCTTGTTGGTGGGGAGAGAACTGTTGAGGATAGGGTGGTTGCTGGTGGTGCTGGCAGCAGGAGCATTGATGGTTCTGGCCTTCCTGCTTGGATCGCTTCTTCTCTTGGAATTCATTGGCAGCCCTAGTCGTGGAGTATTAGCATAAAGATCTGACGACCTGCAATGATGCACGATTGTACATACTTGGACCCTGCGCGGAGGAGGCCGTAAGCACCGGCGAGTTGGATACCAGTTTTGATGAGGCCCATGGTGATTAATCTATTGATTATTGGTAGATAGAATATTGATAGAATGGACTCTTAGGAATATGCTTTGAATGCAATAGAAGAATTGATGTTGTTGTTGATGAACAACTATCTACTCCGGCCAAACATCCAGTCTTTATCCCAAACACATGCCGATCCGTGCCCGAAACGTCAACTCTCGCGCTAACCCTACAAGTTGAAGGATCCGAATCCGCCCCCAAACTGCGGCTCGTTGGTGGAAACAGTGGACACTTTACAGCCTGACACAGCCTCATGTCACAAGAGTTAAGCTAAGATAAGTCAAGCTTCGATACCTCCAGAGACACCATTCTAATTCTACCCGAAACCGAACTGCACCTCTAACCGATTACTACAGTATCTAACTAATTATGCCCCCACGACTCAACCACCGCAAATCCACCCGTGGATGTCGGCGGTGCAAAGCTAGAAAAGTCAAGGTATCCATTTCCCTCCCTATTTCCATACCGAAGGATTACCTTCCTATATTCGGTAGATAACCGAAGTATAAGCTAATGTGCCCCAGTGCAGCGAAACCCGCCCCAAATGCCACCACTGCAATCGTCACAACCTGCCCTGCGAATATGCACCCCTAGAGCCACGGATGTACATATACCGAGATGATTCCAGTAATAGCAGCACTACATCGACATCCACATCTATATCCACATCTCTACAAATGAACAACCTACAACCCCCCCACCTCACCCCCCTAAACACCGCCTCCCTCCGCCTCCTCCACCTCTACATCACCTCCACCTCCCACACAATGGGCACCGCACAGATCCCCTCCGTGCGGAAAATGTGGGAACTTTCCGTCCCTGAAATGGCATTCGAGTATCAGCCCCTCCTCTCCACCTTACTCGCTGTGACTGCGGCGCATCGCGCACGACTTGTTCCCGCTGAAGCGGAGGAGATGAGCCGTGTACAAGGGGGGTTTATTGCAAAGGCTGTTGAGGGGCATAGAGCGGAGACGGCGAAGCTGGCATTGTATTCTTCGTCGGAAAGTGGGGACAGAGCGGGTGGTGTGACGGAGACGTTGTGTATGAATGCTATTTTAATATCGTTGTATACGCTTGCGTCGAGGTTGGAATCTGCTGGAGGAGGGGAAGGGGTGGGGTACGAGCCTCTGAATCTATGGTTGAATATGGCCAGAGGCGTACGCACCGTCGTGTCGATGGTGTATTATCGGCTGGTGGAGGAGAGGGCGCGCATTGCGCCGTTGTTGGTTGCCAGGCCGGTGGTGCATCGGGGGGATGTGGAGGTGCGGGATGGGGGGCCTAAGGGGGATATGAGTGTAGAGGGGGAGTTTAGGTTCTTGGTAGATGTGTTTCCCTGTGCAGAGGAGGGTAGTGAGGAGGTGATGAGGGTATATGTGCAGTGTGTTGGGTATTTGGAGGGCTTGTTGATGGCGGTTAGGATGGGGGAGTCCGGGTATGATATTCGGAAGCGGTTCTCGTCGTTTCCGAGTATGGTTCCCGGGGAGTTCCTGGGGTTGGTGGCGCAGCGCAGGCCAAGGGCGTTGGTTATTCTGGCGTATTTGTTTGCATTGGTTAAGGGTGCTGAGGACGTGTGGTGGTTGATGGGGATTCCGGAGATGGAGGTTCGTGGGATTGATTCTATCTTGCCGGAGGAGTGGAGGGGATTAATGAGGTGGCCGGTGGGGGTGGTTATGGGGGTGGTGGATATGAGGAATCCAGTATTATGATAATGAACAACAATGAACATCGTATACAGGTGGTAGTTGCTATGTTTATAGATTGAGAATCGTAAACTCGTACTAGGGGGAGTTATCAGACAGACACCTCCAACTGGTTCTTTGGTTGTGGATATTCAACCCGACTGCCTGGCAGGTTCCTCGTGACGATACCAGCTCCAATGTAGATGAGCATGACGAGGTACTCGGGGATTGTACCGAAAATGACTCGCACCGCTAGACTGCCACCCTCAAGGCTGGAACTGGTGAATGCAGTCACGATAGCATAGATTACCCTGACTCCGATCAAAGGCATGGCGACAGTGATAGCGGAAAGAAGCTGTTTATGTTAGTGACTTGATGTCTATATATAACAAAATACTAACCTGTTTCTCTCCTCCCAGTCGGCGGCTGTGAGCAGCAGCCCCATATGAACACCAGATCAGAACGGCCACCAAAGTCCATCCTGTGGCAAACACAATCATCCCCACGCGAAGAAGTGTTTCATCTCCGCTACTTGCTGCGGCCAGTCCTATTCCACCTGCGACAACCATGTGCGTGATGAGGAAGCCCCAGAAGTTCAAGAAGGGAGGGAGAGAGCGGTGGATGGAGTGGTTTCTATGAGCGGTTAGCTCTGAAATAACTTTCCTAAGTCGGATACGTACGCTTCATGAAGCAGGCCCATAGCAGCCATCAGAAGAGGGGATAGCCCGATGCCATTGAGGATCGCGGCTGTTGGGTTGACTTCGTTGTGGTGAATAGCGTTAAGGGACATTGCGCTGCCGGCTATACGTAGACCACACATGGCAAGAACGTAAGCCCAGCCGAGTAGGCCATGTTTGCCGTGTACGACCAGACAGTAAAGCGTTGGAAGAGAGAAAAGAGCGTAGACCGCTAAGTTGGCTGCGTCAAGGTGTTCGGTTGCGGACATTCTTTCTGGTGTAGCGCTTAAGTAGATAGCTGATAAAGCGAAGGATTCAACAGTAGGGTATATTGAGAAAAAGAGATGAATTCGAGAGTTGTATATGCAAAAGTCAAGCAAAGTGCCCTACCGTGCTTTATAGCTACAACAGTTTTGCTGGATATGTCTCGTGCAAAATAGCCCTATACCGATTAAGCATCGAAACCGAAACCGAGGAGGCGCAGAAGAACAGCCACGTTTTAGTGGTCCCAGTGATCATCGCTGGCTGGGGCCAAAACGGTATCCACATACATGCCGCTTGAAGTACTAGTCAGACTATGAAGTATGAAGAGTCGAGGAAGAGCAATACCTTCTTTCTGTTGTCGTTGGGCTGACTAGCTGGCTGATCTTCAAGTAATATGAGGATTGAGCAATGATACTGCTAGATTGGTTTGTAACATGCTGTGATGACGGAAAATAGCAATATCGTTCAGAGGCCACCCTTTAGTTGAAGGGGGAAAGTGTGCACAGCAAATTTATGGCAAGGCTGAAATTTGAAAAAGATGGTCAATGTGTTGATGTGTACAGAGTAAACTATGAAGATATTGTGTGACGGTCGCAACCTCGAGTGCATGCCTTGATGCCTTGCACATTGTGGCCTTATGGCCTTATAGCCTTATCGCCTTGCAGCCTTCCGCCTGAACTCCGCACGTGGCGGCCCCAGCCGCGGGTTCCGTTGCGGCCTCGTTCTTCCCCGCACAATCTGGCCGTTTTCCACCGGCAATAACTCCATACAATCACACTCTCCCCACTACCCCGGATCCTATCTATTACAGCCTGAAAATCTCCATCTTTTGCTCCCTCGCTTGTGAAGTACCCTGCAGGCATTGCTTTGATTGCTACATGCAGAAAGCTTCCAGAAGATCGACTCCTCGGTCGCGAATATCCAAGGCTTGCGACCGTTGTCGTCGACAGAAGCTCAAGGTAGACTCCGAGTTGGAGATATGCAGCCGTGGGCGATGCTAATTGATTTTAGTGTGATTCAGTTCGTCCATGTGTTTTATGCACCCGTGCTGGCCACAAATGCGAGACAACTACAGTATCACGTCGTCGCGTGTCCGAATATCAGACACCGGCCACCCCTACAACGGTTTCCGCCGAATCTGAGACACCGCCGGTCTTGCCGCGCAGAGCGGCTGAGGACCATCAACAATATGCCACTGCCACTTCGGCGATTGGTTTCGCCAGACAGGTTTATAATGAAGAGGAGACAGGACGGACCTTGACTGAAGCTACGGTGCCGGGTGATGTTGGCATGGCGGGTACCGATAACTCCCTCTGGGGTTTGAAAGAGACACCCATGCCCCCAGAGACGGTGATGCTCGCATTAATCGATGCTTACTTTGACCGGATGCAATGGTTCATCCTGGTACTCCACGAGCCGTCTTTTAGAGAAATGGCTCTGCCAGTCATTTCGCAACAGCAGTGGAAACGCCAGGATCTTGGTGCCGTCATGACTGTGCTGGCTGTCGCTGTCATCAGCTTACAGTCTGTCATTCCAGACACGCATTGGCCGGGTCATAACCTCCTGCGCAGGTACTCAATCGATGCCGAGGATTTGCTGAACAAATTTCTGACAGAAATCCGTTCCCGCGTGCTTGACATTTTGGAGGACCGCCGCCTTGAAGGGGTACAAGTCTGTCTTCTGCTCTGTTGCTATTACATGTTTCACAGCTCCCCAAATATGGCCTGGACTACGTGCGGCATGGCCTTTCGAGCTGCATATGCCCTCAACCTTCAAGAAACGAGTACGTTATCGCAACCGTCTGTCGACAGCGAGACGCGCTCTCGCTGTTGGAACCAGATCATCATCTCGGATACATTCTGCTCCATTCTATACGGACGTCCCGCTGCTCTGCCGTCTGCAAATGTCCGTCACCTCCAGCTCGTCGACGACCTGTCCATCGACCACTCATTATTAGAGAATCTCTCGGTCTTTGATAGCGACGGACTGACGTCACGCGCCCCATTTCACATCTTGAAGACAGATGTGTATGCGATTGCTCGAGAAATTCTCATTCGATTCCGTCGGCTTGACCTGACATCCGGAGTAGAAGAACAGAACCTGGAAGCTATCATCCGGATTACCGAGGAGTCCAACGCTCTGCTCGCGGACTGGTGGAAAGCAGTGCCGAAACTGTATGACTTTGAGTACTGGAAAGCAAATGGCCGCTGGGATATGGTTGAAGGCCAGCTCCACACACTTCCCCCTGAAGCAAGGCAGCAAGTGGAGACAATCTATTTACAGGCTGCCGTTCTCCAGTTGACATACGATGGAATGGTCATCCAAGCAAATAGACCGCTATTGGAGCGAAGAATCAACAGGCTCACATCTTCGCGGGCAATCATGGATGCGATGCATAGGGCGCTAGACCGAGCCACGGCGGCTGCTCTCCGCATATCTCGTGTTCCCGTTCACAAGCTGAAAAATCATTTCGCTATCGCAGTGGTATCCATGCAACAATTCACTGCTGGTGTGATACTCTGCATCCCCCCGACCGTGAAGCCTTTAACTGCCACCGCTCATGAGGCAAAGGATGGGGTGGTAAGGATAATCCGCGCCAGCCGAGGTCTCAAGAGCCACGATCGAATCGCAAGGCAAACGGAACAGCTTCTGACGGAGCTACTGAAAGTTACCACGCAACGCGAGATCACACATGCCTTGGCCGATAATCTCGACACCAATCCCCCGCCTGACTCACGGTTAACCAGCTCTGTAGTTGCCGGCGCTTCGAATGAATCCTTGAGTGCAGGACGCTCCAGGACAGCCCCTGGCGCTGCAGCGCAGGCAGTTGTAGATCCCGTCCAAGGAACCTGGGATGCAGAATTTCATACCCTCCCTGCTGTAATGGGACCTTATGATTTCCTACCTGCTCAAGCCTTTCAGCAGCTGGACGATGCATTTGGAGCATTTGGAGAGTGTAAGGTCCCTTGCTCACCCGTGACACAAATTCGGATCGTGACTGACCTCATGCATAGCGATGTTCAACTTGGTTCCTGATGACCAAAACAGTACCTGGAACTGGGGTCGAACAATTCCCTAGCCACCGGAGCTGGAGGGGTCAATATGCTAAGCACAGCCTTGTAGCTCGCTGAATTGCCCTGGGGTCAAACAGAAGCCTATAGAGTGAAATGGACGGGCAAGCGCGGTGATAGTTCAGCTGCTATTTAGTATGCCAAGGTGTAGCCTTGCAGAATGTCTCACAGCCACAGTAACAGCAATCGCCATGGAGGGTGGTTCATTATGTGGTAACTATGTGAAAAGCCGCCGGATGATCGGGGGTCCGGGTTCCGATGGGGCCTGTTCCGGTGGCTATCTTTCCGGTGGAGATAACGGCGGTGACCCCAAATCTCCTGAGCCCGGATTGCTCGGAATCCACATCATCATTCATTTCTCCCACAACAGATACTCGACTACTTGTAAATTTACCCAGACAATGTCGCTCGACCATGTCGTTAATGATAGTTCCCAGGGGAATTATCAGTCTCGGAGATATACATGGCTGCTGTTCTGTGTGTCGAGCTCTTTGCCGTGATTTAATAGTAGCCACTTTTAGATTTCCCAAAAGCTGGGACGGGGAAGTCGAGAAGCCCAGTCTAGACTAGGCTAGGCACCTGGCAGGTTGATCTTCCCGTTCTCCACTAGATTGACAAATCATAAATCATCCATCCTTCGAAGCTCCGCGGCGTTGAGCTGGTGAGAATGTGGTTCACGTGGGGAAGACCCCATTGCCGCCGGCAAAGGATGTCCGGTGGCTCAATCGTGGTCATGCCAGGATGCGATTGTTATTTCATATTTCATTCTTTCATCCGCCGACGGGGCTATCTGGACCGCAATTTCTTGGTCAAGATCCAGTGGAGCAATCCATGAAATAACATCCGACATGAATAGGAGCCCCCGATCTCAGGTCTGTAGTCGTGTGACACAACGGCCGCTACTCGCTTGCCTTGCATGTCGGAGCTCAAAGGTGCGATGTGAACTGCCACAAGGAGCGAGTGTCTGTCGCAGATGCAACACGAGAGGCTTGAAATGTGTCTATACAAAAGCACGAAGGTATTACTCATTCATCTTTCCGTGTATAGTGCTAGCCAAGAGTCACTCAATGCTCGTGCATACTACGGAGAATGACGGAGCTAGAGGATGAGTTCTGATAGTTGTATATTATAGGGCGCTCAGAAGGCCGTCAAATAGTCCAAACACGACATCCTCCCCTGACACTAATAGCTCATCATCGCCATGCTCGGACTATAGTTGGACCCATGCTGGTATTTCCATTCCCAACATAGATAGTCCGATTAGTTCGGACGAAGGTGGGAATAATGGCTTTTATGACGGGGGTAGGTAACACCCCATGCTATATGTTGCAGCACTTACTCACAGTCCTTCTAGATCCCCTTTCCCGATTATTGGTCTCTGGGAGCCACGCAATATCAGACCAACCACATATCGCCATTAAGCCCCATGTTTTATCTACTTACCCTCTTGACAATCTTGTCTCTGAAATTGAGGGACTCCTTGAGCAACCAGTCTGCCATTTAACCCCAAGCAAGCAAGATAACACAACGCCTGACCGGATCTTTCAAACTCGCCTCCGAGTGGTCTCCGCTGAGGACAAGGAGTATCTGCTGAAGAAAGGAGCTCTGCAGCTATTACCACACGCCGTGCGTAACGAGCTATTGGCGTCTTACGTTAAATATGTCCATCCGCTCTTGCCAATTCTTGATCTTCCGGACTTTTTATCCAAATTCATACTTGGCAATGATGCTCAATTCGAGTCACCACTATTATACCAAGCTGTCATGTTTGCTGGCAGTATATTTGCTCCCCGAGACGCCACAGACGAAGCAGAGCAGCTAACGGGAGCCTTGTTTGAACGCACCAAGGTCAGTAGTGCTCACAACAAATTATAGCCTAACTTTACTGAGCCATCGTAGATTCTATACGAGTTCGAATCCGAAGCATGTGCCTACACCCAAATCCAAGCTCTCTTACTGATGACTCTGTGGAATGGAGATATGTCATGCCACAAAGGCCCGTCTTACTGGCTTGACGTCGCTTTCTCCACCGCCGAACGGATCGGTCTACTCCATGATGAAAATTGGCCATGCGATAGCCAATCCTTCAAATCCAATATGTGGTGTTGCCTCTACGTCCGCGATCGAACTATCTCGCTTGGGTCCCGCCGGCCCCCACGGATGCCAGTCAACAAATACCCGGACTCTATTCTCAATCGCATGAGTGATACGCCCCACAAATATGACGAAGCCATCCTTAAGAGCCTAGGGAATGCTTCTGTGATGCTCACCAGCACTAGTCAAGGACAATCACTCATGCTCTTCAAGGAGCTAGTTAGACTCTCGTACTGTGTCGGAGCAATATTAGAGTATCTATACGAAGGGGCCTGGATTCCAATACCAACACGCCGCAGCAGCCTCTACTCACTCGCCCCTAAATGCAGTATCTCACCATCTATCCGACCCAGTTGTGAGAAACTACTTCACTCGTGGATCCAGTTCCTTTCTCTCAGCGCCATCTACCATCCGCCAACCGTGCCTCTTGATGTGGAAGGACAGTCAGCCGAAACGGTCTTTCTCGTCCACAAAGCCTTCCTGTACCTGCTATATCTAGCCTCCATGGCAGTAATATACCGCACCGGAACCCAAAGTCAGCAATCTGGTAGTGCGCCTCCTAACATGGAAGGTCTACGGGCAACGACGTCTCAGATTAGAAAGGTTCTTGCTGAGCTGCAGGATATGGGACTACTTCAGTTCCTTCCAGGGGCGTCAGTCACTATACTCATGTTCGCTGTTGAGGCTAGTCTCTTGGATCTCCAGGGCTCGGATACTATGGTTCGGAGGCAGGCAATGTTGAATTTGTATGCTTGTGAGGAGGCTGCATTGCACTTGATGCAGGCTTATCCGACGGCTGAGATGGCGGTGTTGAAGACGAGAACAGCTCGTGCAAACCTTCTGGGGTTAGTTGAGACGTGAAGAGCAGTTATGGACCAGAGCTTCTATTGGCAGTGGGATTCTCTTTATGATGCTATGTTTTATGAGCGAGTGGCAATTTTTTTCAATGGTGATCGTACACTATACTACTTCAGCAGAAGCATAAAAACGTACAATGTGACCAAGAACCCAGATACAAGTAAACAAGTCACTAGACGGAGGACAAACATTCTTTAGACACTCTTGTAGGGGATGATAGCCCCCGAGATATCTCGGTACGACCATCACATACTCGAAAGCAAGGCTATCGGTAATCATGTTGCCTTGTCAATATGTAGGACCGTTAAGTCCGCGGAGATAAATCACGTGCACCCAGCTTATTCCCAGCGGGGTGAATCCAACTCCCATCGCCATGGACTTAACCAACTTCATGACATTCCAGCCCGTATACTCAGTCACTATGGATACCAATGGTATCACAAAGCCCACTTCCACCACTAGACCATCGCACCAACCGAAACGGCGCCACCGGATCCCTTTATCATGTGATCCCTGCCGGTCTAGGAAGTGTGTAGATCCATCAACCTCACTATACACAAGATAACTGCTGACGAATCTAGACTAAAGTGTAATCGCGAGAAACCATGCCAGAACTGTATTGCCCGGAATGAAAAGTCATCCTGCAGGTTCAGAGGTCCCAACAATGGATCCACCCCTGCAGCTCGTCGGGATGGCGGGGATGAAATGATGCACCGGATTGACCATTTGGAGGATCTGGTTAAGAGGCTCATTGCTGAGCGTCAGGTTGGGGCTTCTGAGAATGTACCTCATACACCGGAGAGCGCTAAGCTCGATGATAACAATGCTGTGGGAAATGTACAATCGAATGCTTCGGAGGTCGCATGTGCTGGGACGACGATGATTGATGGCACTCGCTCGGTCTATCGAGGGGGTGATGAGTGGTATGATGTTTTAGAAGAGGTATGTACTTCAATCTGCTTGTGGGCCTTTGCTTGTTGTCTTCCCACGCTTGTCCGTCTGGAGCCTGCTCTTTGCTACACTACGTCTCCCTTCTCACTTTGGTGCACAGCAATCGTTGGCTTAAGTCGTTTTGCCGAATTTTAAAGGCACCCCCAGCTGATGACTACAGATAAACGCACTTAAGCAAACGTGGGCCGAGAATCATGATGGAACAGCCGATGAGGCCGGGTCCACACCCTCCCATATTGCCGACGGCTCGAGCTTGCTCTTTGGTCAGGTCAAGCCACTGGAACGAATAGAGATAATCTCAACGTTGCCACCAAAGCATCAGGTCGATAAACTTGTGGCTCAATTCTTTGACACAGAGAAGTTCAGGATATCTGTTCCTCGTGAGTGTCCTCATCCAATGACTGTCATACAAGGTAGCTGACCATGTGAAGCAATCCTAAACAAACCGACATTCATGCGCGAGGTAACATTCTCTTACCTTTCTATGAGACCGCATATTAACATACTGCTAGTATAATAAGCACTGGAGAGACCCATCTAGCACAAACTTCATTTGGCTCGGCCTTCTCTTCTCCATCCTTGGCCTCACAATGCTGTCTTTTCACCAATTCGGGGAACCGCCAGAATACGAAGGCGTCTCGGAGTCTCTCTTTCAACTGTATCGCATCCGTACAGCACAGTGCTTGCTCAGTGGCGACATTGCCAAGTGCTTTCCTTACACTATCGAAACCCTGCGGTTCAATGCGACAGCTGAGCTCAACAGGAAAGACGACAACCGTCGCGGCCTATGGATTATGACAGGAGTCATTGTCCGAGCCGCGATAAACATGGGCTATCATCGTGACCCTTCTCACTTGCCATCCATTTCACCCCTGCAGGCAGAATATCGACGTCGGGTCTGGTTATCAGTGATCAGCATGGACGATATGGCTTCGTTCCTCGGTGGCTTTCCCCGAATGGGCTCGACAGTATTTTCAGACACAATGGAGCCACGCAACCTACACGACTGGGAGTTACCGGAAGATACTACGACTCTCCCGCCATCCAGGCCTCTGGAAGAGCCTACCGCAGCAACTTATATAATAGTGAAGACGCGTCTGTTCCGTGCCATTGGACGCGTTGCAGATTTGAACAACACTCCAACCCTTGTTTCTTATGACACCGTTTGCGAAATCGACCAAGCACTCTATGACGCATATGATAGGTTTCCTCCACACCTGCACGTACACAAGAAGGGCAACGCCATCTCATCAAAGACCACAACAAATATTGCTAGACTTAATCTCTGCTCAATGTATCACAGAGCTATGTGCACTCTTCATCGGAAGTTCATGGCCAAAGGCCGACTCGATAGCCGATTCAAGCTATCCCACGATCGATGCATATCCTCCGCGTTAGCCATTCTGGACTTTCAAGTGGCACTAGAGCCGTCGTGGTACAAGTCTTCACTAACGAGACAAGTGTTGACCCTAGCTGCGATGATTCTCTTGCTGGAGCTGGAGCTTGCGCGGCGGTCGAACCAACTAGATACATCTAGTAGCAAGCATGTACTGCAGATGCTGGAGAGATCTTGCGATCTGTGGAGTCATGCGAAGGACATCTACGAAGAAGCTGCAAGAGTGCATGATATCCTTGCGGGCATGATCTCAAGCTTCGGGCCTGAGCGTGCAACTACTTCACCTCAGACTGAGATCCGGCCAGCCTTTGACTTCCAAGAATTCAGTCCTTTAGTTCTGCCATTTGATAGCGTTGCGCACTCTCTTGACAAGGAGATGTCGGATGTGGATCTTGATTGGGTATGTACCTCTGTTACTTGGCTTGATTCATGCTGACCAGCACAGAGCACGTGGGATGCCTTCATCCAGGACACCGAGTTGCAGAACGGGCCCATCTATTGATCTTCTGCCTGTAGTATTTCAACCTCAACTGCTATTTTGTACTTATTAGTCACGGAAAAACTCCTCGATGATTCTATTTGGCGAATTGAGGAGGACAAGTCTCTCAGTCCCTTACTATCGCAGGGGTCAATATGGCGGCACAACGTCCAATTATGACGTGCCACTGCAGCTCAACAGCCATTGGCTGCATGCTTAGCGCTTACTATCATCTGAGACATAGGGCTAGACTATAGATAGATGCACCACAAACGACAATCCAAGTGGAGCTAAGTCCCCTTCTGGCTTCACGTGCATCAGTGCCCTTATCAGCATACCGCCACTTTCAGCTCCCTGCACTTTGTCAGACGAAGTGTGTCCTGGCAGCAAGGTGGAAAGTCTCTTTACCTGAGCCAATGTGGCCTCATATGCCATCATATCGGAATCCCATACAGTGATCGAGCCGCAAAAATAATGGCATTTCCTCGCGCAACTAACAGCGATTGGGGATCAATTGCACTGTCGTTATGTTTTCTCGTTCCGTTAACATGGAGAGCTCACGCCATTTACATCTTACCAAAGAGGTCGACACCTGGTTCTCAACGGTCCGTACAAATAGTAAGTCGACTTACCAGTCTAGGTTTGCAATATTCTGAGTTGTGTATCGCAGTTATTCGCAGCCGCAATTTGCATAATCCACTTAACATCAACGGGTGGCCTTTGGAACTACGCGCAATTCTACAATGACTCGGCTGCCCTGGATGCTTGCCTCTCGGCTGTCATAGTATCTGGTATTCTTGCTGTGTTGATTCTTGAACATAGTCGAGGTGTCGAATCGCACCTAATACCAGCATATCTTGCTGTTGCACTAGCACGAGATGTGTATGAGATGTGGAATGAGGAATGCCGAGCATCATCCGGCTGCAGGGCGGTAAAGCTCAGGTTGTGCTTGGAAGCACTATGGTTTGTCTCCTGTAATCGGCCTCGGGGGTGGAAAGAGTATCTAAAATCTCATGTGTCAACTTCAGAGGATGCGGCTGGAACATTTAGTCTTCTCTTCTTCAGCTGGATGACCCCGATGCTGAGGGAAGGCTATGTATCGGCGCTGTCTACTGCAAGCTTACCTGAGATTTACCACATGCTATTGTCAAGGGCTCTCCGTACGCGAGTCATAGAATCGTGGACATCAAGAAGTGAGAGTACTCACCTGCAACCTTATATCATGCTAATATTTACAAGCTGAGTCCCTCAAATGGGTCCTGCCTCTTACTTTGGCACGTTGTCTCAAATCGGCTCTGTTGTTGCCCATCATTCCTCGCCTCTTCGTCATTGTATTTCGTTACGCTCAACCGTTGATGATGGACGCTGTTATCCGCTTCGTCAAGGACACAACTGCCGACACAGATAGTGGCACTTATCTGATCGCTTCTTCCGCCACTATCTACGTGGGAATGATGGCCTCTACAGCGATTTACCAGCGTTACATTGATAGACTGCGCATTATGGTTAGAGGCGCCTTGATTGGCTTGATACACGATCAAGCGATGAAACTGCCTGGCAAGGAGGCGGAATCGGAGGCCACGACGCTAATGAGCTCAGACGTCGACAGTGTTGAGTCAATGGGAGAGATCCTTCATGATACATGGGCCTACCTTTTGGAGGTAGTTATCGGCACATTGCTGCTTGCTGCCCGGCTTGGATGGTTTGCGTTTCTTCCACTCGTTATTATATTTGGTATCGTCTCATCCTTTGAACTCCATCAACTTCGTACTAATGCACTACAGCGTGTTCGCGGATGAGTGCTTACGTTGCTAAGCACCTAGAACCCCGACAGAAGAAATGGAATGCTGCAACTCAGGAGCGCATTTCCACAACCACGAGTGTGCTCGGCGGCATCAAGAGCTTGAAGATGATGGGTATGGAAGATGCCGTGCAGTCTCGTATTCTGAAATTGCGAGCCAATGAACTTCGCATGTCTGAGCGTCAACGATGGATCTTGGTGGCGTACAATGCAAGCGGTATGTAGCCTTGTCTAATGCAAACCTGTAGTGGCGTCAAGCTAACACACCCAAGCAAATTTATTGGGAATCTTCGCGCCTGTATTAACGTTGGTTTTCTATGCCCTGTCATCTCGAAATGGAGGACTGCATGCCAATGACGTATTCACTTCTATTGCACTTCTTGCCATGGTCACGCATCCGGCCAACATGGTCATGACTTTGGTTCCTCGTGCTGTTGGGATAATGGAGAACTTTGCACGCATCGAGGCATACATTAGTCGGTCATCTGTTGTGGATTCCCGGCAGATCACGGTTACCGACAAGGCCAAGGATTTGGTGTCAGTGGATCACGTCTCCATTAGACATGCTTCAACAATGGATCACCCAATACTTCGAGATGTCTCCTTCAGCCTTGCTAGAGGGGAGCTAATCATCTGCACCGGTGCAGTTGGAAGTGGAAAGACGACATTGGTGATGGCTCTGCTTGGAGAATTACCCTCAACAGGGTCAATCTACCTAGCATCGAAGAAGATTGCATACTGTGCCCAGGCACCTTGGCTCCCTAGTGTTACTATCCGGGATGCTATACTTGGTGACTCTGATATTGACCAAAAGTGGTACAAGCAGGTCATCGATGCATGCTGCTTGGGCCCTGACTTGGATAGTCTTCCAGAAGGTGACTCGACAGTTATCGAGAATAACGGCATCAACTTGTCCGGGGGACAACGCCAGCGCATAGTACGTTCCTTTTCAGTCTACCAATGACCATTTGCTAATCAGATAAGGCCCTCGCACGCGCTGTATACTCGAGACATGATCTAGTCATCCTTGATGACCCCTTCAGTGCCCTCGACGAAACTGTTGCGGAGCACATCGCGGATAGGCTCCTTGGTCCGAAGGGCTTGCTTAAGAGAATAAATGCAGGTGTCTTTCTTATCAGTAATTCAGGTGAGTCCATCGCTATCTTTAGTAAGTTATCATTCTAATGTGCAATAGCGAAACTCTTCCCCCGGGCAGATAGACTGTTGGTTCTGCAAGGCTCGGAGGCATGTCTACGGGACCCTAGCAGCGTGCAGCAAGATAAACCCTCAGATATAACTATTTCCTCCACTGCAAGCGTCCAGAATATCCAATCTTCCGAGCTGCATGACAGGAAGACTCCTGTTCAAAAATGTCGAATGAATGACGCCGCCAATGACCTATCACGGAAGACAGGAGACATTGCTGTTTATGGTATACAATTCCTGATAAAAGGCGTTGAACTCGTACTTACACTTAGACAGTGTCCTATCTTCACGCTATTGGCCACAAGAACGCCTTGATGATGACAGCCTGTACCGCCACATATTCATTCTGCTTGACCTTCTCACAATTTGTCCTGAGATGGGCAACGGAGTCTTCCACTGGCGAACTTAATGTTTATATGGGTCTCTATGCCGCTATTTCATTCATTGCGTGGGCAGCTACCAGCGGAACAATGTGGTTGGTTACCCTGTCTGCCATCAACATTGGTTCACTAAGTGTAACATCGTGAAGGTTCACTCAGATGAAACTTGCAATCCGCTCAGGTGTGGTTCTACATTCCCAATTGCTTGAGCGGATACTCGGGTTAGCCTTCCCTTACCTCATACTGTGCTGGTGACCCAAGCTAACTTGACCTAGAGCACCTTTGTCCTATTTTGCGGAAACGCATATGGGCGTCACTCTGAATAGGTTCTCCCAAGACATTGCGATGGTCGATAAACAATTACCGTCCGCTCTGGCTAATCTAAATACCCGTAGGCTTGCAGTATCCTGCTTATTGGTTTATTACTAACCAGTCATATTCCAATTAGAGATCTTCAAGCTATTAATGCAGGTAGCCTTGATTGTGTATACACAGCCAGTGATGCTCGCCACGATACCACCATGTTACATACTCGTCTACCTTATCCAGAAGATCTACCTTCGGACGTCTCGGCAGTTACGCTTCCTCGATCTCGATGCAAGGTCGCGATTGTATACCAGCTTTCTAGACACAGTACGTTAATACTCCTTAACTTTCTCCACCCTTCCCTCCACCTAACATATCTTCCCAATAGACTAGCGGCGTACCTACAATCCGCGCTTTCGGCTGGCAAGTCAAATTCGCAACCGAAAATATCCAAGCACTAGATATGTCGCAAAAGCCATACTACCTGCTTCTCTGCTTACAGAGCTGGCTTAGAGTAGTTCTAGACTGTATAATGGCGGTCATTGCTATAGGTCTAATAACGCTTACTGTCGCATACCGAAACTCCACAGGGGCCGATATCGGATTAGCCTTGAACCTGATGATCGGAGCAAATACTACGCTTTTAAAATTGGTCCAGAACTGGACGTCCTTGGAGACATCTCTTGGGGCTATTTCCCGACTGAAGAGCGTGCAGGAATGTGTCCCGAGTGAAGATGAAGCTAGGGGTGCTATAGAGCCAGGTCCAGGATGGCCTTCGGCGGGAGATTTACACGTGGAGGATGTCACCGTGTCATACTCCCAGACGTCAGAGCCTGCACTGCGAGACGTGTGTCTGAGTTTTAAACCAGGACAGAAGCTCGTTGTCATGGGTCGGACTGGAAGGTTAGCACGACTATCTAGTCACCCCAGCGTTTCATACACGAGCTGACCTGTTCATTGGCTACAGTGGAAAAAGCACCCTCATGCTCTCCTTGCTCCGACTTCTAAAGACTAAGACTGGATCCATCAGTATTGACGATATCAACATTGCACATGTGCCTCTGCAAGTCCTCCGCCAACGCGGAATCATCGCCGTACCACAAGATGGCTTCAACATTCCCACTGCGAGTATTCGATTCAATCTCGATCCATATCACAGATATAAAGATGATGACATTATGCAAGCACTGAGAAGAACTCACCTTTGGCATAAGATCACCGCTTCTTCCACGGGTGGTGATAATATGCTGGATTCACCCATGTCAACCATCCTCCCTTTATCTGCGGGTCAGATGCAACTCTTCGCGCTTTGTCGGATGCTGCTCCGTGTGCGAGTGACTGCGTCAACCAAACCAGTTATTATACTTGATGAGGCTAGCTCGTCGCTGGATCTTGAGACGGAGGCTATTCTTGGGGATATCTTGCGCGAGGAGCTCAAGTATCATACGGTTATAATGATTGCTCATCGGGCGGAGGGGATTATGGATTCATTGAGGCCGGGGGTAGATGCTATCGCTACGATGAAGGATGGGAAGCTACAGGTGTGTCTGATGTAAGATCCTGGTAACTGGGTCCAAATTGGGAAAGCTAGCTATAATCGATTGATCGATGACCGATGCGTTTTATATCCTGCAGCTCTTAATCGTCCTCCTTGGTTTTGATAATGTCTTCTTATGAAGGAAACAGGCGGTTTCATATGTCTATCCTGGCAATCTTGCCACTGTAACTCTTCTTTGATGCCGCTAAAGGTGGGGTTCGGTATGCGGCGGCTAAATGAGCCTGCAAGGCTGGCGGGGCTGTATCAGCATCGTCGTCGCGCTACGCCTTGGCCTGCTATTCGATGGCTTGTGCTACGTGCCGGGGGCATTACTACCAGAAGCGTTTTTAGTCTAGTCTGGTGCCTATATAAGCGCCTTAGTGAGTCGGACCGAGCGAGGTCGTAGGTGATGATTCTTTCACATCGCCTTCCTCGCTGGAAGTAATGGATAGGGTATCGCTCCATCAGCATACAATCAGACAATTTTCTTCTATCGATTAGTACCAGTCTGCTTTGTCGTTCATAAAAACTCAAGCGTCTATCTCGCCTTTCTCGAGGCTAGTAAGACCAAAAGTGTGACCCTCAACCCAGCCTCTCCTTAAAGATATCAGTGTGTAAGCCACGCAGGTACGTTGAAAGCGATTCGAGTTCTTCAAGACTTATTCCTTAGTGCTAAGCTGAGGAATCCTGAGCAGGGAAGCCCATCAGTACAATGGCGTCACCAGAAGACTACACAGTGGGCCTATTCTGCCCCCTTGTTATCGAGGCCAGGGCCATGCAGAACATGCTGGATGAGATTCACAGCAAGACGGGCTCGATAGGAGTTCGATACATCCTAGGAAAGCTCAGCGGCCATAACGTCGTCCTTGCCACCCTCCCCTTTACCTCGCGGGGCAAAGTATCAATGGCCATCGCAGCCGGCCAAATGAAACATGAGTTCCCCAACATGGCCCACCTCCTCCTTGTGGGACTAGGCGGTGGTATACCCTCCGCAAGCGCCGACATCCGTCTAGGAGACGTCGTGGTCAGCGTGCCAACAGGAACGCACCCAGGCGTGGTGCAATACGACTCCGGGAAGGTGCACACAACCCACTTCGAACGGACTGGCTGTCTGCTCCCACCACCAGAGGAATGGCTTCTTGCAATTTCGAAAATGCAAGTGGACAATCCAGTCGTCAGTGGGAACCTTGCTCAATCGATCACGGATCTTCAGGAACGCTGCGGCCGAGGAGAATTTCGCCGTCCTTCCCCGAATACAGATAGGCTGTTTCTTTCAACGTACGATCATCCTACGGGGCAGGCTACCTGCACAAGCTGTAGTCGAAGCCAGGTTGTTAACCGTCGTCAACGTCGTGACGCAACTAAGCCGGTCGTTCATTACGGGCTCATCCTTACCACTGACACGGTTATCAGGAATGCAAATGCGAGAGACCGAGCCGCGAAAGCGGTGGGTGGCGCCATCTGTTTTGATATGGAGGCCGCTGCCATGATGAGCCATTATTCATGTCTCGTCATTCGAGGCATCTGTGACTATGCTGATTCACACAAGAATGATGTGTGGCATCCGTATGCAGCAGCCGCGGCAGCTGCAATGGCCAAGGAGATACTACGTCACATTGAGCCTAGTAAGTAATCCTAACTATTATTGGAAATGAAACGGGTGATAACATACTATAATAGCGACCCCTAAGTCTTTGACGCAGCAGACACCTCCGGCTGCAGACCCTATCTCGCAGGCAGTGTTCAGCGGCAATTTCCATGCGCACACGATCAGTAACATCAACTCGATTACAAGCCATGGGAGTGTGCGTATTGGATAATTTCTTTCTCTTTTGACCGACTTAGTAAATATCTCAACATAATATCTACTTGGTTTCGTGTCACCGAGCAAAGGCTGAGGGTAACTTAACAGCGGAAGTATTACAATTTTAGCTGCAGAAAATGAAAAGGAGAACTATTTCAATTGTTCCTAGATACTTCCTGTTACTGACAATATCTTGTCATGCATTGCCTGATATCAAATCACCCTACTTCTGTCCCACTAAAGACTCACTTGCTCGGATTCGGAAACTCACTCCCCTCTTCACCCCCCTCCCCTCTCCAAGATTATGAATTGCAACCACCAATTAGTTGTAGACCAGCTTAGCACCAATGAGTGTAAATGCGCCACTTCTTCCTCGGTCAACTTCTCACTCTGCTTTGTATGAGCCCGATATGACCGCCCTGCCACGACCCCGCTATCCGCTGGCATTGATGTAGGGGTCTGGAACATTGGGATACTGAACCGGATGCGGTGACATCATCACAACTCACATTCCTGCCCTCAACGACAACCCTCAATCCTACACATGAGCTTCGCACCCACCTTAAACCATGCTCAATTGACTCAATTCCCCCTATCCAACTCCCCTCCCCAAATATGGGCCCCCCATCCCCACCCACCGTCATATTCTGGCACCGCACCGACCTCCGCCTGCACGACAACCCAGCCCTGCACGCCGCGCTCTCCCTGAACCCAACGATCTTCATCCCCATCTTCACCTGGGACCCGCACTACACATACCGAGTGCGCGTGGGCCCAAACCGATGGCGCTTCCTGCTCGAATGCCAGACCGACCTCTCCTCATCCTACAGCAAGCTAAACCCGAAGCAGAAGCTCTGGGTGGTTCGCGAGGCGCCACAGACTGTATTTCCCAAGTTATTCAAAGCATGGGGTGCCACACACCTCGTGTTTGAGAGTGATACGGATGGGTATGCGCGGGAGCGCGATGAGACAGTGATACAGCTCGCGAAGGAGGCCGGAGTGGAGGTTATAGTGAGATCTGGACGGACGTTGTTCGATTCCGATGAGATAGTCAAGGATAATAAGGGTGAGCCGACGACGAGTATTCATCAAGTTGAGAAAGCGATTGAGGGGATTAATGATGGAGTGCCGAATAGGCCTGTTGATACGCCGGAAGAGATACCGGATCCGCTGGGGGAGGAGGAGATGCGAGCTATAAGTGGTTATGAGCATAAGCTCCCCAATCAGGAAAAAGATGATATAAACGCTGCGCATCGTACACAACACAACGACAATCAATACAAAAACATAGCAGGTCCCAGAGGCGATTTCTCCGTCCCCACACTGGACGAACTCTCCATCGATCCCAGCCACGCAACAACCCCCCATCACGGCGGCGAATCCATCGCATTAGAGATGCTAGCCACCTACCTCCAACAAAACGAAGACTATATAGCCACTTTCGAGAAACCCAAGACCTCGCCCGCGGCGTTCCACCCGCAAGCGACAACCCTCCTCTCGCCGCATCTGCACTTCGGATCTCTCTCCGTGCGCAAATTCTGGCATGACGTGCAGGATACTCTCCAGCAGCGCGAATCAGCCCATAAACCCACCTCGGATCTCCCTACGAATCTCCCCGGACAGCTCCTCTTTCGAGAGATGTTCTTCGCTGCGCAGGCAGCTCTGGGACCGGTGTATGCCCAGACGCGCGGGAATAAAATGGTGCGGTTCGTACCGTGGCATTTGCAATCTAATCACGACAAGGAGTCGGGGTTAGTTGATAGGACGTATACGGTTGATGATGAGCAAGCGGAGATGTGGTTCCGACGGTTGGAGGAAGGACGGACAGGGTTTCCGTGGATTGATGCGTTGATGAGACAGTTGAAGTATGAGGGATGGATTCATCATCTGGGACGACATAGTGTGGCGTGTTTCTTGACGAGGGGGGGTTGTTATGTGCATTGGGAGAGGGGGGCCGAGGTGTTTGAGGAGTGGTTGATTGATCGTATTTCTCCCTCTGCAGTCTACTGCATTCCGTTCTATCCTGATGGTGATGATGCTAATCGGGGATAGATGAAACTGCCTCTAATGTCGGCAACTGGATGTGGTTGTCCTGCACGGCGTTCTTTACGCAGTACTATAGATGCTATTCGCCAGTGTCGTTTGGCAAGAAGTGGGATCCCGAGGGGCTGTTCGTGAGACATTATGTGCCGGAGCTGGAACACTTTGATAAGAAGTATATCTATGAGCCGTGGAAGGCTCCCCTGGAAGATCAGAAGAGGTGGAAGTGTCGGGTGACTGGGGATGGGATTGATGAGAAGGATAGTGAGACTGGGTTAAGAACGTACCCACAGCCGATGTTCGACTTTGATGAGAGGAGACAGACGTGTATTGCGCAGATGAAGGAGGCGTATGGGGTGCATTTGATGGGGGGTGATGAGAAGGTGATGGATGGGTCGTGGAAGGAGGTATTTGACTATGAGGTTAAGAGTGGGAGGGTTGTGGATGAGACGAATAACAGAGTGGTTGGGGATGGTGCTGATCATACGGGAGGAGAGAAACGGGGGCGACTAGCAGGGGATGGGAGTAGTGAACATAGCGAGGGAGGGCATGCTTCGAAGAAGAGGAAGTAGACTAATACTGGCTTCCGTTTATACTAGTCAGTTATCTACTATGATATGTGTATAGAATGCATGTCTGCGTGGTTGGATTTACTTCTTCAGCGTAAACTTCCGTGTCGGTTCCTCTACATGTAGTCTACTTAGCATTGCTCAGCTGCGTATCTCTCTCACGGGTCCTATGCGGACTTCAATAATGAAGTAATTCATGGCATTATGGATAGGTTAACCCATCTGGACGAGCGTCCACAGCCCTAGCGACCCTTCTAAGAGATATTGGTATTGCGAAACCCCAGTATAAGCAGATGCATTAGGTCAATTGAATATACTACTACTACTACTACTACTACTAATCTACGTGAATACTCCCACACATAGTCTTCAATAATCTAGAGGTATTCAAGTCTCTAAGTCAATGAAATAGTCATTCTCCATTCAATTCTTTGACTTCACTGCCATAGCTCTGTCGACTATAAATTCGTCGCTCCAACCCCCTTTAGTATCCCATCATCATCATCTTCTTCTTCTTCTCCTACAGTCTTCCTCTTCCTGACCGGTGCTTCTTCTTCTCCTTCTCCCTGATCTAGGCATTTGCCTTGGAACACGGCTTAGGCCGGTTCCACTAAGGCATCTGTCTCATACATCCTCGCTACTCTTTCTCGTCCAGGCATTTGCTTCGGAATACGGCTTAGGCTGGTTCCGTTACGGCATAGTCAGAGTAGAAAATGTCGTTCGCTTCTCACAAGGCGGGCTCTTTGGTCAGATTTCCGGTCAAGATCCTCGAATACCATGGCTTGGAGCTCTACCTAAGAATCAGTAGGCAGCAGCACCCACCTGGGTCCGCGACGTCACTATTCATGGTTCAGTACTTTCCTAATCAGGTACAATTACCTACTCCTTAGGCAAGAACTACTCGATCTTCACCTGACTGGCTCTTTTCCCAAAGATTCCTCTTGAATGAACATCATTCCTCATTCTTGCCTTCTACTACTCATCCTCACTTCTCCTCTCACTCCTCCCCCCTCATTTCCAACTCGTGCCGCCCTGCCGCCCTGCCCTCGATCACAACTTCGTCCTCGACCAGTTTAATCTTCGTTTGGAGTCCCCCGTGGCACACGGCGTAAGCTGGTGTCAATATCCCCCCGTTTTCTCCTCCTCTCGCTCCGTTGGTACACGGCGTAAGCCGGTGCCACTATCACCTCGTTCTCGTCCTCTCGCCTCGTGGCACACGGCGTAAGCTGGTGCCAGTGCTCCCTCGTTTTCTCGTCCTCTTGTCCCGTTGGTACACGGTGTAAACCGGTGCCACTATTGCCTCGCTCTCTCGTCCTCTTGTCCCGTTGGTACACGGTGTAAACCGGTGCCACTATCACCTCGTTCTCGTCCTCTCGTCCCGCTGGTACACGGTGTAAGCCGGTGCCACTATTACCTCGTTCTCTCGTTCTGGTGGTACACGGTGTAAGCCGGTGCCAATATCCCCTCGCCCCCTCGTCCTGCTGGTATACAGCGTAAGCTGGTGCCACTGTCGCCTCGTTCTCTCGTTCCGGTGGTACACGGTGTAAGCTGGTGCCAGTCTTGTCGTGATGTCGACTCCCACTCCCAAGCCAGATTCGATGGGTCCCGCTGACGAGCTCCTCGATCCACGGCGACGCGACTTGATTACAATGCTTTCTCACGTTATGGATGTGTCCGTAATTGATTCAATCGGACGGGCTTGCTTGTGGTTTGCCGATCTTTCGGTGATAGAGGCGCTTATTAAAGCTGCTGAGCAGAGCCCTTGGAAAAATCTTGCAAGATCCGCTCTGTCAAAGAACGACTCGAGGACTACAGCTATCCGAGCATGTAAGTAGATATGCTGGACATATAAACAAGCTCAAGCTAATTCAGTATCAGGGGCGGTGCGCGCTGGAAATACTGCACGGTCCAGTGAAGACTCAGGAGAGCCTTCCGAAGATGAAGCAACAGAGACAAAGGAGTCGCCAACTAAGAAGCGCCGGCTGAACCCGGATCCGCGAAAGACTTCACAGATACCTAAATGGATCGGTATCCAATCAGCTGAGCGGCCTTTGGGGGCATCCTCTGTGAAGACAAGCTCTTCAATCGGAGCCAGTTCTCTATCAATGAAGGAGACGGCTAGGCGTGCAGAGAAGCTCGTAAGCTGCATAAACACACTACCCAATGGATCAAATGTTTTACTAACTCAACCAAGTGCAAAGAGCGTGATGATGACATCTGTATTCTCACCGGTTGCTCGTTACCGGTCGAAGTGGCGCACATATTTCCAAGAAGCCTAGGTAAGAAGGGTACAGAGGGAGTTAAAGACTTCTGGAATGCTTTAGAGTGTTTCTGGACCCCGCAACAACTGGAGGCCTGGAAGGAACAGGTCTTAGGCCCAGATGGAGTCGAAACTTGTTCCAACTTGATGTGCATGACGAATCTCGCCCATGAGCTATGGGAAAAAGCGGTGTTTGCTCTGAAACCGCTGTCTCTAAGTGAAGATAAACGGCACCTTGAAGTACAGTTCTATTGGCTGCCGATGAACAAATACCGCCGGACAATGTCAGTCACCGCAGTCCCCGAGCCGTTTCCTCGCAATCTCAGCAGCACTAATGATACATATAAAACGGTGCTGTGGAATATGGACACAGACACGAGAGTATGCTCTGGGGACATTCTTACCTTTAAGACCGATGATCCAGTGGGTCACCCCCTTCCATCCATGGAGCTACTCAACATGCAGTGGATCCTACATCGGGTCCTTGCCCTCAGCGGTGCCGCCAACGCGACTGAGAAAGAACTTTTCCCCGACCACGCGTTTGGGGTATATGAAGAGGACTCCGACTGGAATAGCGAGATGGAAGTGGAGGAGGAGGAATAAGAAGAAGAAGAGGTGGAGGAGGAGGAGGAGCAGGCTAGCGAAGAGGGCTCACCTCTGATAATGCATGTAGTAGCTCGTTAGGTGGTGCTCCCTGCCTGGCATCAATCCAGTTCAATTCATATTCTTATCCCTAATTGATCGCGCTCTATAAAATGCCTGCTATGTAGCTGCTTCATCTTTGAATCAATAATGGGGCCCTAAGCGCCTCAAATCCATCAAACCAGTAGATAAATGGGACAACGCATGCTTCAACGTAGGAAGGTCGTTGCCGCAGCCAAACACAACTTAATATAGAAGAAGAGCAATAGTATACGACGTGGGCGAGTGCCGCAACTGGCTGACCGGTTGCCTGCAAGGCACCTATTCAATTCGATTTAATTTCCATCCATATTCTTATACCCGACCGAGCCGGCTAGCTAAGATGCTAGCTATGCAGGTGCTTGACCGCTTGAAGCAAAGAATATGGCCTCGAACACCTCAAATCCCACAAACTCGCAGTAAACACATGAAGGCACAAGCAACGCGCGCGCGGCAGCGTTAGGAAAGGTCGTCGCGGCAGCTAAGCACAACCAAGTATACAAAAAGCAAAATATACACTACTAAAATGAGTGTCATAACTGGCTGATCATGTTCCTTTTGATATGCGTGTCCTTCCCCGAGTGACTACCGGGGCGTGTTCGTTCCATCTACCCAGCGTCTTTAGGGCCTATTGTTTATATATACTAGTCAGTTATCTAAATATACAATATATGTATAGGATGCATGTCTGCATGGTTGGATGGATTTACTTCTCTAGTGTAAACGTATTTGACAGTTCCTTTATCATGTAGTCTACTTAGCATTGAGTTTCTCTTTCACGCACACTAGATCTACTAGCTTCTATGTGGAATTCAATAATGAAATAATTCATAGCATTTCGGATATGCCAACACATCTGGATGTCAAAATCCACTTCCTAGTGCACTTCAGGTAGTGGTTCCTCCGGAGTCCACCGCTAGGCTATCCGGTAAAAGACAAGAATTTTGAGTCAAAGACTCTGAACGCGCATCACTTATAAACCTACTTTTGCTAAGTGAATGTGAGATCAACCGGATCCTCACACCGGACTAGCGACTAGACCTTTCTAAGAGATATTGGTATTGCGGAAACCCAAGACAAACGGTGAGCTCTCTTCACCCGTCTGCTCTTCCTTCCCTAGCTGCTCCCTCTTATCCTCCCCTCATGGAAAGCATCTTGGGGCTCGTACTTTCTGCAAGCATTAGAACCCGGTCGACTTTCACGGAATGGGATGTTCTCTATGGGAGGATTTCCCATAGCCCTAAGTCTGGGCCCTTCCACAATCACTTCTTCCCAAGACTCATCCTCCAGGACACCACGAGAGTCTTCTGCTTCCTCCTCCCCCTCTCCCTCTTCTTGGTCCGTGTTGTTTCCTTCTTCCCCTCCTCTACTTCCAATAACCCCTGCATGGGTCGGTACTAGGATGACCATTAAGGCCTCTCCTACCGAGTCCATGACGGTGGACTTGCGACGAGTCTTCCTCCGGGAAGGCGAGGTAGCTGGTCATTTTTTCCAAGACCTGATCCGCCTCGTCTAGGTAGGCGTAGAATTTCCCCGCGTCTTTAAAGCTCTTCCCGCCAACCCAGTCCCAATTGCCCACAACATACTGGGCAATGCGAGCTCTGGATAGCATGAGGTTAGTCCGCTTCGTCGATCTGAGGAAGCCGGCGGAGGCAAAATCGCGCGTGATCAGGACGATCACGGCCTCGGCTTCGGACCCATGGGAGGCGTCGCTGGTCTGAACCCTCGGGGTCACATGAGAGAAAGGGTGTTTCTGCTCCCACAGCTTTTTCACGCATGCCACCTGGGCCTTGTATGGTGACATAATGAGGACATCGCGGCAGCCTCGGTCAATGAGGCGTCGAGCCAGTGCGATCCCTAGCTCCGCTTCCCGCGGGTGGTATAAGGATCCAGAGAAATCCTTGTTGGTATCACCGGGGACATGGGCAAGGTGGAGGAAGCGAGATAGGCCTGGTAGTGTCCAGGTTTGATTCCCCAGCTTGACCAGCACGGGGTTCTGGTGGTCAACCCGAACGTTCTTGAAGGGCTTATCGTGGTATGTGCTCACTTTACCCTCGTAATAGGCCACTGAGGTCGGGTGGTATAGGATGCGGTGGGACCTATACGAGACATTCAGTAGCGTCTGGTGGTACTCCGTGTCTACCAGACGCTCAAAGGCGGATTTCCCCCACGCCATCTCCCCAGGACCAGTGAAAACCGGAGGTGACAACTGCTTGTGGTCACCCACGAAGAGCACCCGGGCGTCCGCTCTTAGCTGACCAAGGACGCTGAAGATTTCCAGGTCGCGGAAGAAACTTGCCTCGTCAAATATGGCGAATTTCGGGTTGAATTCGCGTCGAAGCATCTCCTTCACATTCAGTGGCAGAGTCACGACAACCTGCACGTCTTTCATAACGGCACTGATAATCTCGTGTCGTTGCTGGTTAAACTCCTTGAAGGCACTTTTCTCCCGGTCGGAGTTGGTGAGGTTACCGATTCCCTGGAGAAACTGACGGTATCTGTCAGGATTTTCCTTGGCGAGCGTGATGATTTTTTTTCAATATCATCCCAGGGTTCAGTCGTTCCGCCAAACAGGCGCTCTTCGGAATCGGCCCTGCTCCGGAGACGCATAAGCTTATTGAAGCCATGGTCAACTTTATTGATCTCACTGGCCAACTGATTCATATCAGATCGGCATGCGTTTCCCAGATCTTCTGGTATAGCAAGCTCATGGTGATAACAACTACCTTGTTGAGCAGGCTTGCCGATGCAAGTGGGTACTTGCTTGGCTCTGGAAGAGTGCCCTGGTTAGCAGTATCGGCGTCGCCCTTGAGGTCGAAGTTCGACTTGAAGCTATAGACGAGCTCGTCCTCATTCTTGTCCAGTGAGACGATTGTGATATGGGCAATGTAGAAAGTGACGTTCCAGTGAGAATAACTTCGCCCGTCGTTCTCAGAGACACCCTGGCGGAGCTTCACAAATGACGAAGACAGGGACAAAATGATTGCGGGATCGGTTTCAATTTGCTGTGCCATCGCAATATCATGTCTCTCGCTAAGGAAAGCACGTCGATATGGAAAGAAGGTATAGAATTGTATCAAGGAAGTCAGATAGCTTCTTCCAGCGCTAGGAAGAGGATGTCTGTATGAGAAGAAGATGGAGATGATGGTAGTTGTTGGAGGAAAGATGGGAGAAGGGGGTTTAAGCGACTCAATTTATAGATGACGGAACCAAGGCAGTGAAATCAAACAATTGAATCGGAGAAGGGCTATTTCACTTAGAGACATGAATACCTCTAAATTATTGAAGAGACTGTGTCGGAGAGCATTAACTATAGTCAGACACTTCACGAGACCATACACCTACTATATGTCTTCTTCCTGAGATGTTAGGGTTTGATTCAATTCAAGCAATTCAATACATATTATTACATCTGATCGGCGCTCTATATGAATGCTAGCTACGCAGGTACTTCACTGTATGAAGCAAAAAATGCCTCAAATCCTTCAAATCAGTAGATACATGAACCAACGCGGGCTGGGAAGTAGTAAGCTCGTCGCCGCAGCCAGACATAACAAGAAAAGCAAATTTATATACGATGCGAGCGAGTGCCGCAACGGCTGACCGGTTGCCTGCGAGGCACCTTATGCAGATATAGGTCGTAGTAGTAATAGTGTATATAAGAATGGGGATAAACGAGGAAGAGAGAAACATAGAGATGACGAAGACGGATGATACCTCTATCTTGAAGAAGAGAGAATAAACAGCAAGCACTTCTATAACTTACTATATGGTCAAAAAATATGTTCATAATCGTCTCCGTTTGGATATATACTCCCTTCCAAACGAATTTCGATAGCAGTGTCCATTCTCCCACTCTCTATTAGTATCATCGCCCCATCTCTTAACTCCCTGTCCCATACCAGCATTATAGTCATAAGAAGGATATAGATACACTCTCTCCTCGTACCCCTTCCCACCTAAGGACCAATAAGCACACACAAATCTCAATCAAAGTACCTCCCCTGAGAAAAAAAAAAAAAAAAACATACCTATACTCCCTCCACCCATATTCAACGAATATCTAGATGTACATCCCAAAAGAACCAACAGATCCTGAACATGTAACCGCCTCCTCAACCCCTCCCGAAGAAGCGCATGCTGATACCGTCGATGGTGCAGTTTATCTCTCAAATCATGGGTTGTTTGCTCAAGCGCTGGACCCTGAGGTCTTTGGCGTGGTGGTATATTCTGCAGTGTCTCTGGACATTGATATTGATATTGCTCTTGATACTGATATTGATAGTTTGAGGATCGGTAGGAGTGGTCATCATACGACGGATTGTAGTAGTATGCAATGGAAGGTTGTTTCGGGTTGTGGTAGTAGTATATACTTCTTGGCGGGTGCGGGTAGATGGTATGGTGATGTTGAGGGATACTATAATAATATACCTTCTGTTGATGGGGGTGGTGGTAATATGCCGATGACATGATAGTAGGGTCTCACCCAGGTTTATGAGATCGAAGAAGCCCTGTACTCTTTAGTATATGGAATAGAAATTAGATGGGGTATACTGCTACATATATTTCTTACAACCTACTATCTATAGAATTAACTCGGTTCAATAAATATAGTACGACGCTGTGAGGCTGATTGCACACTACGCAAGTCTTTAGCTTAGCTCCCGCATCATACTCGAATCCAGCGCTAGATCTCCTCGCTTACAGCACTTCAGCCGTATCATTGGATCATGCTCTATGGGGATGCTACATGCCACGACGCGTAGTGCGTCAGCTCCCACCAGCCAAGCGCCAGCGGCCGTTTCAGATCCCATGGATCCACCTCTACTGTCAACAAGAATCTACACTCAAAGTACTCAAATATCTGTAGGATATCTTCAATTATCTCTTTCACCCGCTGTCTCGTGCTTCTCACTATTGCCATCCATCGAGTCGTCTACTGTACATTATTCATAAGAAGATGCGGCCCAGGCCGAACAATCCAACCTGGATCAGAAAGTAAAAAAACGGAAGAAGAATGAGAAGAAAAGATGGCTCTAAGAATAATACACACCACACTCCCACAGTATGGACAAAGATGACGGTGAATGTGCAGCGATTGAAAATTGCAACCCAAGATGAAGATCTCAACACCTCCCATTGCAAATCTATCGAGGTGGGTGCTGGGGCGTCATCGGCCCTGGCAATGGCCCGGCATTAGAACCCTGGCTGTACACTCGATGGTGGCCGGGAGTATGACCACCGGGAACCGCTTCCACAAGCGCTCCAGGCCCCCCGGGGCGTGCTTGAAGGGGGTGCATCGATCCAACGGGTGCAGGTCCACTAGGCGCATAGCTCAGCCCTCCGCCGGGACTTGGTTGTAGAATTGCTGGGGGTGTGTAGGAGCGGCCCATCGACATTGACTGTGGTCCCGGTCCAGGCAAGCCCGCTGCCCGAGAGACCGATGACTGCGGGGGCGGAGTGTTGTGGCCATACGGCCCACTAGCCAACCCAAGCGTCTGGCGGTGCGCGGCCTGCTGATGAGCCCCACTGACCATGGTCTGCACATGCTGCTGATATGACTGATGCGCCGCATGCTGTTGCGCCGCAGACAGATGGCTCGATCCAGGCGTGGCTGGTGCGGGTGAGGCGTAAGACACGGCGGCTGCCGGCTGTCGCGATCCCATCCCCAGCACATTCGCGGGGGACTGGATCGGTGTCGGCGGTCCTTGACGGGTACCATAAGCAAGGCTGCTAGTGCGTTGGGTGGGTGAACCGATGCTCTGGCGATACATCTGGCTTTGTGCGGCTAATTCGCGCGACGACGCAGTAGCCTGAGCGTGAGACACTGGCGAAGGGGCATATGCCGATCCGTGATATGCTTGGCGCTGCGCAGTCACTGATGCGGGAGTCGGCACAGGAGATGGAGCAGTAAGGTTCGGCAAGGAGGGATTCGACAAAGATTGAGTGGACGTATAAGGGGAGTAGGGTGGCTGAGAGGCAAGTGTGGTGGTAGGGCGGCTACTAGCTTGCGACGGAGCCTGCGGTGGCTGTGGTGGTGCTTGTCCGCGAGGGTCAAACCGGGCCATCCAATCGTTATTCGCAGGCGCTGCGGAGCCTCCCGGAACAGATCCATAGGGCTGGTAGTCTGCGTAGGCGCGCGATTGAGGCAGATACTGGCCTGGAGGACCATAGCCCGGAGCTCTCTGCTGAGATGATATGACAGTCTCCTCTTGGCGCGGGGGTGGCTGTTGCGGGAGTGACTGCATCCCACCGTAAACAGGTCGAGAGGGTGACCCAGTGTGCCCTGCTGGTGTCGAAGACGACGGGTCGCCCGCAAACCGTTTGCGCGGCTGGGGTTCCTCCGGCTCGTCGTTCAAGATGCTCATAATGTTCGACCGCTTCGCCGGCACGCGAGGGGCCTCAGGCGGCTCTGCAGGAGGCGGCGCAGGTCGAGACAGCTCCTTGGGTGGTGACAAAACTGGAGTTGGCTGCGGGACGCCAACATGTCCGGGCATAGCGAAATAAGGCCGTTGCGACATGGAATCCCGTCGGATGGGCGATATTTCGGGTTCCAGCCGCTGCAGCGGTTGGGCCGGAGAACTGGGAGTTTTGGTGAGACTAGGCTGACGGGAGTGGGATCCTGCAGGCATCAAGGAAGACTGGGGCTGAGGTTGCAGATAGGCCTGCTGCGATCCTGGCAACGCCGTTTGGGCTGGAAGCAATGGTGACCGGTGCACATCCACTCCGGTGGGTCGGAATCCCTGGGCATGGAGAGGCTCCAGCCGTGCCATCTCGGATGCGGAGACCGGAGTTTGTCGCACAGACAGAGGGGCTTCCTGGGGCCGTGTGGCGGCTGCATGCGACAGCACCGTTGCTGGGACCTCCCGTCGGTCTTCGGCAAAATATCCCATCCGGGGTCCCTGCAATCGCGACGGCAAGGGCGTCTGAGAGCTCATGGCGCGGGCAGGATCTTCACTAAGCATGGGGCCGCCTGCCATTGGAGCACTAGTGGCTTGCGCAAGCGGTGGATATCGCGAGACATTCCGTTCTTTCTCTTGTGCTGCGCGAGCATGCAGAGGCACCTGCTGGGGGGTGGCACTGGCGGGTTTGCCCTTGGCCCCCAAACGGCTGTCATCCGTATCCGGCACGGTATCAGTGTGCGGGGCGAGAGGACGAGGCATGATGATAGAAGATGGTGTAGCTTCGTAACGGCGCTTAGAGGCGAAATTAGGAACAGGCAATGGGCCTGTAGGCTCCCCACGAGCTTTTTTGCCCTCTGCATCGGCAACAATATCCTCAAAGTCCTTTTGACCCGAGTCGATGCGGCGCTGAAAGTAGTTCTTGACCTATTTCAGGGTTAATTACTGATAGCCGACATGGATGGGGAAGAAAAACATACCATAACCGTAGTTTTCGTCTTCATAAAGTTGGAGATACCCTCAAAGTCACGACCAAAGTGCGCCAGCAGCAAGGGGAAATCGCGCTGTTCCGGCACCGACCAGTAACTCGTCGGCTGCAGAGACCCGTAGCCACCTACCTCGGGCTGCCGAGCAGGTGCCGGAGCCTCCTGTTCCGTGGACTCGAAGACATAGACGCCCTCCTTCGGACGTCCCCGACCAGACCTTGCGCGCGGGGGCACATCGGTCGCCTCTCGTTCTTGCGGCTCCTTGGGCCGCACGGCTGGGGCTTCGGCAGCTCCATCCAAGGATGGTTCCGTGGTCTCCACCTTCGGTGCAGGCGTGACGGCAGCGACAGGCACTGGAACGGGCGTGGTCTGGAGAGATTGCTCCGATGGGGTGGGCTGTGGTGTTTGCTGTTGCTGTTGTTGTTGTTGTTGTTGCTGCTGCAGTTGTTGTTGTTGCTGTTGTTGTTGTTGTTGCTGCTGCTGCTGTTGCTGCTGTTGCTGCTGGGCGGCCTTCCCTCGTCGACCACCTCGCGTGCCTGCACCACTCCGGGGTCCACGTCGGCTAGGCTTCTCCACTTGCTCGCCATCCTTCGAGGCATTCCCACGGCGGCCGTTGTTGTCCGTATCGGCAGACGAGTCTCCGAACGTTGGTGCAGCGGCTCGTCGCGGACGGCCAGTGTCGGTGACTGGAGCGGGCTCCTCTTCGCCTTCATAGTCCGGTTTCACAACCCCCAGGTCAGCCATAAGCGCATTGGACTTAGGCCGAGCAGATCGCCGAGCACGCCCGCGACGGCTCCACCGTTTGTTGAGCTTGGCCTTGTACTTGATCTCTTCTTTGGTGAGGTAGTAATGGATGATGCACTGTTGGAAATCCCGTCCAGGAAGCGATTCCGCAATCTTGCCCCATTTCTTCGGGTGTGCCATGAACGCATCGGTGAAGATTTCGTGCTCTTCCTGGCTGAAATCATTGCGAGGCGGCAGGAACCCAAAGACGTCCATGGCCTGAGCGGGATCAATAATGTTGTTGGTATCCTTGTAAATGGCAGCCTTCACCTCTGGGGGCTCGAGCATCTCAGGAATCACAGCCTCCCGGGCAAGGTCCGGCTGCGCGGTAGCCTTATTGCCACGACGCCTCTCCAGTTCTTCTTGAGCCGAGATCTCCGAGGCGCGCAGGGCGTTTTGAAAGTCAAGTTCGCTATTTCCCTTGTACCGTCTTCCGCTTTCCACCGTAGGTGTAGGCGTTGCGGTGGCCGGAGCAGCAGGTGGTGTCACTGGTCCGGGGCTACCCGCCGCTTTCTCCTTCGCATGGTCCAACTCCCACACATTCAGCCTCCAAGGCTTGTAGTAGGATAGGTAATCCAATCTCAGCTCGGCATTCTTCCGCGCCACATCCTTGCGACGTTTCATGATGATGTCGCGAAAGGTGTCCTTTAGACGTTCATGAGTCGCCGCGTTCTCCTGGTAAACCTCCAGGTCGGATATCGGTGTGGGTGGGCCAGAGTTTAAGAACGGAAGACTCTCGAGAGTAAGGGCGTCGGCCGCAGGAACAGAATCCAAGACCACCTTGGCCGGTGGCTCATGTTCTTCAGCCTTGCCATTCGGCTCATTGTCCATCTCGGGCACCGACGGTTCTTCCTTGGCTATCTTGGTGTCGTCGGCTAACACTGGAGGTGTGGGAGCCTTTTCGGGTACCTGATCATGGGCAATCATTCCCAAGTACTGGATGCGCATAAGTAGCGCCACGATATTGGGGTCTTCCAAGGGTGGGGGTGGCAGCTCGGCTCGCAGAGCATTCATGTCCTTTTCGAAGATCTGCTTCCGTTCCTCGAGATAATCCTGCGTGAACACAACGTTCTCGTCCTCTTCTTCGTCGCTGGAACGCCCAAAATCCGGTATAACCACAGTACTTTGATCCTTAGGTGCCTCCTTCGGCGCCTCCTTGGGTACCTCCTTGTCGGCAGGCTTCTCCTCGGCAGGCTTCTCTTCGGCAGGCTTTCCCTTGGCGGCTGGTTTTGCCGTGTCAGTTTCGGGCACATCTATGTCCATGGCCGGCTCAGACGATACTGCAGGCTCCTGGGGCTTCGATTCAAGAACTTCATCTTCGCCGACAATCTCACCCGCCTCAAGTCCATTCAAAGACTCATCAGCCTGACTCTGCGACTCGTGTTTGTGCTCTTCACTGATCGACAGGCTTCGTTCCTTGCCGTCAATGGAATCGCGCTTTGGTAGTGGTGCCGCACTCGGTCCGGAGGGTGGACCAGTGTAGCCCTGACGCACCCATGGTTTAGCGACTTTCGACGAGCCACGTGAGATCGACGGGCGCTGCTGCAGTGCACGGGGTCCGGTGGGAATACTGGATGTAGGCATTCGCGGTGACGTGTGCGGACCCGGAGAAGTGGCGGACCCTGCGGCCGAGGGCCTCCGCCCGAGTTCTGGGGACGTCATGGAGGGTCCTAGCTTCCTCGGGGACGGTGTCTCGTGAACCCCTGGCGCATCTTTGTGAACCATCGCCGCGGGAGCAGTAGGAGGGGAGATATCGGTCGGTTTTGGCCCACCGGCTGCTGCTGGGGCATGCGGCTTCGGGGGACGGGAAACCGGCTCCGGTTTTGGCGGGATATCGGGAGTCTTTTCACGGCGAGTCTCGTCACGTCGAATCCTTTGCTCCAGCGGTTGTTGGACAGGGCCTCTCTCCGCTTTGGGCGCGGTCGGGGGATGCATCGGCGCTTTTGGCGGTAGCTCATGTCGTTCCTTTTCTGATTTTAGGGCTGGGACAGCGGTTGATGTCGCATCCGCCGCGGGTCTCTCCGGCTTCTCAGGTCTCTCGAGCTTCTCTAGCTTCTCTGGCTTCTCCGTCTTCTCCGTCTTCTCCGGTTTCTCTGCAGGGATGTCGGGTAAAGGCGCGGTGACGGAGCCGAATGCTGGCACCTGAGGAGCGGCCGGAGGTGGGGACCGCTTCACGGGGGGAGGGACCGAGTCTTTCGGCGGCTGCTCGGGGACCGGCGCGGGTGGTTCGATGCGCTCTATGCGTTCAATGCGTTCTATGCGGTCCATGCGTTGCGAATCACGTCGCGGCTCCCCTCCCGAAGGCTTACGCAGAGGCTCTGCGGGTGGTTGATCTGGCAGGCGATCAGGCAGACCCGGACCCGGGAGCACAGGTGGCCCCGTAACTGACGAGACGGTCGAGCTGCTCGGAAGTCGATTCTCGGTGCGGCTGGGGGGACGATCGCGCTTCCAATGATCGCCTGGTCGGTCGCGTTCATCGCGCTCAACCCGTCGGTCCACCTCCTCCCGCCGCTCGAACCTTTCCCGTCGTTCAAGCTCCCGTTCCCTGTCCCGCTCGCGCCGGTCAGGTTCACGATCACGATCGAGGATGACCCGGTCGCGGTCCCGATCCCGATCACGGTCCCGCTCGCGATCTAGAATTCGGTCTCGTTCACGCTCCCGATCCCTTTCTCGGTCACGGTCCCTCTCTCGCTCGCGGTCCCACCGGGCGTCGCGTGACCGACTGCGACGTCTGAAGGAATCCCGATCATCCAGATACGGCATTCGACCGCGACCGCGGCCCGAGTCCCATTCACCGCGGCCACGTCCGCGCATGGGAGGGCCACTGCGGGGGTGATGACCGCCTCCAGCGGGGACATCGGGTACTGCAGATGATACCGAGATCATGCTGTCCCGGGAGCCCCGTCGCATCCGAATCATGTCGGCGTCTCGTCCGAGGGGTTCTCTCATATCTCGAAAGTCGCGGGGAGGCGGAGGGGAGCGCGAGCGGCCACGTCCAAAGCCGATGCGCGTTTCTCGCGGGTCGAAGTCGCGGTCACGGCGGCCCCAGTCCCGGTCCCGGTCGATATCTCGGCGAAAGGGCGGTGGTCCATCTCGGATGTCTCGAAAGTCACGATCACGGTCGCGATCTCGATCTCGTACGTCGCGGTCCCGGTCCCGAAAATCACCACGGCCCGGATAGCCTCTACCACGCCCGCCGAATGGGGCACCTCGTGGAGGGTCGATCAAGGCCTTGGGGCCCCGGGGGGGTTCCCGGCCCAGCGGGGGCAAATTCGCATCGTCAGTGCCCCGGGGGCCGGCAGGGGGTCGACGGTCACCGAAACGTTGAGGCGAACGGTCACGGGAATTGAACCCAGACAATGGAGGGTATCTGGACGACATCACCAGGTCATGCTAGTGAGCGTGAGCTAAAGTAACCTGGCAGGAAAGCCTGCCACAGGTTAGTTGCAAGGTAATTGCGATAGGTAGTAATGGTGGAGGTAAAACGGTGAGCAAACGACAATGGAAAAAAAGAAAATTAAGAAAAAAAAAGAAAGAAAAGATAGAAAAAGAAAACAGACGTATGTCACACAATGAGCGCAAAGAATGGTAGGCAGGGAAGGAGGACGGAATGGTCCCAGCAGCGACGAGACGAGACGAGACAGCCGCCGCCGCTCCAGCAGCGCCAGTCAGAAGCGCCTAAGGCGGCGAACCGGGGAGTGGAGAGCACGTGACGGGAAGAAAGCATGGAAGGGGCACGGGCCAGGCAGCCAGGCAGGGAGCTTAGCTAAGCGTCCAATGAATGGCGCGCAAATCGGGATGCGGATCCCAATTTGACACTGAAGCAAGATTGCAGCCATCAGCTTAGCGGCAGCCACTTGGCGCGGCCTGTTTCACCCGGGAACTGCCAGCGCCTGTGGAAGCTTCAAGGTGGATCAATCATTCAAGGGAAGTCACAGGATCAGAACCTGTTCATGATGGTGGAGGAATCTCACCCCCCAGTCCCCAGTCATCACAAGGGGCATGGCCCTTCTGCTGGGATGGGTAGTTATTCGGGCGTGCCGAAAGTTCAACGCTGGCCGATCCCGTGTCCCCGGACAAAGTGACTGGTGACAAAAAAGTGAAGCACGATCCTGCACCCGCGGACGGCTAGCCCACGGCCAACGCAAAAAAATAAATCAAAAAAGGGAGGATATTTATGACGGGCTAGGAAACCAAAACTGGGCATCAAACTGGAAACCGCGCGTAAAATAGCAATAAAAGGAGAAATCTCCGCACCTCTGGGAGCCTATGCAACGTGTCAAGCCGTGAACCCAAAGAAGACCTGCAAGGGGACCACGCCGGGCAGTAAAATCGCAAATTGCAGCGGTTACGGGAAAGTCTGCCTCTGGGATTATTCGAGACCCGTTCGTTTGCTCTCTCTCTGTCGGTAGTCGGAGCCGAAAAACGTCGAGGACCAGCCTGGAGGAAGGGAATAGGGACGGAGGATGTGAGAATGTGATAATGCAAAGAGAGCCGAAATGGGGAGAAAAGAGAGTGTGTGTAAGTGTGTATGAACTGATGAAGGGGGTGCTTTGATTTGGATGAGAGAAGGAGAAGATGGGGGAGGGGGGAAGTTAGTTCAGTTAGTTTGGTGGTGGTTTGAGGCAGGATCTTGAAAGACCAAAACGGAGGAACGAGAAATGGGGCAGCGAACGATGGATGGATCCCTGGTGCAGGCCAGTGGTTGGATGGGCTGAGGTTAGTTGGCCAGGGACTTTCCCTCGGCCAGGACTGACTGGTCTTAGTTCGACTAGTGGAAGGGAACTCAAAAATAACTCTGGATCGACTTCCCCCGTCGTGCATGCCTCAGGCGAGGATCCCTTGCCCAGTCGGGCAGGCCCATCGATGTCGGATGACTAACGGGATATCTATCTGCCTCAGGCATATACTCTAACGGACGATCACTGGGAATTTCCCGGCGATGGCTCGGTCGTGACTAATGCCTTAATGCATTTGATGCCTGAGGTATGTATCTCCTTCCCCCGCCAATCCCGCCGTCAAGAAAAATTTCCAGAAAATGAGGGGATCATCATCGTCCAGTCTATCCCGCATTGAATACCCCGTGCCGGTCCCTTTCCTACCAATTTGGTCCGCGCTTGATCGGTAGACTCGGCGTCTCTCTACTAAATCGATTGAATCTACGTTCTGGGTTGACTTGCCTTCTCACTCGACAATCATGTCCGCACAAGACGCTGCGGGCAATGCCCCTCCCTCGTCGGTCACCAATGCGGTGTTGGTGGCCTCCGATCCCGTGCCGGAGGGAACACACCAGGTCAGCGGCGTGGACTTTGACCGGTTTCAAGGTCGGGACATCACGGTCGCCGAGATGGTCGACAACATGAAATACACCGGGTTCCAGGGCAGTGCCGTCGCGGAAGCCGCCCGCATCATCAACGAGATGGTTCGGATCCTGTCTTTCCCTGGCTATTGAGTGACCCAATATCATTTGCTAACCCTGGTGGTTACGTCTATATAGCAAGCCTACCGTCATCCCGAGACTGGCGAGAAGACCACCATCTTTCTAGGATACACCTCCAACCTGATCTCTTCCGGCCTCCGAGACACCATCCGCTACCTGGTCCGCAACCGTCATGTCTCCGCCATTGTCACCACGGCCGGCGGAGTGGAGGAAGATCTTATCAAATGTCTAGCTCCTACCTACATGGGATCCTTTACCGCGCCGGGCGCTGGCCTGCGTGCCAAAGGATTGAACCGGATCGGCAACCTCATCGTCCCGAACAGCAACTACTGTGCATTTGAAGATTGGCTGATCCCCATCCTGGATAAGATGCTGGAAGAGCAGGAGGCCGCCAAAAAGAAGGCCCTGGAGACTGGCGACGAGGAGGATGAGTTGCATTGGACCCCCAGCAAGATCATTGAACGCCTCGGTCGCGAAATCAACCACGAGGACTCGGTCCTGTACTGGGCGGCCCGTAACAATATCCCAATCTTCTGTCCCGCCCTCACCGACGGTTCCCTGGGCGATATGCTCTACTTCCACACCTACCGCTCGTCCCCGCAACGACTACGGGTCGATATTGTCGACGATGTGCGCCGCATCAACACCATGGCTGTCCGGGCCGCCCGGGCCGGCATGATCATTCTGGGAGGTGGAGTGATCAAACACCACATTGCCAACGCCTGCCTGATGCGCAACGGCGCCGAGCATGCCGTGTACATCAATACGGGGCAGGAGTTTGACGGCAGCGATGCGGGGGCCCGGCCGGATGAGGCAGTCAGCTGGGGTAAGATCAAAGCCGATGCCAAGGCCGTCAAGGTGTATGCAGAAGCCACCGTAGTCTTCCCGCTCATTGTTGCGGCCTCGTTTGCCCGAGCCAGTCCGGCGACCCCCAATGGTGAAGCGTCTCAGAACTGAGTGCGTGGTTGGAGGGCATCACTCAGATTGGGGTTACTCTCTGCTATGTCGCCGACACCATCAACCCCATCACCTTCACCTCTTATCTCTCTCTTATCATCTCGACCATGATAATCACATTGTTCTCCCGTATCTCCCGATCGTGAAAGTTTGCCCTCCGCGACAGCTCGGGCCGTTGGTTGACAGAGGGGCAGCAACAGGGGCGGGCCCAGGCGTGGCAGGCACGCGAATGGCCCCACTCCATCCTCGAGTCTTCGACGTGAGAAAGTTCGGTGGAGGGGCAAATCGGAGGCTTGGTTCCGATCATAAGAAAAAAAGAAAAGAAAAGAAAAGAAAAAGCACGCAAGATGGAGGGGGGAGCCCACCCCTGGGAGGAATTCTGCACGGAGAAGAGCCCACCCCCTTGAAGAGCCGGAAGTCCGGGACCCAACAGATTTCGAAACCTCGGAGGCGGCAAAGTTTCGCAGGAGGAACAATGGTGGATGGCAAATCATGGGGGAAGAGTTGACTGGATTGCCGGGGGTCGTTCCACCGGTCGATCATTGCGGTCGGCACGGGGTTTTTTTCAAGCAATAAGGTTTCATCCTCTGACTTGCTATTGCCACCCTGTCCGTGGTGGCATCCATTGATGGAAGGGCTATTGCGAGGGGATAACAGGTACCCGGGGAGGTATGAAGGCATGGAGGTATTGTATAGATTAGATTCTTCTCTTGTTTGGACTCTAGAGTGATACGAAATGATTAATGAGATTACGAGCATTTGAAGAGGATGAAGCGAATGACAGGTCAGTTCCTGGTCTTTCATTTTTAGTGTCCATTCCCTTGGCTGGGGTGGCTGCAGGCAGTCGATCAGTTCCATGTTCCGGACGGCCAGTCGGTCGAATCGGATGTCCGTATCATATCATTATTCATTCATCCGTTGGGGTGGGGGAAAGGGATCAGATACTCCAGGAGGCAGTTGGTACGACTGACTACTCCGTACTGACTGACTACCTGACGGATCCGAAAATGGGGCCCGAGTGGCAATTGAGGATTGCAGTGGATTGCAGGGGCAGAAGGCGAAAGATGTGAAGGGCAGTTGGCCAGTCCCCAACCAGGATGCGGACCCTCGAGCAGATGGACGAAGAGGCATTATTGGATGCCAACCAGCGGTGAGGATCCGTGATCTGGCCCGGGGCTGCATTGCCGCCTCATCCTTTTGCGACTATAATCGGCGGCTGCTCTGGTCGTTTCCTTTCTTTTTCATCCATCCGAGGGAGAGTGCTTTTGCTTTTCTTCTCTCGCTTTTTTGAGGAAACTGTTGATTTTCCCTCTTTCTTTTCTTCCTCTCTTCTCTCACTTTCTCTCTTTCTCCCTTTTCATCCTCATCCTCTCTCTCTCTTTCTCTCTCACTCCCGCCCAATCTAGAGGTACTATACTCTTTCGATAACTTCTAGACATTCTACCCGATTGTTCCTTAATTTTACCCGTCTGGGCTTAGGCTTCCCCGGTTTTCTTCCCTTTTCACTTGCTGATAAGCCCGGATTGCCTGTGCTTAACTGCTTATCGCCCGATTCTAGACTTTCATTGCTTCGTTGGTGGTTGGGCTGTCGTGCTTGCTTGTCATTGCTTGTCGGGTGTGATCTGTCTCATTTTTATTGATTGTTCTGTCCTTGGGGTTTCCCTTCCCCTCCATCCCACCGTCCCTTGCTGCTTGTGAGGGGATCTCATCTTTCTTTCTTCCTTTCTTTTTCTTCTGCTTTCCCCTCCAGAAGCAGCAGCTGACTCTCCCTTGGCCTGTACGCTCCCCGCGTTTGAATGTGCGGTTCTGCCTAGTTCAGTCAGTTGCATCCAGCCTGGCTGCCAAGGCTACTCGTGTTGCTCGTCGGTTGACTCACTGGCGGCTCTGTCAGCCCATCTGATTCTCGGTTTATTTGCTTCTGCCTTGCAACTGTTCCCTCTTTTAATCTGAATTGTGTCTGCGTGGTCTGCCTTCTGTCTTCCATCCCCCACAATGGATGCCTCTCTGGATGCTGGCTCCAATGTGGAGCAGCAACAGCAACAACAACAACCATCCATCACACTCAGCACTCAAGTTCCATCTGCTGAGTCGGTGAGAGAAACCACTGTCACCATCGAGGCGGCCTCAGATGACGTTGCAGTTCATACAACAGACCCCATCACATCAAGCATTCCTTTAGACCCCCCATCATCAGAATCAACCCCAGTCGACATCCAAGACGAGGCACCTGGAGAAGATATACCGCCTCCCGTGCAAGCCGATCCAGTTCCGGTCGTCCAGCCACCCCAACCTGAACTGGAACATGCCTACTGGGCGGATATTGAGGAGGATCTATCGGTCCCGGATGAGGCAGAAATGAAGGAAATTGAATCGGCTGCGGATGGCGACTACAGCGCCTACGAGTGTAAGCTCCCACAAGCAATCCAGACGGAGCGTGTCCCGAACGATGATGGCTGACAAGACCAGATGACTACTGGGAGAAGAACTTCCACCCCGATCTGGACGATCCCGAATACCGCCCGGTGGAGAAGGCCCGCATGACATGGAAGATTAAGGGTGTGCGAGGCACCCCGGACTCGCCCAACCGAGTCAAGATCATGCGTTCGCCGCCAGCCTATATGGGTGGTTATTGGTGGACGATCAAGTTCTTCCCGCGGGGGAACAATGTCGGTTCCCTGAGTATCTACATCGAGTGCTCTCCGACCATGCCGACTCTGGATCAGAATCTACCCGAGACCGAGTTCAAGGTGCTGCACGGCCCGGCGGATGCCGCCCTGGATGTCAATGCACCGGATGTCGACATGAAGTTCGCGCAGACCAACGATTCCGCGAGCTGGGTGGAGGCGTTCAAGTCCCAGTATCCCGCGGCCGCTGCGCAGGCCGGATCGACCGGGACCAAGTCCTGGCGGGTTTCGGCTCAGATTGGCGTTATTCTGTATAACCCTGACGAGCCGCGGACCGGCTGGATGCAGTCGTCGTGCCATCAGTTCAACCCTCACAACCTGGACTGGGGCTGGACGAACTTCCATGGTCCGTGGGACCAGATTCATCGCCGCCAGCGGGGCCAGCGTCAGGCGCTTCTCCGCAATGATACCCTGGCGTTCGATGCGTATATTCGCATTGTGGATGACCCCACCCACTCGCTCTGGTGGCATGCCAGTGACACCGAGCCGACGTGGGACAGTCTGAGTCTCACGGGCTATCGGCCGTTGGGTGACTCCGTCATCAACCACAGCGCCGAGGTGGCGGGGTTGGCGACCTGGGTGCATCTGGCCCCCTTCTGCAAGATCATCCAGAAGGCCAACGTCCTGGAGCATCTGTCCAGTTGTGATGTCAAGCCGAAGCCGCTCTGCGATGCACTGCAAAAGTTTCTGTGGCAGCTGCGGTCTCGGGGCCAATCGCTGCAGTATGTGGATACGGACATGATCACCTCAACCTTGCGAAACCTGCACGAATACTCGGGCGATGTGTGTGAGTTCTGGGAACGTCTGCGCCGCACGCTCGAGATTGAACTGGCGGGCACAGATGCCGTGCAGGAGTTGGCCAAGCTGTTCGACAGCCCGCCAGTCGAGTCGCTTTCTGGAGACGCGCAGGCGCAGGATGTGATCAATACGGTCCCGAAGGACTTCAACTCCCGCATCTGTGTGCCCGCTGATCAAGCCAAGACCACCAGTGAGGCTTTCAGCTGGTACTTGAGTGCCAAGCCTGGCCGCTGGGTCCTGCCACCGGTCCTGCACTTAGAATTGGGCCGCCAGAAGTTGGACAAGGCGGCTCGGCAATGGCGTTTGCTCTACAACCGCGTCGATCTGGATGAGGAGCTGGACTTGACGCCATGGCTGCTGGACGGCCAGGAAGGCAAATATGTCCTCTATGGCTACATCGTTCACCGTGGCAGACGCACGTCTGGCAAGTTCTTCAGCATTCTGCGACCTGGAGGTCCGGGAACCAGATGGCTCGCTTTCGATGATGGCAGTGATAACCGGGTTGAATGCCTGACCCGTAAGACTGCCTTGGGCCCTCATCTCGGCCTGGACGCCTCTCAAAAGGTGGACCACAAGACGGGCCATGATGTGGCCATTGCTGTGATGTACATCCGCAGTGATCTCGCGCAGGAATTCCTGCCTGGCCCACAGGGTCCCTGGGATGTCCCCGCGAGTCTGAAAGAGTACTATGAGACGGGCCTTCATCCGGTGCAGCTGGATGACCAGTGTGGCAAGGACGAGATCAACGTCGAGGTCTACTCGCTGCCGAAGTACGATCAGTTGGGCAGCTTGTTCGACACGTATGATCTGATGTCGCAGGCGAAGGTGGAGAATGGTGTCATGTATCTGACTGTGCCCCGCTCGTCCAACTATGTCGATCTTCGAAAGAAGATTGCCATGTGGGCATCGACCAAGTCGAGCGAAAGCACTTGTGCGGAGCATGTCCGGCTGTGGCAGATCGGTCATACTCGTGACCAGTTCGGGCCTACCCTTGCATTTGCTCGTATCTCCGATCTGACGAGCACCTTGGACTTTCCGTTGAAGACGGTCCGTTTCTGGATGCAAGTCGTCTCAGACGGTATGTATATTCATCCTCTACTGTCAGTCATTTACTAATCGAAAAGCAGAGAATGCCAAATTCTTCGCCATAGCGGATCCTCCACAGGCGATTGCGATTCAAGCTAAAGCTGAGGAGGCTGTGGTTGAACGCGCGGGTTCAGAATCCTCGGAAGATAGACTGCCTCTTGCCGAAGGTGAAGCTGCTCGCGCGAGCTCATCGGGAACTGTGCCGGAGAACAGCATGAGCGCAACTGGAGGAGCGACAATCGCTAATGCTGGGAATGTTTCACACATCGAGATTGTCCCTCAAGACCCTATGCCGACGGACTTGAGTGTCACTGGTGCGCCTACTACTGGAGACTCCGAAAACGATGCAGTGATTGCTGCCATCATTGCGGAAGATATGCAGCAGATGGATACCGACCGAGTTCCTGATGCCGCTCCCCCGGCCACGCAGGAGCCCATCCAGGCAGTTCCAGTTGAGGCTGAGCCCCAACCTCACACAACAGCAGACGACCCTGCTCCATCAATCGAGCTTGAGGTGCCCCAGCCAGTAGACCATGTGTACTACTTCATCCAAAAGTTCGATGTGGAAGCACAGGCCTTGCGGACAGTAGGATCATTCTTCTCGAAGAAGGAAGAAAACATCAAAACTGCCGTCCGGAGGCATCTCAAGATTCCGCCAATGAAGGATTTCCAAGTCTGGCAACGTGTAGATGGCACCACGGTGACGACCATGGCTTCGGGTGAGACATTCGAGGTGTATGTTCCTGATGGTACCTGCTTCATCGTGGGTGACAAGTTGAACAAGGACAGGTAAGCACAATCTATCTTTGTCTCATCAAACCCAGACTAACTCCTTTCTCAGACGCTTCCAGCTCAACGTGGCCGGTCTCTTCGGCAATCCCGATCAGCTGGTCCGCTATCTGTGGGCTGAATCACGCAACCACCCCACGCGTGCCTTTACCGGCTTCAAGACCATCGACGCATCGTTCACCAACGATTATTACAGTGGGGAGTTCAATAAGGGCTACTTCCACGGCAAGGGCAAGCATATCTCTGACCTCGCCGCCACCTACGTCGGAGACTTCGTGCTCGGCAAGCGCCATGGAACCGGCTTCATGGAGTATCCGACCGGTGACACATACGACGGTGATTGGTTCGACGGCATCTGCCACGGACAGGGCACGTACGTCGAGCGCAAGACCGGCAACAAGTATGTGGGCGGGTACAAGGACGGCAAGCGCCACGGCAAGGGCATCAGCTACTGGGAGGTGGCTGATGAAGAAATGGATCTGTGTCAGATCTGTTACGGAGAGGAGCAAGACGCCTTGTTTTATGACTGCGGGCACGTCTGTGCCTGCGTCACCTGCGCTCGACAGGTCGATCTCTGCCCCATCTGCCGCAAGAACATTATCAGCGTGGTCAAGATCTACCGCACATAGTGCGTTTATAGCACGAGCTGCCTGCCCTGTTTCACTCAGAGGACAGGGCAATGGGGGAAATAGAAACATGCGTTCCCCACCCTGCATTTGGTTTCCATTAATATTGCATTGGAGAGTGTCTCATACCCAGGATGTTGCAAAGACCGGAGTGATTGGTTTGGTTGATTATTAGACACGATGTTGTCAGCAGATATTGGAGTTTAGACTTGTTTTCTAATTATATAGTTTTTCGAAGACTTGAGCAATCGGAAGAATTTGCAGTTTCAACATAAACCCACAGTAAATAAATACATTGTAGACACTGGTGACATGGTCACGACAGTATCCCATGTATAGCAAAACTACCATCCCCAGTCAACTTCCCCTAGTAATTACTTTGTATTCGTACACCATGCCTATCCTATTCCAATCCAAACACACCATAGTCCCTTATCTACCACCACTGCGTACTTACCTCACAAACCTACTAATCAACTAAACAACTAAGACAGAAAAAGTAGAAAAGAAAATAATGGTATCTATTGACTTGACTTTGACTCGACCAGCCCCTAGTTAGAAAAGGAAAAGCTATATCTATCTACCACCATCATCATCATATAGAAAGAAATAGGAAAAGAAGACATGATAAGAAACTGTGCATGCATGCGCCGCCCATACAGACCAACAAGACAAGACAAGACAAGAAATGCTTTTTATGTCAAACAGAAACACAACAGCATTCACCACATATGTAGAGTAGAATACAGGAAGCAGAGAAGTAAGAAGGGTCAAGAAATTAAGTTAGTGCTGGTGGTTTATTTCTTGCTTGCCTTCTTGGCACTCTTCTTCGTCTTCTTCTCTGTGGGTTCTTGCGCAGTGGTGGTGGTGGTGGATTTTTGTCGCTGCTTCTTTGTCGTCGTGGTTTCTGCGTCGGTCTTGGCTTTGGTGGGCTTGGATTCAGCCTTGGGCTTGGACTCGGTCTTAGGCTTGGGCTCTTCCTTTGATTCCTTGGCGGGGGTCTTCTTCTTCTCCTCCTTCTCCTCCTTCTTTTCAGTCTTCTCGGTAGATTCAGACTCAGTAGTCTTGGATTTGGCGGGCTTATTCAGAACAGCCTTAGGGTTCAGACCCTTGCGGCGGAGACGGTTGCGCTCGGCGCGGGCGATGCGGGCAGCGTCTTCTTCGTCTTCTTCGAAGGGGCCGAAGCTGCCACCTTCGGTTTCGATGACCATGCCGTCTTCGTCAACGATGGGGGTCTTGTCGATGGGTTCGTCGTCATCGGTGGTGGTGGAGGCGACGGAGGGAGTCTTGGTCTTCTTGCCGGGTTTGCTCTCGGTGGTGGTGGAGGTAGTGGCAGCAGCAGAGGTAGAGGCAGCGGCATCGCCAGACTTGGAGGTAGGGGTGGGTCCGGTCTTCTTGAGCTTGCAGACGAAGAAACCGTCGACGTTCTCGCGGTGGGGGAAGTAACGTCTCGTCAAGGTCATCTTGGGGTCGAAGTGCTTGCCCATGTAGCTGGTCATACCGGGGCTGCCGAAGTCGCCGAGACCGGTATCGACGAGCTTGACGTTGGGGCGCTTGCGCAGGACGTACTGCACGACGGCTTCGTTCTCTTCCACGGTGACACTGCAGGTGGAGTAGACGATGTAGCCGCCGGTCTTGGAGGCGTGGTCGACGGAGTCGATGGCAGCCAGGAGAAGCTGGCGCTGCATGTGCGGGATGGCGAGGAAGTCGCGCTCGTTCTTGGAGGTCTTGACGCCGGGGTCCTTGGAAATGACACCGGTACCGGTGCAGGGAGCATCGAGAAGAACACGGTCAAATCCGCCCATGGCCTTGGGGAAGGCGGTACGGGCATCCATGTTGGTCACGATGGTGTTCTTGCAGCCCAGACGGTGGATGTTACCAATCAAACCCTTGGCACGGGGCTTGCTGGCATCGTTGGCGATGACGCAGCCAGTGTTGCGCATCAGGGCGGAGATGTAGGTGGTCTTACCACCGGGGGCGGAGGCCATATCGAGAACACGCTCGTTGGGTTGCGGGGCGAGGGCCATGACGGGGAGGAAGGAAGAGGCGGCTTGGATGATGTAGTGACCGGCCAGGTATTCGGGGGTGGCACCAATGGGGACGGCGGACTCGAAGATCTGGAGACCGACCTTAGACCACTTGCCAACGGGCTCGAGCACGACACCACGGTTGATCAGCGCCTGGGCGAGGGAACGACGGTTCGTGCGGAGGGTGTTTGTACGGATGACGACGGGACGAGGGGTTTCGTTGGCTTCGAAGAAGGCGAAGGCCTCCATGGGAGTGAAGAGGTTGAAGAGCTTCTCGGCGAGGTAGGGGGTGTAGCCGTAGTAGGTGCAGATGTCGGCGATGAGCAGATCAGTGTAATCGGCACGAGACTTGCCGGGGGCACCCAGGGTCTTCAGATCACCCAGGATACGGATGGTGTCGGTGATTCTAGTACGGAGCAGCTGAAGATCGGGAGCCAGGCCAGGCTGAGTGCCCTCGGCGTCGCCAAAGACATCGGGACGGTCACCGGCGATGTTCGTCTGCATGGCCGATTCCTTCATTTCGCGCTCAGCCTCCTCCTCGTCTTCCTGTCTCTGGAGATCCAACTTGCGCGACAAGCCCTCGATGTTGGCGGCGGTCAGCTTCTCTTCAGCGTCGGAAAGGTCTTCGTCGTCGGAGAACATGGCTTCGCGAGGGTGATCTTCTTCATCGGAATCCACGAAAGAGTCGTTGTCCTCCTCCTGGCTATCCATCGAGCCCTCACTGATACCGTCCAGATCGTCGAATTCATCGGCATCCATCTCCTCAATACCGGACATGTCCTCATCCTCGTCCTCGTCCTCATCGTCGGAATCCATGAACTGAGGCTTCTTCTCGACAGCCTTAGCCTTGGGCTTGGCCTCAGCCTTGGGCTTGACCTCAACCTTAGTCGCCTTGCCATTGACAGCGCCATTGGCCTTCTTCTTGACGACGGGCTTCGTGACCTCCTCCTCATCGGCATCAGCTCTTCTCCGCTTCTTTCCCGTCTCCGGCTTCGACTCGGGCTCACCAGCCTTGCGCTTCTTAAGTATGGTGATCTTAGACTCATCCAGCGGGGCCGGAGGGCCCTGCTTCTTCATACGACGACCGCGACCCATAGTGAAAATGTGAAGGTGAAAGGGGGGTTGAAAGTTGGATAATTGGAGTCTGCAGCGGAGAATCCAGACTTTTTTCTTTCGTTACTTTTTTTTCTGCGGGCGGTTGCTAGCGGCAGAAAGTGTCCCGCAAGGCGGTGTGCAAGTTATGGCCTGAGGCAGGATATGCAGTCACGGAGGGATGGGCTTCAGCTACCGCCCGATTGGGTAATGGGAATACCACATGCCGCATCCAAGCTGCCTCTATCCCAACTAATCTGAATCCACCTATATATCTTCTTCTACATACAACCTACCTCATCCGCAAGTAAGGGAGAAAGCCGCCAAAATGTCAGAGGTCACCTTCATCAAATCCTTCCTCTCATCGCTCAACTCCCGCCCCATTAAGCTCCGAGCAGACTATGTCCTCGACGAAGAGCGAGTCGGACCTCGTGTCCCTGTACGTCCATCCCACTCTATCCCTCATCCTCGCCATGCTCTTTTCTCGATATTATATGAACTAACAAATCTAACAAAACGAACAGTACCTCCTCCCCCGCCTCAGCGCCCCCCACCCGGAAATGCCCAAGAAAGTGCAGCGCACGCAAGCCCCCGGCTCCTCGAAATCCATAACCGTGCAGCTGAAGAGCGCGCGCAACCCCGCCTTCGAATTTTCCCTGCCCAACGCGCCCATCTCCACAACCTCAGTGCAGGACCTCAAAGACGCAGTTCAGGAACGGGTCGTCGACGCACAGGGCGGCAAGGTGTCATTGGAGAAGATTAAGATTCTGTATAAGCGGAAGCCGGTGACGGGGAAGACCATCGCGGAGGTGTTGGCTGATGAGCCTGAGATGTTGACTGGGGGCAAGGAGGTGGAGTTTGGGGTGATGATTATGGGAGGGGCGAAGTTTGTGGAGGGACAGCAGGTGGGAGGTGGTAGTGCTGGTGGTGGTGAAGGGGATGTAAGTGCTGCTGTGCCGAAGGCGGCGGTTGGGCCGAGTGGAGAGGAGGTGTTGAGGACGGAGGCGTTCTGGGATGATTTGCAGGGGTTCTTGGAGCAGAGGTTGAAGGATAGTGAGGAGGCGAAGAGGTTGAGGGGGGTGTTCAAGGGGGCTTGGGAGAAGCAATGATTTGTTAAATAGATTTATGGTTAGTGGTGGGTAGGTGTGTCTGTATGTAATATGATACCTTGTCATGGAATTTTTTGACATTGCTTGATTTATGTGGCGTGTTTTTGTATATGGGAGATGGTGGCATGAGTTGGAATATTGTACAGGTTATTGGTAGATCAGTGCTCAGCAACTTGTAATACATCTATACTTCAGGCTTAGACACCCTAATTCGGGCAGGTTCGGAAATAATTGAAGCAGAAATCAAGCAATGTACAGGCTGGTGCGAAGGCTCTAAAGGACAGGGCAAGGGAAATCATCATACAGCATTCGTCCGTAGTACCCCCAAATATACTGGGGACCAGGAATATCAAGACATTCAAGGGCGACCACAGGGTCCGCAAATCCTATTCATATAGAAACACACCAAGAAAAATCGCTGGTATCGAAAATGTCGTGTTATAAAGACACCTTGCAGACGCGTGGCAGACAGCGGTTGAACGTCACGGAGTATAGAAGCACACATTAAAACCCCCATCGATTCCGCATGGGGTATGTGAGTCAAGCAGAAGGCTAAAGAAATAAAAGGAGGTATGAAAAACATAGGCTCGTACCATCAGACGGGCGACGAGCAAAGCAGCTGATTGTCAATAAAAGGGTAAAAAGGAAAGAAACTATAACCACAGGAGTAGAAAGGAACATATGCCAGGTAGATTGACACCGTTGCAAATGCTCGAGAATCGGCCAAGCGCTCATCCATCTCATGCGTGCGAAGAACATGCCGTAGAAAAAGGAAAAAATCAGCTGTCGAAAGAAAGAAACATACATCAGCAAAGGGGCCTCGCTATCTCGAGAACACCTTGACGACCCCGTCACCACCTCCACTGACGACCCAGCGGCCATCGCGGCTCCAGACGGCGGCACACACTCCTTCACCACGCATCAACCGGTGACTCGTGATTTCTTGAGTGCAGCTCCGCTTCTCGAGGTTCCAGAACCGCAAGCTGGCGTCATGGCCCGCAGAGACTAGCTCACGTCCATCGGGGGATAGCGAAAGCGAGGCAATCGCCGATGGATGGGCCAACATCGTATACGTGCATTGGCCTAGACATATGTGATTAGCATACACGCAATATAAAGAAAGCTTTGTGAAACATACCGCTGTTAGCGTCGAAGAAGCGAATGTAGCGGTCTTCATATCCACTGATGATTACGCCTTCAACACCACTGGAGCCAGTCGCACCATGGACGACTTCTTCTTCGCCCATTGTCCGACTGGGGTCAAGTCCTGCCGAACCATCGAATCCGATTGTGGTGGCGACCACGGAGTTAACACCAGTCGAAGGCGTGCCATCGTATGTCTCGAGGCTCGCCATGCCCACAATCTCCTCGCCCGTCCTTGTATCATACACAAGGATGGAAGCGTCAGTGTAGGACACAACAAAGTTGATACCTGCAAGCGACAACGGGCTGATGCACGTTGGGGAGGGTGACTCGGTCCGAACAATTTGACGAACCATACTGTAATGGAATGGCGTAGTAGTAGCCGTGCTGGGTTGCGGTGACGAGGGAAAGTTGGAGCCGGAAGAGATCGAATTGGCTCTGCGGCTACCACCAGCGCGTCGAGACCCTGCTTGAGGGGAAGACAGCTGCGGAGGCGCGCTAACAGCCCATATGATGATGCGGCCGTCCGAACCACCGGATGCGAGTAGGATTCGATCGGGGCCACCGTAGTGACTGGAGGAATCGCCTAGCACAGAGCCTGCGGTTCCGGGTAGAACACAAAGACCCCAGACAGCGTCTGTGTGACCATCAAGAGTCGCCTTCGGGTCAACCCGTCCACGTTCCCACACTCGAACGCTGCTATCTTGTCCACCTGAGAAAACCCAGCCATCCCCTAGAGCACGACCTCCGTTAGAGAAGTTCTGCGGAGAGCATGCAGCAAGCGCAGTCACGGCGCCCACATGTCCACGGTGAGTGAAATAGCTGGTAATGTCCAGGTCACTCGAGCTTGCGCCAAATGTGCCATAGGTGGCGGGTATTATCCATCTTTTAATCGTTCCATCATCACTGCATGTACAAATTTCCGGCTCAGAAGGGCTACCACCACCCGTGAATATCACCGAACGGACGACATCCAAATGGCCGCGGAGAGCAAACCGAACTTTGAATGTCGGATCTGGCTTGGGGCCCGCTGCAAGGTCAACGGCACCATCGCTCTTCCTTCTGGCACCGGAACTCTTCCGCCGATGCGAGAGAGAGCCGGACCGTTGCGGAGATTTGGAACTGACAAAGTTGGCATTTGGGAAAGCATCAACATCAGGTCGGTGCGGCGGTACCTGTTCCGCCTGTGGTGCTGGTTCGGCCGGCTCGTCGAAGTTCCAGCCATCTGCATCATCCCCTTGCTCTTCCGTTCGCTGTTGCTTGGTATCCTTAGCCGCCGATTGTGAGCCATACCCATCATATGCAGGATCACCCTGACTGGCGCGCTCGTCTACCAGCGAGTTTCCGAGGGATTGCTTTCTATTATCGACAGCGGTAAGCGGGGTTTGTTGTGGCTCGAGAGGCCGTCTCTCCATCGCTTCTCTAGTCGCAGGTGGGAAACCAAACTGATTTTGGGCGCGGGACATAGCCGAGTTATCTGCGTAATGTGTGATGACAGGTTGGTGATTCTGAAGCGCCACCTCTCGCGCCATCATATCGTTCGCTTGTGCTTGCTGCTGTTGGTGCTGTTTCTGACGTTGCTGCTGAAGGTATGCCTCCTCCAAGCTCTGCTGAGACAGCTGTTGGTTGCCGTAGATGTGGTTTGGGAGATCCTGCTCGCCGAGTTCCGGGGGAGGGTGGGACGAAGGAATGACATGATAGGCAACTTCCTGGGAGCACTTCGACAGGTACAACCGCGACTTCTCCCGCTCATTCTCTTGACGATACTCGTGTTCATTCTCAAGGTTCACATCGGCTTCGCTGGGTCCCGTGTGAGGCTTGGGGCGTTGGGCTAGACAGCGATCAGTCCATAGATACGATATCGGCAACCAGCAGACCAGTCAAGAGCATACCTTTCAAAGAGTTGATGCTTTCCTTGGCAATCTCTTTCGGATCCCTAGTGTCCTCAACCTTTTCGTTGTTGCTGAGCTTCTTGACCTTCTCGCGCTCCTTCTTCAAGGCGGCCTCGAGCAGCCTGACGTGCTTCCCCAATGATTCATGTAAACGTTTACTCGTACGGACATCACCCTCCAGCTTTCCGATGCGAGACTTCATCTCCGCGCGTTCGATTTCCCACGCATTGCGGTCACGCTCATGCCGGTGCCACTCCGTCTGCAGAAAGCGCATCACACCTGGAACCGACCGTAAAAGCAATTAGCCTCTTCCACGACCATCAAGATCTATCACTTGGTACCCACCTTGCAGAGTGTACTCCGTCCCCTGGGGATGCCCGCCGTTGGAAGACCCGTCGCCCCCGGGGCCGACGTACCCTCCGCCCCCAGCCATGGCCGAGGGAGACTGCCAAGCCATGCAAAATCGACAATGGAGAGGATGAAAGGTGTAGGATTCGTAGCGACCGAGCAGCGTAGCTCACAAAGTCGCCGGAAGGAGGATCGGGGAGACGCTGCTCTCAATGGAAAAAGTGAGATGTGATGTGGTGACCTTCTGAATCGCAGCCGAGTGTTTTGTCTCCGTGTAAGCCCACAGGTGGATGGGAACGGGCGACAACGGCAGGAAGCGAAGTTCCAGGCCGTGTCAACGCCGAGGGGAAGGGAAAAACAAACAATGGGAAATAATCCAAAAGGGCAGTAAGGACCCGTTTTTTTTATTCTCGGATTTCAGCGTGCAGGGGAAAGGAGATGGTCAGCGATGCAAGCTTGAGCCCCCGAGACGATCGGAGTGACTGGTGCGCGTTCTCCTCGCAGTTGAGGTCGGGGAAAGCCACCGCCGCCGCTGAGCTTTCGTTGGCTCCGTAGGCGCCCACGCGGCCGTAACCGCTTTTAGCGCTGGGCGAGGTGGCCTTCCCAACCCCCAATTTTACAGTTTACAGAGTAAGATGCGGTCAGGGTCAGTGCATGGCCTTCAGATTCACTTCATTTCCATAAGATGCAAAGCATGCATTCATTTTCATTCACCCTTGTGTCGTACAGATTGCAATCTGAGTCAACGGTTGAAGCAAAATGATCAGGTCCCGGTGGGTGTTGCAGGTACCTGACGACAACGTCCACTTCAGCTTTACTCTTGGCAGTAGTGCTGGATAGTTAGCTAGTTAATAGATAGATCCAACTACTCCGTACTCCTCGATGCCTAAGGCACTAAACCCCGTCTAAACCACCAATCAGACTGAATAGCGGGCTTTGAATTGGCTTCTAGCCTGGCAGATAGATGGACCATGTACTAAGCACAACGTGTCGCTATTTTTATGGTATTTCTGGTTTTCCTTTTTGTCCCAACCAGCCATTGCCGGGCGGAATGCTGCCAGGGTGGCACGGCACTTGTCATGAGCCTTATGGGCAATGTGTAGCCCACATACCGAAACCTTTTTCGGTTCCGATGCTGTGTTGTGTACATGAAGTCTCTGTTGACATGCTTTTACTTTTTGAGTCATTTTTATTCCGCTCAGGTCCAACTCGAAATAAGCTTCTCGTTGGCCACGAAGTCAATTTTCCTGGTGTACTTCTACGCGACCCCATCTTCCATCCAGTGCATCACGTGGCGATAAGATGCCGATCAGGGGATAAAGGATCCGCGTCGCTTTGACCCAGCCCGATTCTTCAGATACAGTGAAAGTAAGTCGTATATGCGCTTGATTAATTATATCTCTATGACATAGTAGACTCCTCTTCAAACAACTCATCATCCTCACGCTCTTGCCCATAGAGAACCTCGCAGACTCCGCCTACTGGCACATCCAGCACAGCATCCGTCCCTTCGCTCCATATCTCCTTCCAATTGACCTTTCGGTTCTGCGGCCCCATAATTTGATACGACGTCGCGCCTGGTCTCATCTTTGCAGCTCCACCGGGTCGTCGCCTGCCCTTGCCATCAATGACGGCCACGTTGGCCACCTCATCCACAATATTCTCCATGCTATTCATCGGTAGCGTCAGATATCCCGTGTTGTATGACGCCAGGGCGACGTATATGTAGATGATGGACATGACCAGCCACGAGGGAAATGCTAGAGACCACCACCGATTCGGGTAATAGTATATTCCAAGCTGGTGTAAAAACGGGGACGGCAGGTAGGACCAAAGGATGTAGATCACTGGGAGCCAGGAAACGTTAGCATGCCTCTGAGCGGACTGCGCGCTGGATAGCAACTTACGGAAGGCTAAGGAGGAAGCAAGATATAGGACGAATCCATAATATTCATACGTCGGCACTTTCGGACTGGCTCTTGGAACAGTCGTTGCGCGACGGGCGGATTTGGCAACAGCAGCCTCCGTATCATTCGGTGTCTCCACATCTGAGCTATCAGGGGTGGTAGGTCGCGAGGTAGTCGTAGAGAACGGCGGTCGGAGAAGGGAGGTCAATGATGGAGACGGGGGAAGTGGAGTAGGAGGTCTATTGTAGAAGGGCGGAGCGAAGGCATTCGGCCCATGAAGTGAGCTGGTGGACTGGCGAAATGGGTGATGCATGGAGAGGCCATCTTCTGGTGATTGCTCCTCCGAATCCGAGGATGCGTCCGAAAAGGCTTGATCCTCTAGGGAAAAGTGTGACTGGAAGTCGGCATCATCTTCGGCATCAATATCCGCATGGGAGGGCGATGTTGGATCATGATCATCCTGTTCAACGTATTCATCGTTCTGCGAGCTCAAGGTAGTGGTCGCAAGGTCATCGGCGGGGAGCGGCGGGAACGGTTGCTTGGGCTCGATCGAGGATATCACCGATGGCGACTCTGAATTGTTTCGCAAGTATTCGGAATGCTCTTCATCCTCATTATCGAGAAGAGACATTCTCGGCGACGACTGGTAACGGCTGGACACAGCTCATGCGTAAGAGCAACAGGAGTAGTCGCGACATTGGTTATCGGCACGCCTCCATTCAAGTGCATACTGCCGTCATTTACCGCTTATAACGATATCAACTGTCGCAGTGTCATCAGCGCAAGTAGAATGGGCAATAAGATATAAAACTCATATAAGTCCGACTCTCGCTGAAAAAAAAAATCTAATACCTCACATATACTATTTGCGCAGAATTCAAGCGGCTGTTGGTAGTTCTGGCTCACTGACAGGTTGATGACCTAGTATACTTCAAATAGTGTAGTACCCGTTACTATATATATATCACTTCATCTTCTGATGTTTTTGGATTTGTGAATGTCAATTGCATTAGAACATCATTGATCATGATTGATGGTATTATTAGCAGTAGTTCTGTAGCATGTTGATTATACCACTAAAGAATCCTGTAATCAAGTGCAGCTTGCAACAAGCGTACTAACTTTGCACACGGACTGGGTAAAGACATTGCGTCCGTGGAGGTCAACCATGCCTCGAGCTTGAGAGACTGATCGTATTCGTTGCGATATTTATGAGCAGGGTAAATAGGTTCTGGGCTTAAGGCCAGTCCCATGCTCTATAGCTCATGCCAAGCTCTGCTTATACTTGGGTACCGAATTTGACCCCCGAAGGGACCTTTGAACCGTTAGTAAAGTAGTATAATCTAAACTACTAGGCGTGTGTCTCCCATTCTTCTAGACGCTATAGAGACTTCGGACTTTCAGAAATACCTCGAACACATGCTTGATTGCGATGTAACGTGTATCATTGATGGTGCCCGTTTTAATTCCGCATGTATCCTCTTGTTGCTGTAGCCTTGAATGAGAACGCGGTATTCATTGAGAAGAAGATAATGGCATTGATAAACCTATCACCATTGAAGGCCACGGACATGTCGATCTGCCTACACAATACCAGGAAATGGGGTCCCTTCCTAACCTAAATTTGCATTATATTTCTGGACCTCGGCGGCGGTGGCACTGCAGTGTCGGTTCAGTACCCATGACCAGAGTAGCTATGCTATTCTAAGCACAGCTAGTAGTGAGACAAGAATATTGAGGGGTGGCTTGGGTTGCCGAGGAATTGATGCTGCAAAGAGCGTTGTACAGATTGGCTTTCAGAACGAGGACACATAATGGTCTAACAGGGTCTCTGGTTCAATTCTGATTCTATTTTACAGACGGAGCACCGCTCACCATTCTCTGCATAGATTGAGTTAGTTTCGTTACACTGTGACGTTTTGCCTAGAAGCAGAGTCTGGAGGATTCTCTGAACATATGGGTCAAAGACAAATGCTAGAATTGCAGCGAAGCCACAAGACACATCAGAGGCGTTAGTGATTTAAGATCCTTGCTTCTTGATACGAGGCGAAGATGGTGGGAGCAGCTGCGAATCGGCCTTTGGCCAGAAATCGCAAACTGCTGATAAAGCACCCCGCTGGCAGAGTCGAAAGACATTGATTTGAATAGACGCTGTCACACTCCTTTTGACTGTACAACTGAGTAAGCGCAAATAGAAGGGTGTGTGCTAGTACTGAGCCATGGAATGAGCTAACTAAAAGAGAAGTATGACTGGCCAGGCTTCTACTTTTCTTATTGTGGCCAAGAATAGCGACAATTACACCAATATTCACGGCCAAGAGTACACATATATCCTACATCCTTGGGAGCCCAGTGGTCGACAATGGTCAGTTTTGATGCACTCGCGGCTGCTTTTCGGGATGCGGACAGGTTAGTATTCCCCTTGCTCGAAGGTATTGAAGCGAACAGGCAATAATTTCAAATGGAGCCGTCAATGTGGCCTCGTTGTTGACTCCACGATGATGCAACCGGACACCAGAGGTTTGGGTTCCACTACCGAGTGCTCCGCATATCATATTGCAAGTTCGTTGCCAATTTGATCTCGTCTACGCCCCACTGAGGTCATTGCCTACAGCATCTGTTGAGACTGTCTTTCGAGGATGACCTATGAAGTATAGATACTGAGGTACCTAATGGTGCACCCGTTATGGGCCGCCGAGAAGACCTAGGCTTGCGGAGTATATGCTTTACAGACTCGATGAGCCTTCTGGACCACTAGTATGACAACCTGTTGTGAGCTTAGCTAGATCCGTGCGAAGCCGTAGGTATGCACGCACCGAGAAGGCAGCTTGTGGTAAGCCTGTCTCTGATTACACAGAGCTATCAGCTTAAGGCATCAAGCCACCAAAAGCTTAGCATAGTTACTCTCAACCACACCTGGCTCTGCTGTGCTGGCGCACGCAAGGGATACCTCCCCAAGACTGCGTGGTAATAAATGGTTGGTGTGCTCTTGATGCTGTAGCACCAGCAAATTCCTCTACGCTGGGAATAATGTGTGAAATTATCTGGGAAAAAGTACGACGCGCAGGGAACCTGCGGAGTGCGCGTAGAAGGTTATTGGAGAGGCCAGACGGTCGTGTATGTACGAGAATCCAGGCGCTCAAAAGCAAGAGAATTGCATCTATCATGATGCGGTCGTTTTTAATTGCTTTTTCGAAGTAGAGCGCATTGCCCAACAACCTTTCTCGGGCACATCCGGTGTTGCAACTTTCATGTCCTTGATGGGTCGATCAATCCCGTAAGTGAACGTGCATTCCGTGGGTATCGGAGGAATTCAGTGCAACTAGCGTCGAGAAAAATGTCGCAGCCTGGCAAAAACAAAAACAATATACTTTTCGTGTAGGTAGTAACAACAATCTGAGCTAGTTTCAAAGGATTAAGCCTACCTAGAAATATGCTGGCTTTCTGTTGTCTAGTCTCAGATAGAGGGATAGCGCCGCAGGGCAGTTTCTGTTCATAGGTCTCGCAGTTATCGGCGGACAGAGTGTTAGTGTATCACTATGCAAGCAAGCGAACAAGGCATTGTGCGTATGCATAATTGTTGGAGCTGCAGTTCTGGATTGTGCTCACTGTGTTGTGGTTGTTGGACCGAGCCAAGTCAGTCACCGGATCCTCGACGCGTAGAAGAACCTCCGCGCTGCCCGTTTAGGATAGCGGGACCTCACTCATTCACTTGTCTTCCTTCCCCCTTCTAAGTCATCTCACATCCCCTCATTCCTGGCCGTGTCTACCTAAGATATCCTGCAAAACAATGCAAATAGACTGTTTCGTCATTCAACGGGGACAGAGCTGGGTATTGCCCCGTCAAGCCATGATCGACAGTGGACGATCGGAAGGACGGTACGGGGTAGTTGGAAGATGGCTGTCAGCTTGGATGTCCCGAGTCCAAATAGGAAATCGCTCGCCAAGTTTCCCTGCTTCAGGCAGGGATCCGGCGCCAGCCACTGCCGACAAACAGCAGCCAGAGTCCTGTGGGGAGTCTATGCTCTGTCGGTCAACCATGCGGCAGCACCCAGTCTAATTGCACGGTGAACCAGAGCTTGAACACGGCATCTGTGCATTAGCCAGTCAGTGCAGAATTTGACATTTGACAGCAGGACGGTTCAACTGACGTTGGTTTCATGCAGTGGGACTGGAAATGATTTGGCATACGCCGGGCCTAACACCTCAATAGCACCGGCCGGGACTACGGAGGACAAAGCATAATATGGTTGTTGGGTGAGGGGAAGATCTAGTCGTGCAGATGGCACTAAGGTGATCGATCCATGGTTAGCACGTCTTAGGGTGCTCGGCGGTTTCCCGGGATCTTTCTCTCTCGGCCTTTGGTCCTATCTATCCATCAGGAACAGGTCAAGCTTGTTCTCTTCCAGGATGGAAGTGGCTTTGGCTGCTCGAATACTTGGTACAAAGAATCTACTGCATGTCTCAGTGCAACTTCAACGTGGTACTCCACTGTACGGCCGAAACCTTGGGTTGAAATGGAAGGAGCCTAGACATCCCTTGCGGAGGCTTGAGGACGAGACGGAGCTGTGATATCGCTGATCGGCGGGGACCCATCGTCTATTGGGTCGCCTGCCCTCAAGCCTATGGGAAACTAGTGAAGATTAGCGACTGTGGTAGCCTTCCTGCAGCCGATCTCATGCGCGTTCCGCAAAAGGGGGTGATTGCAAATGATCATTGGTCTCGACTTGCACTTTTGGGTTGTCCAGTGTCCATGCCTCCACGGGTCCCGACGAACTTTGGATCTGGTTCGCGAGTGAAATTTCTCGACCCCTGGCTTCCCCGTGGACATGCTGTGTGTAAGTGCTCCATAACTCAGATTGAATTGCGTCCGCGTTCCAGCACCGTCCACGCACCGTGCCCGACGGCAAGTGGATCACGCCTACACATCGGTCAGTCGCTTAATTTTTTTAAGTGCCCGGAATTGCAGTTTAGTACTTCTGTACGGTGGTTCTCGCCGAGGGCAGGGCGCACAAGCGAACCATGATTGGTGATGGCTGATTAGAATCCACGATAAAGACGCGCACATTCCGAACATTTGGATTTCTTGGTCGTCCAATGACAGCCCTGTCAGACAGCACTAGTGCATGCTTCAGCTTGTCGGGGCCAGTAGTCGTTTTCACTTGACACCTTTGAGTGACAGGTCCGACAGGTTTCTTGCTCGTGATTTACACACCATGGAATCCGCGACTGTATGGAGGCAGGGGCCCATTCCCCGAACAAACGGGAACTGGACGGAGTAGGGCTAGCTATATTACTTATGTATGCCGCCGCCCTCAATTGGACGCCCTTGCCTGCTTTCTACTAAGCGTGGCCAGACGAAGGCCGTCTGAGATCACAGACAACCATCATGGCCTACCAGGCAGCTGTTAAGATCCTCTTCAACCGGGATATTCTCGTATGTAGTAGGCCGAAAACCTCTTTCCTTGCACAATGTTAATCCTAGGCTGAGCCAGAATCCCGATAATGATCCTAATATTGGTTCTTCACGAGGAAATGCGTCCTCGACGACGTCCGATGCGATGTCAGATCTTGGCCTGGGAGGGGACTCGACTTCTCTTTCGGCATTCCTGACCACACTGATACCAGCGTTGGTGATCGCTGCCTTTTGGTTTGGCCTCTTTTTGATCTGCCGGCGAACCCAGCTGCGATGGTACGCACCGAGGACTCATCTGCCATGCTGGCACCAGCAGTACGTTTATCATTGTCCATCCCATATCCTACCAGGATGTGTTGCTAATATCCACATAGTGAGCGCGCCCCCCACTTGCCTTCGGGGTTTATCAATTGGTTCGGCCAATTCCTGAAGATCTCCGATGCCCAGGTCCTCCGCCATTCCTCCATGGACGGGTATCTTTTCCTCCGATTCTTACGCGTGCTCTCTGCCACATGCTTCACGGGTTGTGTTATAACATGGCCCATTTTGCTTCCAATCAATGCTACGGGTGGCGCAGGGAATACCCAGTTGGACGCCCTAAGTTTTAGCAATGTCGACAACCCGAAGCGTTACTACGCACACACTGTCGTAGCGATCGTCTATTTTAGTGAGAGGAACCTCCACTACAGTCTGTGAGCATTACTAACCAACGTCTTCTGCTAAAGCCTTTGTCTTTTTCGTGGTCACTCGTGAGAGTATCTTCTATGCGAACCTACGCCAGGCATACTTCAACTCCCCGGCGTACGCGGAGCGTATCTCCTCTAGGACCGTCCTTTTCATGTCAGTGCCAGACGAGTACAAGAACGAAAAAACCCTCCGCCAGGTCTTCGGAAACAATATCAACCGCATTTGGATCACGTCCGAGTGTAAGAGCCTGGACAAGAAGGTCATGGAGAGAGCAAAGCTGGCCTACAAACTTGAGCATGCTGAAACAAAGTTGATTCGCGCAGCAAATTCGGCGCGGCTGAAGGCCATCAAGAAGGGAATCGCTGTCTCGAAGCCATGCTTGGATTCGGACAGCTGCGAAGAGTGCCAGTCAAACACCTCCACAACATATCATGGGATCAAAAGACCAACCCATCGTACTAAACTGTTTGGCAGAAAGGTCGATACAATCCGTTGGCTACGCGCTGAGCTGACGAAAGTCATTGAGGAGATTGCTATCCTCCAGAAAAAGCATCGAAACGGTGAAATGAAGAATCTTTCTGCCGTCTTCATCGAATTTAGCACTCAAAAAGATGCGCAGGTTGCTCTGCAGACCGTATCCCATCATCAGCCACTTCATATGACGCCTCGTTACATTGGTATCTCGCCAAATGAGGTCGTCTGGTCAGCTTTGAATTTGAGCTGGTGGCAGCGTATCGCACGCCGATTTGCGGTTCAGGGTGGCCTTGCTGCCCTCGTTATATTCTGGTCTATCCCATCTGCCATGGTCGGAACGATCTCCAACATCACTTATCTTACTAGCATGATTCCGTTCTTAGGTTTCATCAACAAGCTTCCGTCGGTCATCTTAGGACTCATCTCTGGTCTACTTCCTTCTGCTGCCCTCGCTATGTTAATGTCTTTGGTTCCGATTATTTGTCGAGGTATGATGTTCCCACTAGCTTATGATTTGCAGCTTCTGACCATTCCACAGCTTGCGCCAGAGTCTCCGGTGTGCCGTCTACGTCGCGTGTGGAACTTTTTACTCAGAGTGCGCATTTCTGTTTCCAAGTAGTGCAAGTCTTCCTTGTTACTACGTTGACTTCGGCGGCATCGGCTGCGACGGCCCAGATTATCAAGGACCCTCTATCGGCCAAGGATCTTCTGGCCGAGAACCTACCAAAAGCGACCAATTTCTATATCTCCTACTTTCTTCTGCAGGGCCTGACCATGAGCTCCATGGCGGTTGTACAGGTTGCAGGGGCGGTTGTCTTCAAGTTCATAACAACGTTCTTCGACCGCACCCCTCGACGATTGTACCAGAGATGGGCTGCCCTGAGTGGCGTCGGATGGGGCAATGTGTTCCCTGTGTTCACAAACATGGGCGTGATTGGTACGTTCACTGGTCTTCTTAACTCCTTCTAAGTCTAACATGGTCTTCACAGCAATTACCTACTCGTGCATTGCTCCGTTGATTCTGGGTTTCGCCTTCATCGGACTCTACCTCGTATACCAAGCTTATCGGTACAACTTCTTATTCGTTTACGAACTCCGCATCGACACCAGAGGCCTCGTTTATCCACGCGCACTACAACACCTCTTGACCGGCCTGTACCTCGCAGACATCTGCCTAATCGGACTCTTTGCCATTAAAGGAGCTATCGGGCCACTCGTCATCATGGCCCTGTTCCTCATCCTCACCATCTTAGCCCATATATCCCTCAACGATGCGCTGGAGCCGCTATACTCCTTCCTCCCAGCCAACCTCGACGTCGAAGAAGAATCGCAACAATCCAAAGCGGAAGCAGAGGCACTGGACCCCCGCTCAGTGGGCAAATGGGAAGCGGCCTGGAAATGGTTCCACCCGAATCTCTATCGCGACTACGCCGCACTGCGCGGGAAAGTTCCCCGCGACCACGTAGAGATCCGATACACAGAGGAAGAAAGGAACAAGGCCTACTACGAGCCGTGCATCACCGCCCGAACCCCGACTCTATGGATCCCGCGGGATAAATGGGGATTCAGTCAACAGGAAGTGCTAGATACGGATCCGTGCATCCCTATCACAGACGAGGGGGCTCATTTGAACGAGAAGAACAGAATTGTCTGGGACAAATATGATCCTAAGCTGCCGCTATGGGAGCTGAAGATCCTCTATTAGCCTGCGTCTTTACGATTTACGATTAACGTTGAACTGACTACTTGACTTGATCTGACCACAAGATTGTCACATCTGTCTATCTATCTATCTATTATCAACCGAATAATATTAATGAATTGATCCCATCAGCCACACCTACACAGTACTCCGTGACATGCTCCTGTAAGTAGTGAAGTGTAATAAGACAAATCCCAAGCCACCAGCTACTCTATCATGTGGTACTTTCGACGAATCTCCCAGCCCCCAAACTTAATTTATACATACTGCTCCACTTCTCCCGAAGCCTATAGATACGTAGTATCACCCACCCCCTTGCAGCATTTTCAGTCTTTCCGCTGAGACATGATCGATTGCTTTCAAATGGATATCTATACGGAGTAGACCAGACCGAAATAAGAGTGCGGTTGATTTGGATGCTCCCCCACTGTCGGTTTTGAGCGGCGATCAACTATCTTCTATATTTAGTATTGAAGCATAAGTACAACTAACTAGTTGCTGTCTTTCGCTCTTCTATTCTGGTCATTACTATGCAGGGTAATACATACATGTGTACTTTGTTCATATGGGTATCAGAAGAGAGTAATTATCCGTGTGTAAACACACACACACACACACACACACACAACTAGGATGATGTGTAGTTAGTAGTAGGACTAGTTGGACAGCATGATCGATGTGAGATCGGTTAGTACTAGTAGTAGTGATACTACCAGATTGACTACGTGATTTGGCAGGAAAGGCTGAATACTATTCACATGACCCGAGAAAATAAAGTATGGAAACCCTTAAGTATGTGTGGTCTGTTGGAAACATAACATAATGTATTATCCATGATAATAAAAGTACCATTTGCTCATATATATATCTACCGGAATAGTAAGACACCCCAATATCAGATAAATCCCAGTGGCCATATTGGCCTGATGTCGCGCTCGTAAAAGATCGTCGTCGTAGTAGGGCATGATAGACATTAAACGCTGCTTGGTTGCAAGGCGGTTACATAAAATACATAAAGTCATGTACATCGTTTGGGTCCCGAAATCACGGGTAGACTGGCTTATCTCGCAATGCAAGCTCACATCACGATGCAGTCTTTCTGTCGGTCTCTGCGTTCCGAAGGCCCGGTGGTGAGAGGCACACCTGGAGGGCGTCTCCCCTGTTGGGTTCTTTGGTACGGAGACGCATTAGAAGAGTCGGCGAAGTTGGGGCTTCGCTGGGGCGATGGGTATACTGGGCTCCTTGCTGCCTGCTCATATGAAGGCGGGGGCACATCGTCGTCGTCATCCGCCGGCCGAACGGTTGGTATATTGGACTGGGAGTATCGGGCAGGACGCTGGCTTTGCCTGGACGAGCGGTTTCCAGATGCAACTGTGGCGTAAGAAGCACTGCTGGTGTTTACCGCGCTCGATGAACGGTTACGAGTGTATGCTGCCCCGGGTGCTAGACCAGATGACGGCGGGTAGGAGACCGAAGCTCGTTGGGAAGGGTTCCTGTTAGCGGTCGAATCCCTATTGGTCGTCGCATTAGCTCGCTGCTCCTCCTCTTGGTACTGGAGAGCGAGCGCGTAGGCGTAATCTGCATCGGCTTGTTCCTGGGGAGTCATGGTGCTGTTACGCTGTCCCTGTGGCTCGGGAGGAGGGCCGGTATTGCTCGATGTTCTCGGCCCCGATGGGTCGGAAGGCGGAGGAGCGTCATGGCTGACAGGGCGAAAGTCTCCGGAAAAGAAACCAGCTTCCGAACCATTGACGTCGACAAGACTTTCCCAGACAACTTCGGCGTGGCTGGAATAACCAGCATCGGTAACTAGGGTAAAGAGCTGACTGAGTTGCGGATGTTTGTACAGCGTGGAAAAATGATCGTTGCGGAATAGGATCGAAAATGATCCTGGCTGCAACGTCGCTGCTAGATGCTTCAAGCCAAAGGCGCTCAGTTGAGTCGCATTCTCAAACTCCGTGAACTTTTGAATGGTCTGAATGTCACTCATGACGAGTTCTTCCTCCGGCGTCAACGCGTTGCCTCGCATTACGCGGTCCTCCAAATCTTGTTTCCGGAAAGGGAGCAACTGAATATCTTCGTGATATTGGCCCATGCGGGTCAATGCTGCATTGGCTTCTGTAGATGGAGCTGCGACCCAACCGTGAATCAAGGGGACTCCAAATGTCCCATAGAGACGTATATCTTCGGTCTCAAGGAATGTTCCCAGCGCATCATTCGATTGCTGCCCTTGATTAGCTGCTGCGTCTATTGATATGTATGTTTATTTCTTACCAAAGTGAGTCGTGGATTGACGTTCATGCCAGTATGAAGCATAGTCAAAAACCGACTGAGAGCTTCGATGTCAGGAAACTCGTCCTCGGGCCCCAGTCGTGTCGTTAATTCATCGAAGAGTGCTTCGATCAGCAGCCCTAATGAGATCTGTTCCCGAGTCTGCAAAGCTCTCACAATCGGTGGTTGTGAGTCGTGAATCGTAGAACGTAGCACAAGAGCATTAACCAGCGCCAAGAGAGGACACGGTCCGTTTTTGTTCTGTACAAGTATAGGCGATTCGCGCAACTTGCCGGTGCTATCAGTCCAGTTCACGTGTCTGATGGAGTAGGTCTCCGACCGCTGCTCTTGCTGGCGCTTCGCTTCAGCTTCGGACATTGGTCCACTGAATGCCGAATGGGTATAGACTGCACCAGGGCCTCTCGAGCGATCAGGCAAGGGTGGTGCGTCACCAGGCTTCTCTCGCAGAATTTCTTCCCGTGGGCCCTCTGTCGAGTTGTGAGTGTAGCCCTGAGGGGCTTCGGTTGGGTAGTCTCCTTTGGGTGGCGGTAGAGGGGCTTCATCGAGTTCAATCAAGACGTGAGATGAGCCGGTGGTATTGCTGGATAGAGTTGCCGGAGTGCTCATACTCCTCGCCGGGGATTCTCTGCCCTCGTCATGTAGCTGTGAGGTCGGATGAAGATACGTTTCTTGGCCAGTATATGGCGCAGCCGGCACATTCGAAGTTCCATATACAATGCCAGTTTCTTGGCCGGAATATAATTGACTCTGGTCGTGGTATTCGTATGCTTGCGAGGATGCGGGGGGTTGCATGGTAGTCGACTGTTCACCAACCCAGGGCGACTCACCCTCGGGCTGATCAAAGAGCGATAAGCGCGCTGTCATGGGGATGTATCCCTCGTCTAAGTGGGTCAGCCTAAGCTGCTAGAACTTAATAGTTGGAGAGTGCATACCTTGTCCAAGATGTCCACTGGCCCCGTCGTGAGACTGAGACGACTCCCCATACGAGGAGTGAGAATTGCGATCCTGCCATGGATTCGGTTCAGGTGACCTCGGTTTCAAAAAAGGGTTGTTTGACCGTAGCTGCACCGGTGATTGACCCGTGTACTCCCTGTCGGGTTGCCACTCCGCAGCACCTCTCTCTTGAGCCCCAGGGAAAGAGATAGACGGTACTTGGTCTGATGCGTTTCCGTTCGTCATCCTCGCGCCCTGGGAGGGACTACTAGCTATTTGCTGAGGAGCTCCAGCCGAATCCTGGCGATCCAAACCGAACCGCGCTGTGAGCTCGTCAGCCCACGGATTCGATCCGTCCCCGGCCGAATTCCGAATTGGCGACCTCTGCGCCTGTTCCAACGGCATGAGGTCAAAAGCCGGAGAGGTGTTGAGGTCGGGAGAAAAGACCGATTCCTGAGAAACAACCCGATGAGGTTGAGGAGAGCTTTGAGCCCGTCGTGGGCGAGTCAAGCGTTTTGGCGACGAGGATGAGAGAGATTTGGAAGTTGGGGAGAGTTTGGAGTTGGTGAAACGGGATCCCGTACGGTCATTCCCTTGAGGAAGGCTGTTGAGGCGTGGCGGAGCTCGTTTTCGCAAGACCATGAGGCGGATCCTTAGTGTACGAGGCCCGGGGTCGCCGAGCTCACTGGGGAATCACAAGAGGGTTGGACAAGCCTGGGGGCCAATAAAGCGCGGTTCAGGCACCAGTCAGAAGAGCTAGATCGACGGCTCTCCTTTGATGACAGGTGAGATTGCCTAGTTTGACAGTCTGACGCACGAATGGGCGCCAAAGTGCCGCAGACGTGGTTGGGAGCTGTCGGGGATGTATACGTAACCAGACAGTGGCTCCGAAGGGACGAGGAGATCGAGATTAGCTAGTATACGCGAGTAGCAAGGCAGCAGCCACAGCCATGCCTTTTGCAGCGGGTGAATGGACGATCGCAGGCAGCAAGACAAAGATGAAAACTTGAGGAAGAACAGACACGCGAGGTCAACAACAATGGCGGGAATGACCGTCGAGGGTCACAGGCACCCGGATTCCCTGGCGGAATGAATGAATGGATGGATGCGATCGATGCGCGGGATTGGCGGTGGACCCCTGCCTGTTCCGTTGTTACCGCTGTTACCGCCATTTGATGCGGGGATTCGCAATGTCGCTGCCTGCTCTGACTGTATGGTATGGTACACCCCGCTAGCACCGCCACACTTTCTTCGTATCTCGCACCGCCACTTAAAAATGACGTATGACCGCGGAGCAGCGGAGGAACAGATGATCCGTAGATATACTCATTACATAAGACGTGCATTATCGCAGTCGTGGAGGTCCGTGCGCTATCGCAGAAAAAAGTAACGGAATTCCATCGGAAACAGAAGCTGTTACATTGGCGGGGTTATTGGCTCTCGTCGCGCAAATTGATCTTTCCCTCTTTGCATATCATGCGCTGAGGTTTTATACACCACTTATAATTCATACTCCCCCACGACATCATGCATTCCTACGTGCGACCAAATCAATTCGTCGCCTTCAAGCTCCCCTCCGAGGCGACGAGGATCCAGAAAGTCGTTCCCAATACGTATGCGCGCAACTTGCTCCAATCCTTCAAAAATCGCACGGTACTAACTATACTGGATAGACAAATTTCGCTAGGAAAATACGGTGCTTTTCCCGCCAACCAAATCATTGGCCGTCCCTTCTACCTCACCTTCGAGATCCACGAGACCCCCGGACAAGCTGATAGCACCTATCTCCGAATTGTATCGGCGGCGGAACTTCACGCGGAATCCCTCATCACCGAGGGCGAAGGCGATGGCGATGACGTGGAGGTCAACGAAGACGGCACGCCGGTGCGGTCGAACCGCGAAACCATCGACGACCGATCAACGCAAAAGTTAACGCTGGAAGAGATTCTGGCGCTGAAGAAGGAAAGCTCGGGAGCGGGCAGGGAGATTATCGCGAAGCTGCTCGAGTCGCATCAAGCTTTGGATCAGAAGACGGCATTCTCTCTGGCCAAGTATAAGCTGCGCAAGGAGAAGAAGTACATGAAGCGCTTCACAGTGATCCCGTTGGATGTTAGTCTCCTGACGAACTACATGCTTGAGGACAAGGATGCATCGCGGACTATGGAACTGCGCGACGAGCTGATCGGTCTCATTGGGTGTTGGGGAAATGTGCACCACGGAGGAAGCACCTCTTTCGATGAGACTATCATGTCGAAACCGAACGGTCGTTATCTCGTTGTCGATGACACGGGCGGTCTGGTAGTCGCAGCCCTGGCTGAAAGAATGGGAATTTTGTACCCTCATGACGGCGAAAACGACCAGGAACAACAGGATGCCATCGAGCGGCCTGTCGCGACGGAAGCCGATGAGGCAGAGAAGCCCCAAGATGGAGAAGAGAAAGGCCAGGAGGGAGAGGAGCAAACCACGACGACCAGCCCACAACGCCCGCCTCGTCGGCCGCACATGTCTGCTTCAGGAAACACCATCACCCTTCTCCACGCCAACAAACAACCCAACCTTAGTCTTCTAAAATACTTTGGCTACGAACAAGACAGCCCGAGCGACACGCATCCTCTCTACACAAACCTCAAGGCCGTCTCCTTCATGCAGCTACTCGACCCCAACGCAGATAACATCTACTCCGAAGAACCGTCGGCAGTAACCGAAGAGGAACTCGCCACATACAAGGCCAGCAAGCGTAGCGCCTACCAGCGCAAGCGCGGCCGGTGGATGCGCGTCCGCAGGGTAGTAGACGAAGCCCGGGCCGGCGGCTTCGACGGCCTCATTATCGCTTCCCTCATGGACCCCACGAGTATCCTGAAACACACCGTCCCGTTGGTGGGAGGCTCCGCACCCGTCGTCATCTACTCACCCACGGTGGAACCGTTGACAGAGGTAATGGACCTGTATTCGACAGCGCGCAAGAACGCCTACATCGCTCGGAAACGGGAGCTGCAAGAACAGCCACAGGCTGAAGGCCAGGATGGGTCTGGCAGCAAGATGCACCCCGCCCTGGAGGAGGAATTCACAGTCGATCCTACCATGTTGCTTGCGCCGACACTGCAGACGTCTCGGGTACGCGTGTGGCAGGTCCTTCCCGGTCGGACACATCCGTTGATGTCAGGCCGCGGCGGTGCAGAAGGGTACATCTTCCATGGAATCCGAGTCATCCCCACGCAAGAGATCATCGAAGCAGCTGGGAACCCAGGCCGGAAGAGGAGGAAGGTGACCAAGGAGACGGAGACACCGACGCAGACGGGCAGTGGGGATGTGGAAATGACGTCGTGACCTACACCAGCATCGATTCCTATATTATTACCTTACCTGTAACATAGCTGGGAATTGGCTGCAAAAGTATACCATGTGAACACTACAGCATGAGATAAATGACCCTAGAAGTGCCGAAAGAGGAAAGGCCCTCGGTCGACAGCTCCATCATGACTGTCAGCGACCTCGTCGGAAATGATACCAACCAAAGAGACGGAATTGGATCAAAACGCTTCAAGTTGAAATATACACAGAGTAAAAGTGGTTGACACGGACAACAAGTAAAGGTCCAGTTTAGAGTTTGTTCATACGCTGAGTTTTGGCAGCAAAAACAAAAGCACATCCATCTATCTATCAATCAATCCATCATCCTAGAAGCTCTTTCCCATGAACTTTCTCTTGGCGAAGCTAAGCCACCACTGTAGCCTAATTAGCCTCCAATTTGATCCATAATTGCCGCGCATAAGCATAAGCTAAGCAGTACATACCTTAGAAGGCCCAACACCACCGGGGTATAATCTAGCATGCAACCGAACCGCAATCTCCTGCCTAACTTGCGAAAGGTACCTATCCAAGTCAGCGCCCAACATACTCACACCCATTAGAATTCGAAAAAATGAGGAAGAAAACATACTGTCTCAACGTCTCCGCATCCTGACGATCACGAGGCGCCTCGAACGCCTGATTCAGAGGGAAGGACACGTCACCGGGAATAGCAAAGTGATCGAGCGCAACGTTAATCAACGCCTGCAACAATACCCATTAGCACATTATTCACCACTACCTCTTCCTTCTCCTCCTCCTCCTGCACTAGCTCCCTCAGATCTCCCACAACAGGAGGGGCAAGTAACGCATACCTTCTCAGCCTCCCGCATAGCCATACCGGGCTTAACCTTCCCCAGGCATTCAGTGACGAACAAGGTACCGTAGATAAGCATGCGATCAGCGGGGCCATTGATCTCGAAGTTCCGGAAGAGGACATTCGCGCGGAAGAGGGAGAGTATCTCGTCGACGCAGTCATAGGATTCGCTGTCGGCAGGCACATCGGTGGTGTCGGCGGTAGGCGGGAGCGCGGGGAGGGTGTATGCGGGGCCGCGGGTGCGAGTGCGGAGGGGGAGGATAGGGAAGTTGCCTATATATCAGATTTTCTTTAGTTTGCAAGTCGAGGGTGAGATTGAATGGGGGGAAAGATGTGGATTGATAGCAGTGTATGGAGCTAGATGCGTAGGTGTTATGGCGGGGAGAGCGAGAGAGTGAGCGGCGTACCTATTACGGGGACATCCCGATCCTCGAGGAAGATGGAGTGGTATGCCTAGTACTCTGTTAGTCAATTCTCTGGAAAGTCCGATTGAGCTGAGGTAAACGAATATGGGTTCATACCGGCATTGTGAGCTGCAGGTAAATACAATGGGAGTGGTGGTGGTGGTCCTTAGAGCCGGTCTAAGGAGGAATAGGTTGATACAATAATAGGGAGAGAGAGGGACGGAGAGTGGATGGAGTCGCATGTCATCACCCGTTCAGCTTAGTTAGTTGCAGGTCCAACTTGAGAGCTGCCGCTTTCCTTCCTGGGCGGGGAGATTTTCCGGTCCGAACCTCTTTACGCGCTACGCGTCTCTCGTGAATTCGAATTCTGGATAGCTACAATTTCACTTTGTTTTCTTTCTTCAACATATTTTGGTGTTCTGCTTTGTTATTTCGGGGGAACTGAGTACATAGCTACTTCGGAATACTCATCATGTCCGATTACGAAGATTCAATGGACCTGGACGTCCCCTCCAAGAACACCGTCCAATTCAGCTCCGACAACACAAGTGGAAAGGCAAAGCGAGTAGCAGCAGATTTGCCGATTGAAGCTCAAGATAACCTCCCTTGGTAATCCATCATGTTCCCAAAAGATATCGATAGGCAACCTCTAACCAAAGAGTACAGGGTAGAGAAATACCGCCCCAACACCCTAGAAGATGTATCCGGCCACCAAGACATCCTCGCAACAATCAACAAATTCGTCGAAGCAAACGTACACTCCCCAGTCTTCAACTCATTACACCCTAAATAAACTATCCGACTAACCAATTTCTCAAACACCAGCGCCTCCCCCACCTCCTCCTCTACGGCCCTCCCGGAACGGGCAAAACATCCACAATCCTGGCCCTAGCACGCCGAATCTACGGCACCAAGAACATGCGCCAAATGGTACTAGAACTCAACGCCAGTGACGACCGCGGTATCGACGTAGTCCGAGAACAAATCAAGACCTTCGCCAGCACAAAACAGATCTTCTCCATGGCACCCACCACCACATCATCCTCCACAGCAACATCCTCAACCCTCGCCTCCTACAAACTCATCATTCTCGACGAAGCCGACGCCATGACCGCCACCGCGCAAATGGCCCTCCGGCGCATCATGGAGAAATACACCGCCAACACGCGCTTCTGCATCATCGCCAATTACACACACAAGCTCTCCCCGGCGCTCTTGTCCCGATGTACGCGGTTCCGGTTCAGCCCGCTGAAAGAGGCGGATATCCGAAGCTTAGTGGACATTGTGATTGAGAAGGAGGAGGTGAATATTCAGCCGGAGGCAGTGGATAGTCTGGTGCGGTTGAGTAAGGGCGATATGCGACGGGCGTTGAATGTCCTGCAGGCTTGTTTCGCCAGTAGTATACCGTTGCCGATGAAGAATGCTACAACTGCAGCTGCAGAATCCCAGGGTCAGCGGGAAGCGGAAGTCATCACGAACGAAACGATATATGATTGCATTGCTGCGCCTCATCCGTCGGATATCGAGGAGATCATGACGACGCTGTTGGCGACGAGTGATGTGACGTCGTGTTTGAGTACGATTAATACCCTCAAGGCGAATAAGGGGTTGGCGTTGGCTGATATTCTGGCTGCGCTTGGGGATCAGCTGCAGAGACTGGAGGTGCCGGCACAGACGAGAGTGACGTGGTTGGAAGGGTTGGCGGAGATTGAGTGGCGGTTGGCGGGAGGAGGGTCGGAGACGATGCAGACCGGAGGGTTGGTGGGTGTTGTGAGGAATGGGTGTGAGTTGATGGGGAAATAGACCTCTTTCACGCAGAGGGTGAAGACGTGATGATATCTTACACAGTATAATTAGTATACCAGACATGAAGGCATTCGCTCATATGTTGTATCTCCTCTAGCTTAGAGCAGAATCCCACTGTGGGCAACTCCAGCCAGCAGACGGGCAGGGTCCTTTTGTCAGACTTAGCCCATCGAACCAGAATGAGGACAACAAGGGCCCTTTTCGAGCAGTGTCAAAGCCCATGGGTTAGCTTTGGTATTTTGGCTTCGGTCGAACAGGATCCCTCCTGTCCTCACCTTTGCAGGATACAGCTACACCACTAACCCGACGCAACACCGGCATATTCGGCCACCCCCAACATCGATACTACTGCTTAACTGACCTAAACTCCATACAACAAGCCATGACAAACACCACGCCCGCCATCCCCGCCCCAAACACAAACGTGACCCTCAACCCTCTACTATACTCCTCTGCAATGAGGCCTGCATACTTCTCCAACCCGGTGCCCACCAAACTCGTCGCTCCAGCATTAACCACACTCTCCGGATCCAAAAACGGCGTGATAGCTTCAATACTCTTCCTCAACTCATTCAAGAACAGACACTGCGCGACACCCAGTGACAGTGCAATGCCAAACTCCTGCGAGAAAGACATGATGGCTAGTCCAACGGAAGTGTCTTTCTCCGGGAGGATAGCTTGGACAGCTAGAAAGGGGCCCGAAATGCCCAGACCGATCCCGAAGCCGAGGAGAGCAAGAGCAGGGATCCAAAATGTGGCTGGGGTGTCTTTTTCGAGGTAGCACGTCATAATGGCACCCGCCAGCGTGATGAGTCCGGCTGGGATCATGAAGATCACGTAGTATCCTATATATGTGATGGCGTAGCCGGAGATGACGCTGGCAAGGAGGATGGATATTACCATTGGGAGGAGCATGAGGCCGGATTGAAGGGGTGTAGCGGATCTGACTACTTGGAACCAGAGGGCGAGCTTTGAGGATTGTGTGAGCTGCTGGTGGATGAGAAAGAAGGACTGAGGCAGAGATGGTTCTTACATAGTAGGAGGCAATGCCGTTCACAGCCTGGAGGGCAAGACTGAAGAGGGCCCCGAAGAGGATTGAGCGCTGTTTTAGCAGTCGCAGAGGAAGCATAGCAAAGTCTTGCTTTTTCACCTGCACGAATAGAAATATCACGAAGAAGATGGGTGATATTGTTAGTAATGCGATGATACGGTCATTACTCCAGCTGTAGGTATCTCCGCCCCATTGGATTGATAGGAGAAGGGTTAGTAACCCCGCTGCGAAGAGAACCATTCCGGCGAAATCGATTTGTTTAAGGCGTTGGGCATGGCTAACGCCGTGGGTGGTTCTGCCTGAGGGTGTCTTAAATATGACTAGAGTAGTGATGGCGGGCAGGATAGAGCCTATCACGTTAAGGTAGAAACACCATCGCCACGATAAAGTGGAAGTAATGGCACCGCCGATGATGGGGGCGATGGCAGTGGCGCAGAACTCGCTTGCGCTGATGGCTCCGATATAGATGGGACGTTTATTCAAGGGTCTGGTCATGGAAATGATGCTGCTGCTCGTTAGATTGTGGGCTTGTGTGAGATACGCATACTGACACCATGCAGCCCTGGCTTATACCTGAGAATCCAAGTCCACTGATGATGCGCCCAATAATAAAGACCAGCGATGAAGGTGCAGCACCGGAGATGAGAGCGCCAGCTTCAAAGAGGATGAGGTGGAATAGAAATGCCCATTTCACGGAGAACTGGTCGAATACTCTACCTTGGAGAAGCTGGGACATGCTGGATGCCAGCCGACTGTTGAATATTGTGAGCTACGTCTAACCTGAGAGATGCAAGCATATGCGATTGCTATGGCTTACAATGCAGATCCGTACCACCCAACATCAGCGATGGAGTGGAATTCATCCGTGATTTTGGGCACTGCAGTTGTTATGATAGTTTCATCCTGCGACCTTTCAGTAACCAGCTTCGCTGTTTTGAGGGGATATACTCACAAGTCCAGTCAAGAACACTGTAAGCACCAGGGAAGCAGAAATGAGAGCGAAATGGAGTCCATGTGGATACACAGGTTGAGGTTCATGCGAAAGTTCATCTCTAACTTGGGCATTGGAATCGATCTTTGATGCTGAATATGTCTCTTGTACCCTTTCAGTCAAGACAATCTCTTCAGTCATTGTAGCCATGGCGCATGAGATCAATAACACACCCTACAGCAGAGATGAGAGTTGAGTGAATTGTCCATCAGTCAAAAAAAAAGGAATCGTCGCACTTAAATCTGACGGAAAATCCAGAATCACGCATTTGCACTAAGCACCCTGAGCCTTGCTCTAAATGCACCACTCTGCTCTTATCAGCGAATGAGAATATGTCCTAGAATACTAACAGCATATCCGGCAGCCTAATATGACAGGGGTCTGCGCACCGATCCAATCCACCAGATATTGTACCATCCAACCAGACAACAGAGTGCTCATACATCCGGTTGCTCCGATGGTACTCCGGATATCGAATCCGCACAAAGCATCTTAGCCGCCTGGCACTCAGGCCTCTTACATCATGTATCAATCAGGCAATAGCGACTCGGTGTATTGAGGTAGACGGGGAGAGGGGACCTATTGTATATGCGTTAGATAGCTGAATTAGCTAACAGCGTTTGTCTGATGGGTACGTACTATAGTAGTTCTGTTCTGTCATGCAGGGGCTGGCTACCCAGATGGTGATAAAGAATAAATTTTGTCAGTGATGATTGTGTGCGAGGGTGGGACATGACAGTGAATTGTAGTTGAAGGTCGCTCAATCAATGAGGCTCTCAGTCAAGGCACTACTAGATATTGACAGTTCCGGAACGGGCAGGCACCACCTGCGTTGACATGTGATCAGGAATCTATGATTAGCCTACACACACTCATCGAATACCATCATGTGGAAGCGTTCAAACACTCGGGGCACGTCAATCTTGCGATTCTTGCGTGGTAGCCCATCTCAACATCTAACCCAGTATAAGCCAGATTGGTCAGGTAAAAGAAGTATATGAGGTTCTGCAGGATCGAAATGTCTAGTGAGGATGCAGCGCTAGTATTCATGCTCTCATAGTAGATAGCTCCCATAAAGAGATACATCCATCACCATCGTAAGTGCCTAAGCAGCAATACCCGCAGTGCAGGATATCAGAAACTATGCTGCTTCATTATCACTGCCCTTCTCAAACAACTCCTCAATTCTCTCCAGACTCTTCCCCTTAGTCTCCGGCATCAGCACACACACAGCTACCGACACAAACGTCGAGAACCCATACAAGAAATATGGGCCTGAAGGGGACCGATGCAGGAACAACGGGGCAGTAAGAGTGACAATAAAGTTCACGATCCAGTTCGCCAGCAGCTCTACCGCACATACCTTGGCCCGGAGTCGGGTGGGAATGATCTCGGAGGCGTAGATCTTGCCGACCTAGAGAGAACCACATGAGGAAAACAGTCTGTACGACTCGGAGGGAAAGTACTCACCACAGCCCATGACCAGGAAAAGTTTGCCACGAAGAGAAATATCAGCACGACTACGGCCCATTGAGCAGAGTGAGATTCGAGGGTGACTGCATCGTGGGTTGTGTGACCGTAACGGGCATACAGTGCGCCAATGATGATGAAGCAGACGGCCATTGCTGATCCCCCCGTGATCAAGGGTTTGCGGCGTCCCCAACGGTCGACCCAAATCTGGGCAGGAATAGTGAAGACCAACATCACAATGCCGATGATACCGGAGGACAGGAAGGAGGCTTTGTTGGAGGTGAAACCCGCTTGCTGGAAAAGGATGGGTGCGTAGTAGAGGACCACGTCGATCTATAGTCAGTTAGTCCAATGCCTAGTATACCCATTCCAGGAAGCAAGAATGCAGTAGGCAAGAATGAAAATAGGACAAAGCTGAACGCACCCCTGTCAACTGCTGAAAGGTCATCAGAAACACCCCCAGCGATGTACGACCAATGTACTTCCGACCAAAGATCTCCGCCATACTAGCGGTCGGTCGCTGCTGGTCAGACTGCAGACTGTCCTGAATCTCCCGGAGCTCCTCATCCACCGCAGCTTCAGGGCGCAATTTACGCAGAACCTGACGTGCATCTTCGTTGCGGCCGACCTGCACCAGCCACCGAGGCGAAAATGGCAGCATAAGCATCACGACGGACAGCACCGCGGCCATGATAGCCTGGATGATGAACGGCACCCTCCATGACATGCTGCCATTGAGATACTGTGTCCCATACGTAATGAAATACCCCGCCATGATGCCAAAGACCACGTAGAGCTGAAGTGAGCAAGCCACCACGCCCCGCACATCTGCAGGGGCTATCTCCACCAGGTACACAGTGGTCACGGAAATGGCTTGGCCCATGCCGACCCCGGTAATCAGCCGAGCCACGATCAGACTAGCAAAATTAGGCGAACAGGCGGAAATTATGGTCCCTGCCAGAGAGAGCAGGCTGCCGATGAGAATCCCGTACTTTCTCGACACGCGATCCGAGACATGGCCGCTCGCGAGAGAGGACGCGGAGGACGAAAGGAGGATACAGGCGACGAACACACCCTGCTGAGTAGACGATAATCGGCCAATAGATGACTCGAATTGGGGCATTTGCGTGATGGGGCCAATCGAACCTGAAAATATGAGTTTCGGGGCCATAGCGTGTGAGAAGTGAACAGACCTGTGTCCAGGCCATACAAGAGCCCGGACAGGGCAACATGGCCAGCAATGAGAAAAACCTTTCCCTTAGGAGAAACCATCGGAAGAGACTAGGCTGGTTGAGAGAGACGGAAATAGATGCTTTGGTTGAGAGAGAGGACGATTCCAGGCGACCTCCTTTTTGCATGGGGTTCATTCACCCCTCTCTAAGGTAGCATCGCCTAAATTGGCTCTCAGACAACTTGAACAACAGCAAGGTCGCCGGCGTCGGAGTTGCTAGGACGGCCATTTGCGGTCTGAACTGATACCCTGGTCAAACAGATTGACTCTGATAGGATATTGCAGCAATATATGCATGTGGTGCGGAGGACGATCGACCTAGAGCGGTCAGATCCGTGCCTGAGCGAGTGTGGGATTACCGTTGGATTTAGATTGCAGCTTCAGCGCGGAGTCCCAGGGTGGCGGGGATTTGTGCAGCCCAGCTACCAATCATCCTTGGGAATGATTTGAATCGAATTGAAGTTGAGGTTACATTCACTTGCATGCTGCCTCTAGCGCTTACGCCGATCACGGCTCGCTATATGGGCCAAGCCTGTACATAGTCACGCCTGTTGCTAGACCCCGAACCGGCCTTGCACTTCTTCAGAACCAGTGGCCTTGCATCCACGAGTCTCTCAATGCAATTGTCACACGCGGTATAAGCGGGTACAACCCACGAGCCTCGTAAATCATAAAGTTGCGTACCCGTTCTGGTTACACGCATCTGACTGACTCGAACTATACCTTCAGTAGCAGGTCTTACTCATCTCGGTCAGTAAAGACCACCAGACGCAGGGGAATATCGCCTGATTGCATCGAGATCGTCACCTCATGTAGGAACAGGGGAAAGACATTGGCGCACTTGGCAGCCACCGATGTAGCTAGCGGCGTCCAGGGTACGCCAGCCTAATATGCAATGTTGCATCGTCGCAATAGACCGGTCGAGAAGGGGAACAGTTTTATAGGTCCTCCGCACGGTAAAGCTGAGGCCCAGACATAATTTTTGCCTTGTCTAGTCAAGTGTACAGACCGATTGCGACACAACACTCTCCGTCGGCTAATTTTGCTGACGGAGATCACGGCTCGATGGTCTCGCCAGTGAAGGGCCAAAGGCAAGACCTGTGTCGGCAACGGGCGAAATTCGTAATGCTTGTGAATGCATGAGCTGAGAACCTCGAGTATTTAAGGCCCTTGATTCCTTCACGGCTGAAGGGCTGCAGGAATACTTGAAGTAAAGTAAAGCAAACAAAAAGCTCTGACCGAATTATAGCCATGGATATCAACAAGTGCGGTCTGGGTGCGAATGGTATGCTTGTTTCACTGTCATAGCTTTGTCATTCAGCTAACCTAACACTCCAGTCCCAACCTTCTATACTCCATCTGACATCGAGTCCATCCGTGCCTCTGTCTTCAATGATGGCATCGCATTTGTCGAAGGGTGTGAGGAAGAGACCTTGGTAGGACTTGCACACCAACTGGGACAAGTTGTGAGACCGCGGAACGAGGCGACACCCGGCAGTGGTGTAAGTCGAATTCGAATTGCATCAGACTTGGTGGGTAAGGGATACAGCTCTGAAGGTTTTTCCACAGAACAGGGATATTCAGCGGTCCTAAACTGACGTACATATCACAGAACTATTCTTCCATACCGACCGCAGCGGTTGGGACGAACCCCCGCGGATTTTGATGTCAACACTCCGTTCTCAGTCAGAATCCGGGGGTGAGTCGTTGCTAGTCGACAGCCAAAGTGTTCTCAATGCCCTCAAGCAACACGACGAGGGCCTGTACGACCTCTTCACTAGCTCAAAGCATACCAGCTTCCGTGCCGACGATGGAACATTCGTGCCACGGGCCATGGTCGACAAAGACACTGGAATCTTTCGCTTCCGGTTTGATGATGGCATCCAGATGTCTGCATCCATGGTTGTTGCCTTCGCCAAGCTGCAGGATATCATCTACCAACATGCCTACTTCGTCGCCTTGCAACCCGGCCAGGGTTATGTGCTGGATAACCACCGGTATCTGCATGGGCGAGCCTCGTTCACTGGTTCGCGGGAGCTGTTGCGAGTGCTTGTCAGGCCCTCCACCCCATCCAGCGAAAAGATAATCTTGTTTGACATTGATGGCACGCTGTGTCGGTCAGAGGCGCTTAGTATTGATGCCTATTATTCCTGTGTGAGTGATATTGTGGGAAAGGACATCAATCATGCAAATACCACGGTGAATTTGCACGGGCGGACCGATCTTGGCCTGCTGCATGACATCCTGGATTATCACCAGGTATCCATGAAGGATCAAGTAGTGGAGAGATTCCTTAAGCTCCACCCACAGTACCTGGAGCGTTCTCTGTCCAAGGGTCTTCCATCGGTGATATGTCCGGGTGCACAGGAAATGCTCAGCTGGCTGGTTCGGCAAAATGAGAACTCCAGCCAACCGAAGTTCCAATTGGGTCTGATCACGGGCAATTCACGTCCCAACGCCCTGCTAAAGCTCCGAGGGGCGGGAATAGACACCAGCATCTTCGACCTGGACATCTCGTCATTCGGGGACAGCCACCATAACCGACTATCCTTGTTTCAGGATTCTCTCTCAAAACTGCAGACCCGCTTTGGTTCTCATATAGGCGCAAAAGACGTCCTAGTTGTTGGAGACACACCACTAGATGTGGAATGTGCGAAGCAAGCTGGTTGCTCAGTCGTGGCCGTTGCGACGGGGAACTATAAGATGGAGGAGCTTGCTTCGCTGGAGCCAAATTTCTGCTGCAGTCGGTTGACTGACACGAAGGAGTACCTTTTGCAGGCGGCCTTTTAGGTAATGCTGCCATTGTTAATAAACTCTTTGTCACACACATTATGAAATGGCCACACGCCTTTGTATCGCAGGTAATCAGAAGAGAAAATTGGAGTTCAAGGAAGAAAGAAGCCTCCATTCGATGCAATGTAGGTATGCACGAGCTGTAAATGCTTCTTATGGAGCGCGAGTAGCATGAATTACTGGTTCTTGGCTACCGAGATGGTGCTTTCCTAGCTGCGCTCTGATTCCAATGTCGAGCAGATGATTTCCTGGATTTCTCCAGCCGCGGTACCCGCCAGAACGCCCACTCCAACAATTCCGCCATCGCTGGCCTCTCGAAGGAAGACACTCTTTCCTTCACCTTGTAGTCCAGCACTGAGAATCAATCGGTCAATATGCCGCTGGATCCTGTCCTTGTAGTGAGGGTAGTGCTGGATCACACCGCCAGACACGGCCACAACCAGCTCCTCTGGCCCTTTCTTCCAACCGGGTATCACTGCTTTGGAATTTGGCGCTGTATCATACTGCGTGCGTATTGATTTATCTGGACTGGAATTTCCGTCATTCAATTCCTGGCGTGATGTATTTTTCAAGTCTACCTCGCCGGTGCATGCTAGAAGACCAACTGTCGCGGCAGCAACCAAGGCTGATGATCTCTCTTGGACTGCCGCAGCGATCATACGGATATGTCCAGCGAACTCGGGGGTCCAAATCCAGTCGCTCGAGGATGGTGACGGGAGGTGGTTGGATAGTGCCACGGCCAGATGCTCGTTTGAGGAGCTTGAAGCCACCACTAGCGACAGAAAGTCCGTAGATAGAGAGTTCCGTTCGACCAGCTTCTCCGGCAAAGAAGAGCGTGGGATCTTCTTGGCTTCGTGAAACCAATCATAACAGATTATGCGAACGAGCTCCCCAATGTAACGGCCACCAACAATATACTCTAGTGGTTGGAAGCCGGGCCGATTTGAATGGTCTGCCAGTTCAGTATCCCACTTAGTTACGATACCGAGCTTCTCCAAAGGCCCGGTCGCTCCGTGGAGGGTCCATTCGGTGGAAACGACGATTTCATCCGCTTCGGGCTGCTGTTCTCGGATGTGGGCAACTTTCGATTCCTGCAGATTAGCAAGTTTCATGGGAATAGCAGAGTTACAGCCGGCGCCGACAATGAGCCCCATGACAACTCGAGTATTGGGAAGGGACCGTATGGAATATGCCAGAGAAGCTAATGTAGCGACCGTGTCATTGGTCATGACAGTGACCTTCAACGTCGGCAGACAGTAAGTCTTGCGTCGCTTGGCCGGCATGTCACTTGGGTCTTGATTTGAGCGCCGGGTGTGACATTCATATCCATCCAGCAAAGCTTGATGGAGATTCAGCGAGGAGCTCAAGGCGAACCCCTTGCCTGTGGGCATAAGAATGGCCTCATTGAGAAATTGTTGCCTGCTATCAGTTAATTCCATACAAACACGTTCAACAGACGGAATACGAACTTAGTAGGGAAGCAAAAAGAGATCCCCATGAGAAGTTCCGTAGGAAGGTCGCCTTTGGAGTTGGCGAGATCATCCGCAATGACTTCGGCAATGCAGTCACCAATCCAGGCGAATAGGGACTGGGCTTGGTCTCGTCGGAGCCGCTCTTCAATGGGCCACGCCTTCTCCAGGGTCCGTCTCACATGAGGCTGTCGTCCGACTGGCCGGTCCCCCAGCAGTTCAATAAAGGCGACCCGAAGATAGGAGAGGCCGACGTAGACGGCCAGATAGCGACCGGTTTCATGGCCGGTGGGCAGCCGGGTGATGGCGGTGGGGAGGAACTGCTCCGACGAGCTGGCAGCAAGCTTCCGGTATGTGTGAGATAGGCGATGGGAGAGATCGCAGAGTGTGTTGTGGTCTATCCTGAGGGGATGTAGGAACTCTTGGAGATTAGGCTCCGATTTTACCATTATGGCGGATGAATCCTTGCACAGGGACTCGCAAGGGGAAACAAATTAACTATGTAGATAGTAGTTATTCAGGGAAGGGAACCAAGGCGGGCGGCGGGGACGAGCCGCCGGTGCGTGGCTTTTGCTACATTCGCCGTGGCTCTTGGCCACAACTTGACTGATAGTACTCGATCTTGCTGAAGCATACTGCTGCAGATGGGTATCAAGACATAATCTTTTTCTTCAGAGACCTGGTCTTTGAGGAGATTCTCGTGATCCTGCAATGTCCAACAGATTGCATTCTCCGCAAATCTTGCCATACTTCTAAGGCACGATGAGGATCACAGATGGCTATCGATGATTATATATGGACAACATTGGTATCTGGAAACTCCAACTAGTACTATTCGAGAACAATCTTATGTCACATGGATTATACTAACTAGTTATAGCTATAGTACTCGCTGATATGAGTAATCTCCGGGATGGCTGGAAGCCTGAAGCTTCCATTTAAAGAACCGTCTACATCCGAGTAAGCACAGGTGCCCCTCAGATCTGGTCATCTTTCGAGAAGTACCTTTCTATTCCCATCAATAAGAAAGACGAAGCATCAACTTGATACACCTATACCAGAGATCTCGTTATTCTAACCTATCTCCTACAAATACCCATTTAAATCCTTCCACTCGCAAGATGCCCCAAAATCAGGCTGCCTGGATTACGGCCCCTACCGAGCATCCGTTCCGTGTTCAGGATGCGCCATATCCCAAACCAGGACCCGGCGAAATCGTGATCAAGAACGCTGCGGTTTCTATTGTGCGCTCAAATCATCGATTCCATCAATATCAGCTAACGCTAACTTTTGCTTCTCACAGAATCCCGCTGACTGGAAAATCCAGTATGTTTCAACTTCCTATTTCTCACATAGCATGCTAGTTGATCTAATTACTCTCACAGGACATATGGAGGTCCCTGGCTGCGAACATGGCCATTCATTCTGGGCACCGATGTCGCAGGAGTGGTGGTTGATGTAGGTCCCGGGGTGAACCGCTTCACCAAGGACCAGCGGGTTGTTGCGTACGTAACTAATGATTATCTCCGATTATAGCGAGACCCGCTAATCACTGCTCTAGGTACTGTCATAATCTAGGGACCGGGAATCCCGCAAACTCGGGATTCCAGCTGTACACACTGGTGAAAGAGACCACAGTAGCAAAAATCCCAGATTCTGTCACCTTCGAAGAAGCCTCCGTGCTCCCGCAGGCTATCTCAACTGCTGCGGCTGGCCTTTTTCTCAAAGAAAGTCTCGACCTCCCCATTCCCCCTGCTACTGGTGTACAGCCGACAGGCAAATCAATTCTCATCTGGGGTGGCGCTTCTTCGGTTGGCGCAACTACAATTCAATTAGCAGTAGCAGCAGGTCTAACCGTGATTACGACTGCATCGGCTCATAACCATGAGTTGGTCAAGTCTCTAGGCGCAAAGGCCGTTTTTGACTACAGGTCTCCTACTGTCGTCGAGGATGTTGCTAATGCGCTCGCCAATACTGAATTTGTTGGTGTCTACGATGCTATTTCTGAACCGGCCAGTTTTGACACGGTGCGTGCGGTTCTGGATCAGTTGAATGCAGATGTCAAGACTATTTGTGTTTCGCCATATGGTCAGCCTACGGAACGCTTTGCTCCGATATTCAGTAAGCCCTTATCATAAGCCCCCCTCCCTTTCTTATCTCTCCATACATTTCTCATTATATGTGGCTGACATTCTTCTCTCATCTAGTCAGCTCTAACTTTTTGACTTATGACTCAAACAAACATGTCGCCGACGGTGTTTGGAGAGACTTTGTCTCGAAAGCTTTGGAAAACGGACGCCTTAAGCCAAAGCCACACCCCGAGGTCATTGGTAAAGGACTGGATGCACTCCAGAACGGCGTTGATGTGCTCAAGAAAGGCGTCTCGGCTAAGAAGATCGTTGTCACTCTGTGAAGATCGAAGTTCCAATGATACTTTGGGGATGAGCAATGTGGAGGGCAGTATCTGTATTTAGAGTTCAGACAGCATACATTCTATTGTAGATATGACCATGAACAAGCGGCGGAATGTTATTCGAATCTACCCAGGAATAGATGAGCCAGGGGCACTCTGTCCCCGCTCTTCATAGTTGTCAAAGAAATTCTGTATCATCAGCCCACCCGCCGCATCAAGAAACTCAGCATTAAATGACCCGGGAGCATAGCCAGACACGTTATCATCGAGTCCTAATGTATTAGGTTTGAACATTTGTTGATCGTTCGTAGGGAACCAAAGAGCTCGGAACGACCCTGGCAGCTGGCTGGAAGCGTAGGGAGCCATGTCGCTGGGAACGGCGATTCCATGACCGTGCTCTGTTATACGTTAGTTATCCCTGGATACTCATTTCCATAGGTTTTTCTGAAAAAGGTGGATTATACCAAGTATATTTTGGAGCACATCTCTAGCTCGCAGTGCCATATCATGGGAAGAGCCCAGACTCCCCAGACAATCCACGGCGCGCTGTATCTGACATTTCCATGTCTGCGCAAGACTATGTGCTGGCTCATAGATATAGCATGTCGCCTGGACAAAACTGGCCGTTAGCAGCCAGCAGGTCGCATACCATGTCAATCCGCGGCGCCGGTTGCTCGTTGATTCCAGAAAGCTGCAGATAGAAGCGACGCACTCGTCTGCGGCGGTAAGGCAGGCAGCGATCGGGCCTGAAGAGGTGGAAAGCTCGGACTTTGCTGCGATACTTTGGAAGAGAAAGGGGCGGTTGATCACAATTCGCAGGTGGAAAGAGCGCCATAAAAGGACTCGACGCGGGATGTCGAAGCGCGGCTCTAGGGGATTATTGAGCCCAAAATGGGGAGGTAGCTCATGGTGCCATGTGTGGATACGCTGCTCTAGATCTGCAGCTTTCTGTTGAGTAGGTAAATGGTGCGTTAGGAGCTCTACCTGGACGACATTGGCTATCTTGGCGAGGTTCACTTGCGCAATGAGACATGATGTGATAGTCGGGCCGGTGCCACACTCGGGAAGCTCGTCCATGTCTACTGCGAGATCATGGTCATCGACATTAGCTGGTAGACGGACATTAACTCCAACGAGCGAGACTGCTGGTCGGCCAAGAGTCAGCTGGACGCCTGACACGAACACGAATAGTGTCCACCAGACGCGTCGGCGGATCTCCATTGTGAAGGGCGAAGTGCTAGGCATGCCAAACTCCCGGTGCAAGCCAATGGCTAGCGCCATACTCCATCCTATGCCAATCACGATAAAAGCAGCATTTGGCTTGTTGCGCTTCTGCATATAGTTTGCCATGAGAGCTATCGCCTGGACATAACTGAGGGATCCTTTCTCAAGGACGTCCATTGACAGATGTTTGCGTGCTTCCTTGAAGAACGGTATATCTACTTTGGTGCCTTGCGAATCTCCAACAAACGCCCCAATGGCGAGCACGATATTGTACAATATGGGCCAAGAACCATCTCGTGGCTTGGCGAGGGCGCCTGCTTGTTGTCAGTTACTTCACCGATTACTTGTTGTGGCAAATAGATACCTGAAACCCGAGCACGAAAGGTCCCTTCATGTAGAATGGGATATGCAGGATGATAGAAAGCAAAATAGTCATCCAGGTAACGGAGTACATCCGCCCGTCTCTGCTGTGTAGTGCAGGCAGTGCCACCATCAATGTCGTCGTCAAGGCAAGACAACGGACTAAAACTAGTCAGTGGTAAGTATAGTGGAAGTGACTGAAGAAATTTGAGGGCTGCTATGCCAGACTGCGGCCCTGTATAGCCGGCCTTATGCGGGTCAACCGTCAGAAAACCCATGCCGTCGGTAGAGTTGTCAAAGTCCTGAGACTCGTCAAACTCGTAGTCTTCGGCGTTACTCGGTTCAGCAAAACTAGCAGGAGGCTGCTCTGTCGCATGTGTTACGTCGCTGAGGTGCTTCTGCCTCTGCGGGCCGTGCTGGGCAGCAGTGATAGAGTCATTTTGAGAGCGGACAGTCTGCAGTGCATCCTGGAGATCAACTGAAGGAAGATAGATGGCCCATGCCCGTTCCATATCAGCTCTCAGGCGCTCGGACTCATGAAGACGTCTGTATCAGTGAGCATTGTGGTGAAAGGACCAAAATGAAAATAGCTGATAACTCTACCTTTGTAACGTGGAAAGACGCTGAGATGGTGACGAGTAGCGACAAGGTCTGGCATCCCGGCGACAGTTGTTGCAATTCTCGTTACCCGAGCAGCGTATCTTGCGTCGCTTGCACTCATCACAAGCAAAGGTCTTTCGAAGAATGCGTCGAGATTGAGACATATCCATTGCCGCGGGTGTAGTACAGGAGAAGAATGAAGCAGTCAATCGTGGCGAACGGAGATTTCCCCGGGCGACGCCAAGAAGGGCTCCCCGCAGAGTCTGGCGATACCAACATCTACACCCACATTCGTAACGACACAGATGCAAGAAGTGTCCTGCTTGTGAAGGATTTGCGTTGTCCTTGAAGCAACTAACTTACAACCGGCAGTCTAAACGACATGCATAGGAAGCTATGTGTCCCAACGTTGCGAGATGCCGATTTGGCATCTATTGATCGGCACCCGGAAATAGCCCCGATGCGCGACGGCGATAGATCCGTTACTCTCTGCGCGGCTCGGATCCAATGACATACGGCGGATGCCCAGACTACCATGCCTGCAGGGCATTTAAGAAACGAACTCGTTAGCTAGTCGGGATTCCATTAGCAACTCTCAGTACTCGATTCACAGCCAATCTGCAGATAATCATCATGTCCCTCCAAGGCAAAGTTGCCATTGTCACTGGGGGAGCCCGCGGAATCGGCGCCGGCATTGTCCGCAGTTTGAGCGAACAGGGTGCAAAGGTAATCAGAAGCATATCCGCAGAAATTCAATGATTTAATTAACGTCAAGACAGGTTGCATTCAACTACGTCTCCCCATCTTCACGCAAAGCCGCAGATGCGCTTATCGAATCGCTCCGGCAAGACAACAATGAAGCCATCGCAGTTCAAGCCGACATCACCGATCCAAATGCCCCGAAGAAGATCATACAGGTTGCTCTTGAGGCGTTTCAAACAGACCGAATTGACATTCTTGTGAACAACGCCGGCGCGGGTGACAATCGGCCCCTGGAGGAAGTGACCATGGAAAGTTATATGCGGCTCATGGACGTCAACGTGCGAGCGGTGGTCTTCATGACACAGGCCATACTTCCATACATTCCCCGTGGAGGGCGGATTATCAACTTGTCGTCTATTTCTTCTCGAGGCGGCTACGCCACCCAGTCTGTGTATGCTGCCAGTAAGGCGGCAGTGGAGGGTCTCACGCGGGTGTGGGCGACAGAGCTGGGTCATAAATATGGAGTAACCGTGAATGCGGTCAATCCGGGTCCTGTTGATACGGATATGTATCAGGCAGCCGGAGAAGTGCATCTGGCGCGGATGGAGGAGCAGAACAAGAAGGTTCCAGCTGGACAGCGATGTGGAACTGTGCAAGATATCGGGGACATTGTGTTGTTCTTGGCTGAAGAGAGGTCCCGATGGGTGACGGGAGATGTGATATGTGCTAATGGTGGGATGTTGTATATCTAGGTAGAACCATGTTCTCTGAGACATAGAAACAATAGACCGTCTTTGGAATGATATTCTTTGACCCCCTAAAGCTCCTAATGTTCCCATCTTCGAGATTGTTACCACGCTTCACAGATGTGGTCCTTTGACCCAGACACCACGGCAGAAAGGTCGCCACAACATAGCACATAGTTGCCCAGCACAATCATCCCCATTGAACTGTTTAGTAAACATCCCGCTGTTCACGGGGGGAAGGCTCAGCCTCTGACAAAACTCAGTGGATGCCACCGGGAAAAGCACCGTCGTTATCACGGCTATAGCTCCGCGAGCCGAGTCCCACAGTCAGGGCTCGTCCCGAATATCGGCCAGGAAGGTCAGTGGGCTGTAGCATTATTTCAGTTGCTGCTAACCAGTTCGATCCGAATAAGGCCACTCGTTGGTACGCAAATCTGCCACTGTATATCCCCAAGTAGCATACCTCCCAGAAACCCGATCTGCAGTATATGGATTGCAATGCTGCTGGTACTCGTTCATGAGAGTCTAGTAGTCAAACGTAAATCAAGTGACATAGCATAATGAACCAGTATGACTGTTAACAAGCAAGCAGTTTATGACTACATCACGGTGGCTTGCCTCTCGGGCAACACTGGACCGGGACTAGGCAAGAAACCGGGGTGCTCATCGTATACCATTGGCATGGATGCCGAATTTACAGCCAATGCGGGGGCTATCTCTGGGGTCTGGGGTATTATAAAAGACCTTTCCTTCTTTGTATATGGTGCTGTTTCCCCTATTCTCATCTTCCTAAGCGCTCCTGAGTTCTTCTCCTACATCTGCCTTGAAGTCTTTCCGCCTCTTGATATATACCCAAGGGCTATTCGCACGATTCCTCTTACAGACATGTCTCCCCAAGCTGGCTGCCACCGGAAGGTTGCCTCTCAGCAACCTACTTGTGATCAGATCGAGACAGCATCAGGCCCAAAGATCCTCACCGAGGCTGATTGCTATTCCGAACTTGGATTTTCGTTCCCAGCTGTCAAGAAATGGACAATAATCATCGTCATATTCCTCGTGCAGACCTCCATGAACTTCAATACTAGCTTATACTCCAACGCCATATCAGGAATCTCCGAAGAATTCAACGTGAGCAAGCAAGCAGCTCGCTGCGGTGCAATGATCTTTCTCATCTTATATGCGTTTGGCTGTGAACTCTGGGCACCTTGGAGTGAGGAAATGGGCCGGAAACCTATTCTCCAACTGAGCCTATTCCTGGTCAACATATGGCAAATTCCAGTCGGCATCGCTCCCAATTTTGCCACCATCATGGTTGGTCGAGCGCTTGGTGGCATCTGTACCGCCGGCGGCTCCGTGACCTTGGGAATGATAGCAGATCTATGGGAGCCCGATGACCAGCAGTACGCCGTAGCATGCGTGGTGTTTTCGTCTGTGGGTGGGTCAGTCCTTGGCCCTGTTGTTGGAGGTTTCGTGGAAGCATACCTTCCATGGCGATGGAATATCTGGATCCAACTTATCTTCGGTGGATTTGTCCAGCTGGCTCATTTGATCCTCGTTCCGGAAACAAGGACGTCAGTCATGATTGACAGGATCGCGAAACGGCGACGAGAAAAGGGGGAGAATGTGTACGGTCCAACTGAACTGATTCCTCTCATGGACCGCTTTTCAGGAAAGGAGATCGTCGAAACCTGGCTTCGGCCATTCCGCATGTTCCTCACTGAGCCCATCGTGCTGTGTCTCTCCCTGCTTAGTGGTTTTACAGACGCTCTTATTTTTATATTCATCCAATCCTTCGGTCTCGTCTACGCACAATGGAACTTCAGTACCGTTTCTGTTGGCCTCTCCTTCCTCCCGATAATGATAGGCTACGTTATCACCTGGATCATGGTCATCCCAGTGATCAAACGCAACATTCACGAACGTCGCAGCAAACCCAACGACGAGAGGGCCCAATATGAATCTCGACTCTGGTGGCTCCTTTACACTGCCCCGTGTCTTCCCATCGGACTCATCGGTTTCGCATGGACAAGTCTCCCGCAGACTCATTGGATCGGAAGCATGTTCTTCTCTGCCTTGGTCGGCATCGCCAACTTTAGCATATTCATGGCCACGATCGACTATATGATTTGTGCTTATGGGCCTTACTCTGCGTCTGCTACGGGGGGTAATGGGTGGGCAAGGGACTTCTTGGCAGGTGTGTTGACTGTGCCTGCAACGCCTTTCTATCAGAGTATGCAATCTTTATCCAAAAATATTTACTGGTGTACGGTGTACTGACGTTTCTCCAGATATCGGTGGGAAGTATCATTTGGAATATGCGTCAACGATTCTATGTAAGCCACCATTAACTCTGCTACAGCAGGTTACTGATATAAGCGATAGTCTGTATATCTTTAATCCTTGTTGCGACGGTATACGTTGTCTACTTCTATGGACCGACCCTTCGCAAACGATCTCCGTTCGCCCAGAAGCTGTTGCATGCGAGGACGGACATACACGCGACAATGGAACATAGAAAGTAGTACTCGCAATTAGCTAGTAACAGCCATGGTGCTTTGGGATAAGCACTGAGATATGATGATTATAACCTTACGATAGGTATGCTATTTGTGATTTGATATGTTGTGCCTTTTGGCTAGGAACGTTAGCAATGTAGCCCCGCTCACTGGATGTCTCTACAAATACTGAACTAGGTGTAGTGAAGCGTTGATTGTCTAGACTCGTTGTTTAGGTTGAGGTAGCGGTGAGATGGCAGTAAGGGGTATTTAGACTCGGTTCACGCAATGGGGTGGCTGTCCGTTGAACCAAGTCTTTCCTTCAATCTATGTATCTACTTAGCTGGAGGAGACCAGCACAAGGAGCTGAGTATATCTAGCATTCATGGTGTAGAATAAACAAAACCTCCAGATATATCCACCATGCCGATTACCCTCAATTGAGGCGCTTATTTCTTCGTCACTCCACGAACACGACCTAGGAGGATGTCAAAGATGCCTCTTCTCAACCCCTCGCTCTCGTCCAAGTTGCATATTCTGTCTTCAATGCTGCCAAGGACACGACTTTCCTTTGACCTATAGAACTCCCTAAGAGGCAGAGCCTCGAAGATCCGCTGGCATTTCAACTCAGAATCCTGACTCGACTGACCATAATTCTCAAGCAGAACACCCCACTGCGCTTCATAACAGATCTGCAAAGCCTGGATGATAACCCAGGAGCACTTATTCTCCTGTATATCAGTACTAAACTTCCCAGTCACACTATGTGCGCCAAAAATATCCAGATAGTCATTCTGAAACTGATAAAAGCTGCCCAGCGGGATCAGCAAGTCCCTAGTTTGTTTCATATTCAGGGACGTATCAAGCTGGAGATATTGCAAAGCAACAAGAACCGATAGATAGAAGCTGTTGTAGCCACTTTTCAACCTGCGAATATTGTCATAGTCGGCCATGGTCCAATTTTCTATTCTCCGTTGATCGGCAGCGATACCATCGTACTCTTGACCAATTTCAGACAAGAAAGCCAGTTCGTGAAAGGTCTCTACCATCCTCAAGTATGATGGGTGTTTCTGAAAGTACTGCTTGAGAAGGAAGAATACTGATGACTTGAGTAGACTACCGTCGTTGACGGCCTTCATACCGACTGATGGTAGTCGATACCAGCACGGTTTGCCTCGGCGAGTAGATGAATTATCTATGATGTCGTCGTGCATTAGCAGGTATGCTTGGAGTAACTCGACAAGCCATCCGAGAACGCTGAGGTCGTGGAACTCTTGCTCGGTTGCAGGGCGATTCAAGATTGATAGGCCTGTTTGGGGAACGGAGAGCCCGCGAAACATCTTTCTGTTCGTTGAATTTTCGATAATGCACTATTTCTTGGGGCATTATTGACGCTGCTAATGATGGAAATAAGATACCCAATTGTCTTACCTTCTCAACATGGTCGGTTACTTCACGAGGTGCTCCATTGGAGGCAAAATGATCAGTAACATGTTTTACAAGCTGGGCAAGGACGCTGTCGAACTTGGTCCGATCAACGGTGAAAGCCATTCTATGTATTGTGTGGCTATCGGGATAGAAGCTTTCAATGATTCTCAGAAATACATGTCTATCAGTATTCAAGTACAGCAATATTATTTAACAACAAGCCGTATATAGTACACCTGAATAGCACTACACAAAGACTCAGCAGTCCAGCTAGTGCAAGCCTCCTGCTTATAAGGTGTCCTACAGATCATGAAATGCAAGGGAAGTCTAACTTTCCGCACTCTTCAGTGTCTCGCGTACGGCCCTCATAACCTTCGATAGATTAAACTTCCGGCGTGCCTTGACACAACAGGTAATCTACTTGAAAGCAGGCTTGCATAGCTTCCTGCGGGCCTTGACGTAACGGGTAGCTCGCTCAAACTATAATGGATAGTGCATGCAAGATCCCCTTATCCTGATGTCCCTAGAAATAGTGATCTGTCCTGTATGCTTACATCGGACTTATGACGTGCCTATACGTTGGCTAGTTCACCTCAGCAAGAGCAAGCTCCCATTCCGGCATCGTCTCTTAACATGAATCAGCCCATATAATTGTTAATAAATCCATCCCCTACCTGCATTAATCTCTCAGACAACCCCCAACTGTCTCATCGCAATAGTTCTCTAGCCTTTTCTTGTCTCTCTTCTAACCACCCAGTAGCCGGTACATGTCATTTACCAGCAAAGAAATGCCAAAAACACATCAAGACCTCGGGCTATGGAATCTACGGAATGTAGGAGGTTATCGAGTATCGTCTAGCCGATACATGCGGAAAGACGTGATATACCGCTCCGCCAACTTGGATTCAATCGGAAGTCCGGGGGCTCATCTACTGCAAACAACACTGGGCATTAAAATGATATTCGACCTCCGAAGCAGAGTGGAGCAAGAAAAGAAAAAGACTTTGTTGAAAATACCTGTCGTCCCTCTACCAGCTGTCGCGAACCCGGATCACCGCATCATTCAAGCCTACTTTGGAAATATATCTGAATCCCCCGCCGAGTCAGTCGCGCATCTTTACGTTCACATCCTCAAGAACTCAGTAGCATGCTTCCAAACTATTCTCAAGTACATCAGAGACAATCCTTCGCAGCCTGTGCTAGTCCACTGTGAACTTGGAAAAGACCGGAAAGGCGTCTTCATCTCTTTGCTCCTGTTTGTCCTTGGTGTGTGCGACACGGATATTATCTATGATTACGTATTATCGCAGGATGAGATCAAGGATATCATCCACGAGAGAAGAGCGAAGCTTCTACAAACTTCTTTCATGAGCGGTGTCTCGGTCTCACCAATTGCTCTGGACAACCATTTTATGGCACTTCCGGGCTCGATGAGGCTGTTTCTTTCTTATTTGCGGGAGACTTATCAGGATGGTCGGGGCTGTCTGTCGTCACTTGGGTTTAGTGATGTTGACTATGACACTATTTATAATAATTTGACGCAGGAGCTCTAACCATTGTATCGTGATACTGCGGTAATAAACTCAGTAGACAAATAACACACTTTGTACTTCTACCCTCTGCTTGCCATGTTCTTTCTTCACTTAAACTTCACAATCCACGCAAAACATATAAAGCTGTGATGCGCATCGAAAGTCTGAGATGACGACAGCAGCCTTCGAAGGTGCTATATAAGAGATTGTGCCGTCCGCATAGCGCTATTAACTGATGATATATATATAACACTTCTGATCCAATTTCGTATCACAACATCTTTATGTGCCTCTTCCGCCTTGAAGGCATATTCATGTTTCACCAAGGCATCAGCCCGAACCCGCTCAGCACTCAGCAGCCCAACAGCCAACTTATAATCACTTGGTCCATATCGGCATATTGAAATCCTTGATAATGCTTAGATGATGTTCTTTCCAGCCCAAGAATCGAGCAATGGTTCGGTCAACTTTTATAGATCAACATCGCCTCACATTGTATACAAACTTCAACAGCGATTGGTCCGGTACTATCACCGAACGAATCAGGGTTGCCAGATCATTGCCTCCACATCCCCACATTTGTCCAGTTGTCCATCATTTCCCCCGCGTCTCGGGGCTATCGCCGTCCAATTCTTGAGGTATGACCAAAATGCATGTCCAAGGAGAGGAGATTCACATAAGTATGGCACCTCCCTGCACCTTTCAGAGTATGATCCTCTTCCTAAAAGCCTACACACCTCTGACACAATGGAGATCCTCCAACAGAAACCCACCAACTATGCCATCCACACCAGCCCAGCCAACGACCTGCGGCTAGTGGAATGCGAAATCCCCAAGATCGCACCAAACGAGTGCCTAGTACACGTCCGGGCGACCGGCATCTGTGGCTCTGATGTGCACTTCTGGAAACACGGCCATATCGGGCCCATGATCGTGACGGGCGACAACGGGCTAGGACACGAGAGTGCCGGCGTGGTACTACAAGTTGGCGAGGCCGTTACACGCTTCAAGCCCGGTAATACCTCTCCTACATACCTACCTACCTATTTATAACCACCCACTAATCGATGTACCTCAAGGCGACCGCGTCGCCCTCGAATGCGGCGTCCCCTGCTCCAAACCCACCTGCGACTTCTGCCGAACCGGCCTCTACCACGCCTGTCCGGACGTGGTCTTCTTCTCCACACCCCCACACCACGGTACCCTACGCAGATACCACGCCCATCCTGAGGCCTGGCTCCACAAGATCCCCGACCACGTTTCCTTCGAAGAGGGCTCCCTCCTCGAGCCACTGACCGTCGCGCTAGCGGGTATTGATCGCTCTGGATTACGACTCGCCGATCCACTGGTTATCTGCGGCGCTGGGCCCATCGGCCTGGTTACTTTACTTGCCGCCAACGCTGCTGGCGCGGAGCCCATCGTTATCACTGACCTCGATGAGAACCGTCTCACGAAGGCGAAAGAACTGGTTCCCCGCGTGCGACCTATCAAGGTAGAGAGGGGTGAGAGCTCAGCGGAGCTCGGTCAGCGGATTGTGTCTGAGCTGGGACAGGAAGCGAAGCTTGTGATGGAGTGTACGGGTGTGGAGAGTAGTGTGCATGCTGGGATTTATGTACGCCCCCCCCCCCCCAGCTTTCCCCCTTCTCTATCAAGCAAAACACCCATCCATTATGGTCAATGACTAACATGGTCTAGGCAACCCGCTTCGGAGGCACCGTATTCGTAATCGGAGTCGGCAAAGACTTCCAGAACATCCCATTCATGCACATGTCCGCGAAGGAAATCAACCTCAAGTTCCAGTACCGATACCATGATATCTATCCCAAGTCGATTAGTCTGGTCGCGGCGGGGATGATTGATCTCAAGCCGTTGGTGTCGCATCGGTATAAGTTGGAGGAAGGGTTGCAGGCGTTTGAGACGGCGAGTAATCCTCGTTCGGGGGCGATTAAGGTGCAGATTTTGGATGATTAAATAGATATGGTATATGGAAATTGGGGAACTCTGGCAGAGTTGGTTTGATTTTATTTAGCCCGGGGAGTGTTGTGCATAATTTATTTCTTTGCTCCTTTCGAGGTAGCTGGTTTGGTGGGAGTCATTACTCTTCGCGGAATAGAGTACGTATCATGAGAAAATGCTGAGATCTACAGCTATATTTCTCTATCGGTATATTCATATAGTATCTCACTCTGTAGCCAACAAACCCATCTACATTCCTAATCTCCCAGAATGCTACATGATACACAATATACCTAAACCCTCGCCCTCAACTGCTTCTGCTCCTCCGCCCACGCCAGAGCACTCCGCTTCACGCTCTCCTCACCCTTCTCCCCAAAAATATCCACGCCAATTCTCGCCGGGAAATTCATCCGCTGGTGTCGTTCCAGGGACTGAATGGCGGAGAAGGCATCGTCGGGGAGGATGAAATCTACCCGCAGGTGTCTATCAGCATGAATTCAAACTAATTCGTGGATAGGAAGAAGGTATAGAGATGAGTACTCACCTTGAAAGTTACTCTCGATTCTCTCCGGAGTGACGGATTTAGGAAGCACGACAGTTCCGCGTTGCACTGCCCAGCTGATGAGGACTTGGGCGGGGGTTTTGTTTAGGGTTTTGGCGGTTTCGATGACGAGTTGGTCGTCGACGGCGCTGATTATTTGTTAGTTTTGATGGATAAAGTTAATGGGGGAAGGTATGGGGTATGTGTAAGTATACCGGGGGATGTTGTAGATGTTGTTGCCTAGGGGGGAGTAGCCTGCTATTACGATGCCCTATAGATTCTATCAGTATGATAGTGACCATAAACTCTAGGTGCAGAGGTATATTACCTTCTGAGTCGACCACTCCAGCAGATCCCTCTGCTGAAGGAACGGGTGAGCCTCGATCTGGTTGACTGCGGGAGTGATCTTCGCTCTGTAATAGTATTGAATACCGTCAGGTTATATTTGCACAGGTGGTATGAAGTATACTCACGTCTTCAACAACTCCTCAATCTTCTCGCGAGTAAAATTGCTCACTCCAATAGAGCGGACTTTCCCCTTCTCTACGAGTTTCTCCATCGCAGCCCACGTATCTTTGATTGGCACGTCCACGACGTCAATCAGGCCTGTTTTCTCATTGACTGGTTGGATGGTGGTTGTTGAGTAGCTGAATGCGACGGGCCAGTGGATCTATACTTTTATTAGCATTGGCAGAAACATTTTCTTTATTCTGTTAACTGACAAGATACAGATCCAGATAATCAGTCTGCAAATCAGCAAGTGATTTATCCACTGCTTCTTCGACATGCTCGGGATGGTGGTGAGTATTCCACAGCTTGCTTGTAAGCTACCGATAACATCGTTGTATATTAGCCCCCGTCAAGCATCTTAGCTGAGCTAGAGGCACACTCACGAAAATATCCTCCCTCGGTACCCCAGATAGTCTCATTCCATCTCCCACTTCCCGTTCGTTGCCGTATACTGCTGCCGCGTCAATGTGCCGGTAGCCGCATTTCAGAGCTGCGATGACTGCGTCGCGGACTTCGTCTTTCTTTGATTGCTGTGAATTTGTGTTAGTGTTTGAAGGAGCAAAGTTGTGGGGTGGAGTTGGACATACCCATGTTCCTAGGCCGACGGCAGGCATGTCGTAGCCTGTGTTGAGCTTGAAGGTGCGGTTTAATGCCATGTTTGGGTGATATATAGATTAGGGTAGGGTGTGTTGGAAGTAATAAGGGTGTCACGCAGGTAGGGTGTGCTTTAGAAATGATTATGTGGAACTCGGTAGTTATAGTCTGGATGAGTCTATGATGAGACACTTGATAGTAATTATCCTTGGAACTTCCATTCTACTGGGAATATAGATTGAGTATAAATAATGCTCTTCTCGGAAAAGTGGTCGCGGATCCGGATGCTTTTCCGGGATATTTTCCGAGGTTCCTATAGGATACTACAACGCCGTGGAACTAGAAATAGATTACCAATTTCCAGTGTGATTTTCTCAGAAGTGATTTTTCAATGGTGATTATATACGGAAACCATGCAAAGCAAGCTAAAGGGTAAGGCTTAGCGGGGTGTCCAGGAACGTTAGAGCAAGCCTATATATAGGCTGAATCATATAAATCCCGAACCCAGCGACGCCACAGTCGCTACTAAGACTGACGGTCGTGACGAAATCTGTGCCTTCCGATTGTTTCAGATCAGGACAGAAGTAAATAGGAGTGGCTCAGGTGCCGCATGGTGATGGTAACGAGGCAGCATGATCTTCGAACAGACCTGCTCCGCGGCTTGCACCTGAAAGCAGTACTTGTACACCAAAACATAGTTTCATCCGAAATCCCACTATAACAGTTGTCTTCCCACCTTTTTGCATCCTATGGTTAATCCTTGTCTAGGTGCAATCATGAGGAATAGAAAGGATATTGAGCACAGGATAGAATATTTCACACATCATATGTCTTGAGTGCCTGATGTTGTCTCGATGCATAAAAAACTGTTCGTAAGTTGCACAATGACCGATCAAATGGCACTTTCCTTGGTTTCAAGGCCGAATACCAGGGCTGCATTTGTCTCCAATGTCATAACAAGATATAAGCATTTGTGAGGCTAGGAATAAAGCCGATAATAATAATTATTTTCAGATAGGTCCAAGCAAGTTCACTAAGAATATTGACCCTTCTCACACAGGATAGACGAGACTTACGCTCTCGTGGTCAACCTCATTTGACGGGCTAGGCCTGAGAAAGGCTGAGAAAATAAAACAGGTTTGTTGTCAATGTTGGCACATAATAACTAAGTTGACGAAGATGGGGAAATGGTTTCCAGCAAAGATCATACAGCTGCAGTCATGTGATGCCATATACAATGCCTGCAATTCTGAATGTGATATCATTGGTCAAGATCTCCGCATTTCGCTGCAGGGACTGGACAAGTCGGGGAGGATGGAGTATTTTACTTCTCCTCGGCATTTGACAGCAGTTCAGAGTTGGGGAAGAAGAATTCATCAACAACACACCGCAAACACCCATTGACTTTCCACCTATTATTCATCGTTTTATCTAGAGTCGGTTTCATTTCCCTTATCAAAGTTAATTACTCCTTGAAGACTCTGCTGTTAGCTGATTTTGATAGCCAAGAGACCGGCGACAGCCAAGGCGGGCTATCCATGCCGACCAGCCCAACGATTCGCCCAAAGCTTCCCTCCAACTGCATCCGGGGCTAGACTGGCTCGACCCTGTCGGTCCTTCTTTCCCTCTCCAATGCAATGCTTCCTTCCCGGAGAATACTCTGGCGAACCCCGCCTGGAGCGAGTCATCATGATAAGAACCTTTTCCGCGGGGGTTCTTCTGGATCCCCCCATGCATGCATCTCGTTACGCCCTGTATATTAAGCCCGCTGCTTCCCCTCACTTCTCCTCCCAGTGTAGTGACACCACGCTTGGCCCATCATGCACACTTCCCTGCAGCCTGCTCGTCTTTGTCTGGCCGTGATGGCCATGTCTCTGGCCCTTCCAGCGTCGGCTGAGAAGGTGCTAGGCGCCTACATCTTTGCTCGCCATGGAGACCGGACTGCAAAGGTGCTAAAGAACACGGAACTGACCGATCTTGGCTACCGTGAGGTCTATACCACTGGTAGCTACTGGCGGAGCCGCTATATTGAATCGGGCTCTTCCCTGCAAATCCAGAATATCAGTGAAGACATTGTCAAGCTGAGCCAGATCAGTGCCTCCACCCCGTCGGATGATGTGCTGCAAAACTCTGCCACAGGCTTCTTGCAGGGAGTCTATCCGCCTGTCGGCTCGTCAGCCAACGAGACCTTGGCTGATGGAACCGTCGTCGACTCTCCCTTGGATGGCTACCAGTTGATCCCCTTGGCCATGACCGACTCGGGGTCCAACAGTGAGGATTCCACCTGGCTGCAGAGTGCGACCAAGTGCCAGAATGCCGAAGTCAGCAGCAACAACTACTATAGCTCGTCCTTGTATAACTCGCTTCTTAATTCCACCACGGATTTCTATCAATCGCTCTCATCGCTATTGAATAGTACCTTCTCCGACTCTGCGATGAGCTTCAAGAATGCCTACACCATTTTTGACTACCTCAACGTCGGGTCCATTCACAATACTACCAATGTCCCCACAGCAGAACAGCTCCACCAGTCCTTCCTGTTGGCTAATATTGAGCAATACAACCTGGCTTACAACTCGTCTGAGCCCATCCGTGCTGTAGCAGGTGCCATGCTGGCGGGTGATGTGCTTCAGGGCTTGAATAAGACGATTACATCCAAGGGTAAAACCAAGCTCAACTTTCAGTTCGGTTCCTACGGGACGTTCCTCTCATACTTTGGTCTGGCACAACTCCCCGCTGCGGATGTCAACTTCACTGGAATTCCCGACTATGCTTCATCGATGGCTTGGGAACTGGTGACCAACTCAAGCTCAAGTGAATTCCCTGACACTTCCGACATCAGCGTGCGATTCGTCTTCCATAACGGTACCCTGAACGAGTCGAGGAATGATAGCCCTACGGAGTACCCACTCTACGGCCGGTCAACCACCACCATCCCCTGGTCCGACTTTGTGACTCTGAGCACCAAGATTGCCGTCACATCGCAGTCGCAGTGGTGCCAGGCATGCGGCAACACTGACGGCCAATGTTCATCTTACACGACCAGCTCCAACTCGAGCACTACTTCGCCGACCCAGGAAAAGTCCAGCAGTGGTATCTCCCGTCCGGTAGCGGGTGTTATCGGTGCAATGGTAACTTTGGCGGTCATCCTGGGTGCAGAGGCTCTCCTCCTTCTTGTAGGAGGATTCCGCATCACCAAGAAACGCGGAGTTGCACAGAATGCGGCTGCCGACGAGGAGGACAAAACATATTGAGTGAGACCAAAGCAGTGGACAATGAGTGAGAGAAAAAGCAGTGAGCAATGTAATGTTGATGAGTTTGGATGACCGATGATATGATGACTGGAGCATTGTGATTTCCAGTCTTATGCTACTTTTCTACCATTAGCTGGCTTCATGTTGGGTCCGATCCGAGTCGCAATGAGCCTACATTAGTACTACAGTCGTTATGATATTGTACGTTGACGTTGTCCTTTTTCCCACTATCCCACTGCACGAAGGGCCCCGTAGCTAGTTTCGTCTTTCTTTCAGACGACTCCTCGATAATGAGTTAACGCGGGTTCAGTATCCGTCAATTCCTCTTCAAAGCGGACGAATTCAGATATCAGAGAGGGGTCCACTGTACATCGAAATGTTGGGTGAGGCCTGGATGCGACGAACACCACTGAACCATGGATAGATGCACCTTTGGTTCCACCACGGAGAGGCCCGCCATCGCAACACCTAAGCCGTTACATCATGACCTCGGCTGTCCTGGATACAATCGCAAAGTTATTTTATGACGAGGCACTCATCTCCTTCTTGCGACTACGACTCCAGATATCTACAGTTGTTCTCCATGAAGGACTCCGGTGCGCTCTCCAATCCGCGAACGCGACACTCGCAGCCAGCCCTGGAGTCCCAGCATCTACTCAACCATGCAGGTCCTTATCCGCCTAACTATGGCCGCTCTGCTGGTCCTCACTGTGCTCTGGGTCGGATCGCAAGTGAGCACCGTCCAGACACAGCAGGAGATAATCTCCGCGACGAATCCGGTGGAGGATGAATACCGAGCAGACAAACCGACAGAGTCTATACAGGTGGATATTACAGGCATCTCGCACACTCCTTCAGCCACGCCCTCCCCCTCAGCTGGTAGGAAGAAACGTCCATCGATAACGGATCTCCTCCCTTCCTACCAAAAGGACACTGCATCCCCTCAATGGGCCGTCGACAACATGCTCGACACGACGCAGACACCCATCGACGGCGTCATTGTCGTCGGGAGACTCAAGTTCGAGAGACCCGACTGGCTCATCAATGAATTGCCCGAGTGAGCCCTTCCTGTTAACACCTCATTCGAGTCTACTACTTAACACTGACGATATTCCAGCTGGCGCCACGCAATCTACACGCGCGATGACCGCCGCCACCCCCTCAGCATCCCCAAGAACAAAGGCAAAGCCAGCACCGTCTACCTCCAATACATCATCGACCACTACCACCACCTGCCCGCAACGATCGTGTTCCTGCACAACCACCGGAAACCCGGTCACACAGAGTTCCGCGACTATGGGAACGTGGCTGCCATTACTTTACTCCGGCGGGAGTTTGTCCAGAAGAATGGATTCGCTAATCTCCGCTGTACTACTACTAGTAGCTCCAGTTCCAGTTCCAGTTCCAGTTCAGGTACGGAGTGCGGGAACGTGATTCGTCCGGTTTTCAATGACAATGAGAGTGATGCGCAAGTCACATCGATTGAACAGGAGTATCCGACTATTTGGAAGACGTTCTTCAATAGCACTGATGTCCCGGAGATGATTGCGACGCAGTATTGTGGGCAGTTTGCGGTGTCGAGGGAGCAGGTGCGCAAGCGGCCGAGGGAGGAATATATGAGGTATCAGCAGTGGGTGATGGAGACGAAGTTGAAGGATGAGGAGATCGAGCAGGTGATGGGGTCGTTGTGGCATGTTATTTTTGGGAAGGAGGCTGTATAGTAAGTCATTTCTCTAATCCGTTGGAGGTTGGGTGTGATGCTAATTGGGTGTTAGTTGTCCTGAGACGGCCAAGTGTTTTGAGGATGTTTATGGGTTGTGATTCCACTAGTTCAAATATGTAGCGCGATAATGACGTAGTGGCACTAGATGAATATAATTAGTCTGCTCAGATTGAAGCAGTAGCACTATGGTATGTTGTAGAGAACGGAGTAGGTAGATCAAGCGGAGGCTACGCTGATACTACCGCCGCGCCGGCGCGACATGACGTGGTGACCCACGCAAATTTCCAACTGCTTCAACTTCAACTCCGACCTCAACCTCCGCACGCGCGCTCCTCCACGCACACCGGACCCTAAACCGGTTCATCACCTCTTATTCAAGATCCAAGGATTGAATTGACCCTTATTAATTCAACTGCAACCTCACTCCTACCTACACGCGCACTCCCTCTACACCGCGCAGCTCCAGCTGCCACCTCCCACCACCACCACCACAACACCCTGCATAACAGCATTCAAAATGTCCACACACTACAACACCGAACCGACCGCAACCGCCTCCGCAACCCTCCACACAACCCTCGGCCCCTTACACATCGCGCTCTTCGCCTCCCAAACGCCGCTAACATGCCGCAACTTCCTCCAACACATCCAAGACAACTACTACACGGGCACAATCTTCCACCGAATCATCCCCAACTTCATCCTGCAAGGCGGCGACCCCACAGGCACCGGCTCAGGAGGCACATCCATCTACGAGGAACCCGAATTTGAATACGACGCGACAGCGCGCGATCCGAACGAGAAGGTCGTTCTGCGCGATGAACTGCACAGTCGGTTACGGTTCAATCGGCGCGGGCTCGTGGGGATGGCGAAAGCGGAGGATGGGAGCTATGGGAGTCAATTTTTCATTACGTTGGGGGATGCGAGTCGGGAGCTGAATGGGCAGTGTACGATGTTTGGGAGGATTGAGGGAGATAGTATTTATAATGTGTTGAAGATTGCAGAGGGGGAGGTCGTGGAGGGGACGGAGAGGCCGGTTTATCCCGTTAGAGTGACGGGGTGTGAGGTGGGTGAGTTGGGGCCGTTGGAGGGGAAGATTGTGAAGAGGGATTTGACGGCCAGAGTTTCTGCTACTACTGCTGGTGAAGCCAAGGGGGGGAAGAAGGCAGCGCAGACGAAGAAGAAGGGTAAGGCGAAGGGAGGAAAGACGCTTTTGAGCTTTGGTGATGACGAGGGTGAAGAGGGTGAGGAAATGCCTGTTCGGCCGGCGAAGCCAAAGTATAATGCTGCGCTGGTGACGGATACTACTACTACAACTGGGAATGGAGATGTCGCGCCAGCAGAGAAGAAGAAGATGCCCAAACCCAGGAAGGCATCGCCCTCACCACCACCACAGCGCAAACGCGCATCACCAACGCCCCCACCCATCGACCGACCCAAGACTCCCGACCCAGCGACGCAGCTCCCTCTGCGCGATCCAGAGTCGCCCGAGCGCTCTCCCAGCCCGGAACAACCAGCACAGCAAAAGTCCAAACTGGAGCGCACAAACGCGGAGATTGAATCTCTGAAAGCCTCCATGCGCCGCACCGTAACCACCGAGTCAGACAACGGACGCAAGAAATCCGCCCTCGAAGCCATGATCCCTCAAACAGCTATCCGCGGCCGCAAACGCCCTCCACCGGGATCCTCAGCAAGTACCAGCGCCAGCAACGGCATCACCGGATTCTCCAGTACCAGCGACAACGCCGCACTGAAGATGTTCAACGCGTTTAAAGCGAAGCTCGAAAACGCCGACTCCACCATCACTAGCAGCAAACCCCACCCCAAACCCCAGAAGAAAGAAAAGCAAGCAGCAGCAGCAGCAGAGGAAGAAGAAGAAGACGAAGAATCCCAACTCTGCGACCTCCACTTCATCGTAAACTGCCAATCATGCAAATCCTGGTCCGACAACAATAACGCAGCCAACACCGATGCTGCCGGCGGCGGCGAAGCTACACAATTAGACGACGACAACGACGACACAGACCAAGGATGGTTAACGCACCAGCTCCGCTTCGGGAAAGATACGCTCGGCAAGGATCTGAAATGGAAAAAGGAACATCCGGACGATGTGGATAGTTTGATGGTGATTGATCCGAGAGAGAAGGAGAAGGATATTGTTGCGTCTGGGTCAGGGTCGGGGAGGAAGAAGAGGGGGATGATGGAACGGGATCGTGAAAGGGATAGGAAGAGGGGAAAGGTAGGGGATTTGGAGTGGAGGAAGTAGATAGATATACTTCTTCTATTGATTTATTTATTTATTAGTTGGTGATGTGTAGCATACTTACTATATCATATCATACTATACTATACTATACTACTTCCATATGGTTGGTATATGGCAACAGGATCATAGAGCATCAATGGAAACTAATTAACAATACTCCAACAGCAGGCAACAAGTGCAGTACGAGGTAGCAGATCGTCAGAAGCAGAACACAATTCTAATATTGAAGCAAAAGAGAAGAAGCAGAGAAGAGGGACTAAATTTCATTTTATTCCATTATTATGAACAAACGTGCGTCGCTGTCATTAGAAGCATTCTTTCATGAATGGGGGAGAGGAAACAACTAGGGTGAAAGTGGGAAGGGGAGATGTAAAGGGGAGGGCGTGATGTGATTGCTTTTTTTCTTCCTTTCCTGAGGCAGTCAGTCAATAGAGAGAAAGCGTGCAAGTCAATCAATCAGTCAGTCAGTCAACCAGCTAACCGAACGGTCAATGTCTTCATCTATTGGTGAAGATCAGGCGGGAGAAAGAGACGGGGATAGATATGAACTAACGAGTTCACAGGGGAAGGGTAAGAGGATAGGGACAGGGTATGGATAGGGGTAGGGTAGTATTATATGCAGGTTATACCTCATTAAAAAAGGTAGGAGACAATAAGTTTATGCTTTTATTCGTATTCGTAATTCCAAGCTTGGCTCTTGATATTGCCTTCCGCGTACACACAGCCCCGTTAGTAATGTCATCAAGCAGATTTAAAAAAAAGATCAAGCCTTCTTGCGCCGCTTCGCGCCGCCACCATTGCCCTTACCTCCCTGAGAATCGTTAGTTTCAGACCCGCCATACTGCAAGCTCTCATCCACCGTGTTGGCCGGGCTGGTGCTCTCGCTGTCTGGAAGTGCCTCGATGCGATTGGACTCGTGCGTCATGGGCAGTTGCGTATCCGCGCCGACTCCCGAGCCGATTGCGTTGGTTCCGTAACCGCTGCCGTCAAAACCGTTGTAGTACCCGGCCGTCGACTGCTGCGGGTGGGCGCCGCTGAAGATATCACCCTCTGCTGGGATTTGGTCGAAATCAAACAGCTCGCTGGCATCCTTGATCACGCCGTCCTCGGCACCGGTCGTCGCCGTATGATCGGCTGAAGTGGTGACCGGCACCGAGTGGGACGCGTCGCCGAAATCTAAGCTACCTTTATTATGTTCGAGGTCTCCAATGTCCGTGAAGTAATCGTTGGTGAAGATCTCATCAAGATTTAAGGGGGGAGGGGGGACGCTGCCGTCAGTGCCAATGCCAGGGATGGTGCCAGTAGGGCTCAACGGTTGAAGCAGGTTGGTCAGGTTCTGCACGGAACGGTCTTGCTCCGCTTGCATTTTCACCAGATTATCGATCTCCGCGCGGGTATTGGCCAGCCGCCCCGAGTAGTTGTGTGGCATCGGTGGTGGCGTCGGTGTGATCAGCGCGTTGTTCTGGGACACCGGAGGGCTGGTGCCGCTGGAATTGCTCTCGTTGGCCATCAGACGGAGCATATCTGCACGCTGATTGGGGGTCAGCGGCGAGTTTCCTCCGGATGTCTCCAGCGATGACAGCACATTGGGGAAATCGGCGAACGTCGTTGGCATGCCGTTACGTGCATTGGAGTTCTGGATTACAGACATAATGTCCCGTTGTGGATACTGTTGATTTGGCGGTACCGCTCCCTCCTTGGGCCGCGGGCTAGTGTCAAACACCTCCTCGACATGGCCGGGCTGCGATGCACTCGGTTGCCGACCATGACCACGCGATTGCGAGCGATCATAGGCGGTGGCTGCAGGGGACAATGTCGTTGCACGGCTCGGCCGGTCAGCCCCCGGAGGAGCTTTCAGCAAGAGCGGTTGCTTCTTCATTGAGCGCTGTCCACCAGGGCTATTCAGATTGGACGCACCCAAGGTGCTCAGCGTATAATCGTCCCCCATGTCGACAACGTTACCTTGGTCTTGAGAGATAGCTCCCGCGAACGAGTTCGCCAGATTCTGCGGTCCTTCCTGCCCTTGCAGACTGCGATTGTAGACAGTCGCTAGGAAAGTGAGGATAGCATTGATGGAGTTCTCGTGCCGCGTGTGCTGCTCCTGGAAGTTGGCAGCCTGCGCGTACAGCTGCTCGTGCTCGCGCCGTAACTTGCTGATGGTGTTGGAAATGATCTGCTGTTGCTGCCGAATAGCTTGCAACTCTCGATACACGCCTGCTAATTGATCTTTGGGCATGACATTGTTCGTAATGAGAGATAATTGGCGATTACGCGCACGATCATCTCGTGGTCCCATACCGTCATCTCCATAGTCGTCGTGGTCCTGATCCTCCGCGTCCTCGGTCTTCACACGCACATTTGCCTTCCCAGACTTGCTACCCTGCCCCGCCGTGTTCTTGGGCTTCTGGATCAACCATAACAGGTCAGGGTGGCCGCGCTTAAAGTATGGGTTGGCGTATTCGCTCGGGCTCTTGTTCTTCCGCTCGCTGGCACGCATCGAGTTGTCCGACAGCCCCACCTTTTTGTGAAAGCCGTACATGTTCAGTTGGCGAACAAAAGAGGCGTAGTTGTTGTGTTTGAACAGCTCCGGAATGAGGGTCTTCGCAAACTCATCTTCGTCCATGACGATGAAGGAGTTTCCATCATCAGACCATCGAATAAGCTCAGTGTTCTTCGACTCGTCCAGGAAACTACACATAGTTAGTATTCGTTCATCGCTGCACGGCCAACGGGTAGACCTACCTGCTTAGCTTCTGTACAAATGGAGGGATCTGCTTCCGTTTGGCCTGCGCCTCCCTCTTCGCAACCATCGCGCGCTTGTAAAGGTCCTCTAGGCTCTCCCCCCATCCCCCTGATTCTCCAGTTCCGGTACTATGGTCGGAGAAGGGTGGTGTCTGTTCATATCCTCGACCGCGATTTACCAGTTGAGTCGGGGTCTGACGACGCGCCAGCTGCCCGGGTGCAGTTACGGTGGCCGCAGGCACGTCCGGGCTAGACGTGTAGGCCGCGGCGCCGTAGGGGTTGGCATCAGGGAAGGAGGGGCTGGACACGTTGGAGGAGCTCTGACCCCACTGCAAGAACTGATCGTTGGAGAGTTGGTTCCCGGGGTTCTGAGGGTAGCCGGATAGTGGACCCAGCTGAGGATGGACGATCGGGGATGTGCCAGGCGCAGGTCTCTTGCGGGTGATTCCTTGAGGACTCATCACAGGCGATAAACTATCGGTCGGTAAGAAGTAGAGTCGTTCTGATGGGCGAGTAGAGTCGCGTACACGATGATCTAGCGTCGTCCGCTAGGAGGAAGAGAAGGAAAACCGGGATTGGGCGAGAGACGAGAGAAGTACTTAGTCGGTCGGGTAAATGGCGGGGTGAGCGGAAGGCCTTAGTTGGCACGGGCTATCGGAAAAGGAGGAGGGAAACTTGTCATCAACGTCGCAATTGTCAGAGATGTACAGGGCGATGTCACTGGAAAAGGTTGAAGAGCGCTCAGCAGCGGAGGAGAGCGTGGGACTGCAGGCGCAAGTAGCAATGGCGGAGACGCGACGGCGCCGCCGCAGACGCTAGACGTAGTAGCAAGAATCGAAACTAAGGCGGGCGTCAGGCAATCTGCGAACACAGCAATTCTATATCGATTCGGAAAGATGCGTGGGTATTTAATGCAGTCGCTGAATCCGAATGACTTGAGCGAATCGAGGCTGGCGATGGAGATTCACCAGAGCCTATTTAACACGGGAAGGCTCTGGGGCCGAAGGTGGGTTCAGAGATTCAAGCGAGCCGGCGCAACAAAGGCAGGCACAACGCGCAAATGAGACAAAGCCTTCCACCACGGGGAGATGAGGAAGAATGAGCGCGACGGGGACGGGATGAAGCGTTGATGCTGAATCTGAGGGGGGCTTCCGAACAGGCAACGGCGTCTGGTCACCGCCAGCAAACTCGGGAACTGGAGATGCTTGGCGGGCGGTGATGAGTTGAAGCCTCGGCGGTGAGTCCTGATTGGCCAATGGGCTGACTCAGCGCTCGGCACGTGAACGAGGGAGTCTCAGTTGCAATTCGCAAATTTCCGGTGGCTTCAATCAACTTGAATTCCTGGGCGTCAAAGGCACGCTCTCACTTACGGGCAACAACCATCGTCAACGGCAACCATCGCGGTTGACCACGCTACTGTGATGGCCTCTACTAAGTACTTGCTAGTGAGGTTGGCTTCCTTTGGGACGGAAAGCTCCCCACCGCCCCATTGTCCAATCACCGCCCGCTAATCTTTGCGGCCTCGACTTGGCCCATTTCTCCAACACGTCTGATCCAAAGCCTGTTTTCCTTCCAGAGGATTCACGATGCTTCTATCGATTTCTGACGCCTCAAATTTTTCCTAGTCAAACACGTAGGGGCTGGATGAAGCCAAGCACAGGTGTACAAGATGAACGAGGAACAGACACTCAGAATTTCAACAGAATCAGACTATTCCCTTTGATCACCAGTCAACTGCCGGAAGCGTTTCAGTATCCTCTGCCACAAGTCTGGCTGGTTCTCCGTAAACTGCTCAATCTTTTGCAGGGCAGCCAAGTCCGCCTCCATATGATGGCGCTTCGTTGTACCATCCAACACCGTAGTATGTCCCAGTCCTAGAACAAGACAGTAAAGAGCTGCAGCTGGCGAGATATCTGCTTCGTGGGCAAGCAGCTGAACAGCATCCGAGCGAATCAACTCAGGATTCGCCGATAGCGTCCAGAAGCTCTGGTAGATGATCTGGTTCTCGCGGCAAAAGGCCCTCAAGGGAACGTCGTATTCCGTGTCGGCATAGAATCGGTTCTGAACCACAGCAGGCTTCACTCTTGCTTGGGCAAACAGCTCTTTCAAGATAGATAGGGACGTGTTGGATATGCCCAGGTTACGGATCTGGTGAGGAACATAGCTCTCAACTGCTGACCAAGCCTCCAACGTCTGGGACATCGTCGGTAGCGGTGAGTGCAGAATGAGCATGTCAATGTATGCATCATTCACGCTATCTGCCGTGCCCGCTGGCCGGAGATTATGCAACGACGACTTGATAGACGCATGGACCTGATCAGTCACCGAGTCCCTGGGGTCATATGGCATATTGTCCGGGCTCTGGCCATTGACAGACGTGAATTTGGTTTGGACCTGACATGAATTAGCAACAGGCAGACACGACATGCAATGGAGGGTTTCTAATTTTGGGTTTGCTGTGGATTGACCGCTTACATGGAGATCTTCTCGGCGGACAGAGCCATCCTGGAGGGCCCTGCGTATGCCTTCCCCGACCAAATCCTCGCGATAATGCTTGGGTTGGGCAGCAGTGTCCACGGCGCGGAAACCAGCGCCGAGCGCCTGGTGTACCAGATCGGCGGTCTGGTCTTTCTTCCAAGCGGTACCGTAGATCAGGGTCGGAATGATGGCGGGAGGTGCGTTTTGCACGGGACGGAGGACATGACTCTCCCAGGAGAGTTTGCTCATTGCAGCGCGAGCCATGGTGAAGTCGATCGTTCAATGAATCACTAGACGAGATGCAGGGTTGTAGCCGAGATGCCTTATTATGATGGCTACGGATGAATGGATGCAGGAAGAAAGCAGCGGCTAACTCCGATCGGGACATCCAAGGTGCGAGCACCTGACTTCATGATGACCTAACTCTAGTGTCCATGGCAATGTGTTGATGTCGACTGCAAAATTGGTATCTGTGGATGTGTGATAGCGGTTGACCTGCAGCAAATAGTTAACTAGTGGTAGCAGCTTTTTCCGGTCCCTCACATTGGCACAGGCAGCATCATTATCCGAGCTTTAAGTGGCAGGCGCAGGTGTGATGTTTCAATAAACTGTGCAGGAACTAAATATAGCGGGGAGGCAGTGCAGCCATCCGATGCTAGAACTTCACCCGGGTGGAGTTAGTAGTAGTAGCTTGTACCTGAACGTTTCTGAGTCTCCAGCATTGGACCGCTTCATTGGAGACAAATTTCCATGCAGTGTGATGCCAGCTGATGGATAACTCCCGCTGATTGAGTTCCTTGATGGTTCCAAAAGAGCCCCGAAGACAGTCTCACCGATGACATCATATCCTTATCCCATACTTTACTGCAGTAAAACCCTCTTGACTCTATGCCAGCAGCACTGCATCAACAGCATTCATGTAGATAGCCCCGGGAAACAATCCGATCAATCAACCCTCTCCACAAGCTACTTACTATTGAACTATCGCGACCCACTCCAGAGACTCCAACTGCAACGGCACATCGGGCTACCCCACCGTGGCGGTGCCCTGACACCATCAGAATTATACAGCCATTCACAATACCAACCCCAGACTAAGTTCCAGGCAACTTCGTTCTCATCTCCGAGATTGGTGTTATCAGAGATGATCAGGGTCCTTCCGCAGCTTGGCACGACCCGGATTGCAGTTAAGCGAGCTACTGATCCTTACATCTACCTATCTCTCGTGCCGAAACAGGCAGGCTGGGAGTGGGAAGACCTCATGAATGTATGGAGGACAGTGGTGTCCGATATTGCATTGAGGAGTTAGTTGTCACTTGGCATATGGTTGTTCTTCTAGCAGCATGTCACCTACTCCGACTAGTAGTACAAAAAAAACAAATATAGAAACAATGAAGTAGGTAGTATTATACAGAAAAGCCAGGTATAAATATGAAGCAATACCCAGTCCAATATCGATCTATCATCATCAGCTCCAATTCATAAAAACAAGCCAAATCAAATACATACTGCATACCAAAGTCTTCTCTTTGAGCGCTCTCTACCACAACCACTGCACTACACCAACAACATCAACACCAACAACAGCAGCAACAAAAGCAAAGCAATCAAAATGCACTACCACCTCATCCCAGCCCTCCTCACTATCACCACCACCCTCCTCTTCACCCCTCTCACCCGCGCCGACAACGACCTCGACTCCGACGACGTCCCCAACCGATGCTGGTCCGTCTGCGGTCCCGTCGTCGGTCAAACCAAAGGCTGCGACCACCGGTACGACGACAGTGACCGCGCCGAGCTCAACTGCATCTGTAACTGGACCGAAGCACCTACACTTCTACCATTGTGCGAGGCCTGCATTGCCGATTATCGCCGTGAGCATGACCACGACGATGACCATGATGCGCATGATAACGGTGAGCTCCTTCCTCCTTCCTACCTTCCTTCCTACCTTCTATGCAATATCGAGACAGGAAAAGAAAGGAAAGGGAAAGAGAAAGGAATAATGCTAACTAACTAATTATAACAGACGCATACGACATCCTGACCTCCTGCTCGCTATCCACCACAAGCTGGAACGCAGCGGCCGCTACTTCGGCCCTTCAGTCTGCTAATAGCACTAGTGCTACAGCTACTGCCACTGCTCCGGGTGCTGGGGCTAGTGGTACTGGTTCTGGTTCGAGTTCTGTGTCTTCAACTGGTGGTTCTGCTGCTGCCGCCGCTGCTACTGCCGCTGCTACTGGGGATGTTAATGCCGCGGTTGGGGTGAGCGTTCCGGGGCTTTCGTCGGTGGCGGTGATGTTGGTTATGGGGATGGGGTACTTGGGTGTTGTTTGAATGTGGGGGGCTTGATATTTGGGGAGGTGATTGGATGTCATGGGTATGATCATGAGTTATGGGTTTATATATTGATGAAATGAGGTGATGGTTGGTTTGGGGACACCTGAGTTTTATCATATTGGATTGGGGGTTGAAGTCTGTAATAGCTTGGGATGACGGATTTAGTGAGGTATGATATGCGGAAGGTTAGGTCTGGGACGTTCATTACAGATGGAATACATGCTTTGATGTTATTACGTCTTTGCATGGGCTTTGTGGTGTGTATGAGGAAGATGGTTGTCTACAATGTCGCTATTCCGGAGATGCTAGTAAGATTTCTACTATCAAGGTTGTTGCAATTCCTAAAGTCCTATATATATGCCTGAGTGCTACATATAATGATATGTGTAGGAAGAACCATTGAAAGCAAGATACACTCCATCAAGACACAAAATTAGTAGTTGCTCAAATGATTAGACATATCAATTCCAAGCCAGATAACACATAGAATTCTCATTATTTGAGCACAAATGCTGCTGACTATTCCTTTGCTTTATCCAGCAGTCAGGGAGATAGCCGGGACTCATCTACCATAAGAATAAAGATTTCCTCATACTCAGCGATCATTCGAAAACATCAGACTTTGCTATTCCACACAACTCCACTATAGCAGTCTTGTGCCGATGAAAATAACGAGCAACAATAGACAATGATTGATCGCTAATCCAAGCCCAGAATATAGAGGGAATATCGTCTGTGGTGGCGCGCCTGTTGATGACTGCGAGCCCAATCAATCAGTAATGGAGATACTCATCTCCGTGTCAGCAATTGTGCCAGCTTTGGAAGGGGTTTCTCGATAGGAACCCCCGAGATTCAGAGATTGTTTGCCAATAAAAGATTGAATCCACAACGACTGCGTGATTAATTCGTTCCACAATTGTGGTATGGTGCCAGAGTTCTGGGATTGGATTTGGGACGTGCCGACTAACCTCTTGATACTATATATATGAACGCTGTCCGTTATTGCCTCCACCAATAGGTAATTCATTCGAAATTTGGCAGTCTTCAGAATTACTCAGCATACAACAATAGATGTAGAGTATCTTTCGAGAAGAGGATCGATGCCTTCAAGCGCATCTCGCCTAAACGAATGTCTCTCGATCTCATCAGGGCGCAAATAGCCAGACAGCTATTCCTGCACAGTTGAGATAGTCCACGCCCAACTAGGTAGACGCAGGGAGGACAACGAAAAAGTCAAAAGTCACTTGTGCGCTTTTAGCTCCTATTTGCATCACCTTGTGGCAGTCAATATAGCAGCGACAAAGATAGTGAAAATGAATACTGGCCCATAATCCCCAACAATGGATACTATAGCCGGTAACATTACTTCTAAATCTATAGTAGTAGTTAAATAAAGAGAAGAATAGTGCGATTGCACAGTTCCTTCAAACCTTATCGTCTGCTACTGGTCATAACAAGCTCTGCCCATTGGCCAGCAACACTCCGGATACAGGTACAGTTGTCATATCCCGGAAGCAGGTGCCTTTGCACTAGCCCATGTCATAAAGAGAGTGTACGGTAGGTACCTTTATCGCTCAATCGGTCGAGTTATACTGCATAAACAGAGTTTGGACGTATGCCAAAGGTGATCCTAGATTCAGTGATTTATTTTGAGAACACCGAAGCGGTACAACAGGAGAGTTGATCGCGTGGCTGGATATTTTTTCTGTAGAGCAGAAATATAAGGAATGATTGTGGGTAAAGGCCAAAAAATACTAAACGATAGTTTATATATTGATACTTCATGGGTGTTGTAGAAAACACATCATTCAAATATGAACAAGTTCCCAGTAGTAAATCTATTCTTGACTAGTATACACTTCTAAGATAAGCATTAGGTATCTCAATCAGAACAAGCGGTATTGGTAATATTTTGGTGATAGCCAGATCAACACTCAGTACGGTCACCGCTTGGTTAATCGACCGCTCAATGTCGCTACGGCCAGCTGGCACAATAGCGACAATGCTATTCCCTAACAGTATACTGTTATGCACAAAATGGAAGAGACCCAGTACCAGAGCTCCTTAAAGCTCATTACCCCAGAGCAGAGCAGGTCATTATGGCTAACTCCACGGTGTCGTCGAGTCTAACGCCATCCTGCGTTCAAGAAAAGACAGAAGCACAGCGAGCAATTGATATAGAGGAGTACAGATAACCACTGAATTCATAAAGTATAACAACTTATATATGTCTCTTAAGTTATACCCACTAGTAGCATCACCATTGACACATAGTACTACAGCGCCTGAAGAACCTGTCATGCTAGCCATCACCATCCAAACTGAACGTGCAACAAGACCTCATGCCTATCTCCTTGCTTTAAATCAAAGCAATCTATTAAGTATATATTCTTATCGAAGACACGTTCCGATCTAAGCACAGATAAGCCCACCACCACCTTCTCATTTCACCAGATAATCGGCATCTCCGATTGTCAAGCAGGCAGGGAAGCATGCCAGCCACACCACATGCCAAAAAGCCACCTAATCTCCGTCCGCAGTAGTATATACAAGCCACACAGCACAGCCACATATACACTGCCCCCAAAGTAGTCCGTTCCGCCTAAAGCCCACACAAACACCCGCACTGCACCGCCAACCGGTAAGGATTACTTCTCCTGGAGATAAATGCCACGAATACTACTTACTTATACCCACTCACCTGCAGCAATACTCAGCCATACAATTCCCATCCATTCCTCCTGTCTCTCGAGTACATGTACTAACATCTGAACACCAAAACCCAAAAATTGAGTTAAATCAATTAGGTGAATAATACCTATGTAAGCGAAGCATTAACATGACTACTAAACATTCCATCATCCCATTCAATCCCCAAAAAAAATCAAAAACTGGTTGGTTGGCCATTATGTTTTCCAAACCGCAATAACAATTCCATCGAATAAATGCGAAGAGAAATTCAATTTGAAGAGGAATTTCAACAATCCACCAATCCACTGCTTTATTAGTTAGTCTAATTTTCCATTTAGTTCCCTGCAACATGCAAAGAATCTGCAACACAACCCCGAACGAACACTGGTTAGGAACCTCGGGCAGTGCAGGGGGGAACGGAAGGGAAACTCTGATAATTCGGAGGTGTTGAACCCTTGCATGAGATTTGAGATTTTTAGTGTTGTTTACTCCGTACAGAGTAGTAGTAGTGCACAGATGAGAGTGATGGATGGTAGCCAAGGAGGGGGGAGGAGGAACTCTCTTATTCTTTATTACTCGTTATCTTTCTTTCTCTCTTAAAGTATGAGGTTTTCGTCGGGTTTCATCTTTCGTATATGTACATTTTAACTGTTGATAAATTCATTAAACTATTAAGTATACTTAGCAGATAGACCTTCCCAATAGTCAAATCTCCTCTCCCTTTAGGTGTAGGTAACTCAAACCGAGCATCAGTTTCACTTGTTTCATTTTCCGAAAGTCTCGCTTCGAATTCCTGTGGCAACACCAGATGGATCAGGTGGCTTACATGGCGGCGCGGCGCTTGCATTGCATTAGGCCCCGGTTGCCGGTGCCCAGGATGAAATAGATCAACTTAGACTAGGACTAGACTAGACTCTGTACTTACAACGCCTCCTTCGTTCTGCTCGGGTGCTTTAAAAAGAAGCAACATCGGGTGTTCGGAAATAGGTCCAGAACACTAGGAGATATTATTTTCTTTTTTCTAGTTGAAAGATTGGGTAGGCAATGTTCATTGTCATGTTAGCATGGCTATTTTTTTGGGCTCACCATACTGCTTGGTGGTGGTGGCATTCATGGACAGGTCTCGCCGCTGCAAAGCATACAAGAAATATTGCATAGTCCACAGTGGGCAGCAGTGGCCCTGACCTGCAAGAAATGGATAGTGATCTGACTTGCCTGCTGAAAAGGGCAAAATGTCTCGGATGAATGGATTTGCAGCTTTTGTTCGGTCAACTCAAGTCCATCCGTCAGTCAGTCACCGAATACTTGGGCAGTCAGTACACAAAACGTAACTTGGCAGAAAAAAGGGAGTCCTTTTCGATGATCAGCGCTTCCTGGCAAGGAAATACGAGGCATTCAAATGTGTTTGTCGTGCTTTTTTTCATGATTTTTGACTATTCGCACCATCGCCACACAGAACGATGATGCTGCAGCACTGCCGCACTGGCGTGTTTCTCTCTTAACTTTGGGTAGGAGGGACCTTTGGTGCCCTGACTATTGATTCCTGGGGTGAGGCATGCCTCGCCGGTTAACTCTTGAGACTATTCTCCGTAGCGCGTCAGTGTTTGTGCCTGGTGTTAATAATAAGCATCGTAAAACTATCCTGAGTGGCCGGGATTACACTGCACATTGAATAGTCTTCGATGATCCGAAACTTTTCTTGTACAGTAAATCAGTAACACTGTGAGCTACTTTTTTTCAGGCGACACTTGTGGTGGTGGGTAGGAAGCCAAACCCACCTGCGGTCTGTTGATCGGATTTGTCAGAGCGGACCACTCGCTTGCTTGCTTTCCACCCACTTCCTGCACCGCCTGCAATAACAACAATGGCATCATGTACTTACTTCCTGAGTATCTACTCCGTGCATACTGGACCTCTGCGCCCCCCCCTCTCTCCCAGCTATTCACTAAATACCAAGTGGTTCCCTCCTTCCTGGCGACTCCGACGAAAAGCATCACGTAAAGCGGTCGAGATGGCCCGGAACGGGCTGCTTCCCCCCCTATCGGCACCGGTCACGGAGCGAATCAGTAATCACACCATTATTACTCCATACACTGATTTAAAATCGAAGCTTCCAATCAGCAAGATCGTCTGCACACTAGACCGGCTCGTGGTGCCTAGCGGGCTCCAGTCCAATTTGCCTGGAAGGAAAATGGAATCGCTCTCGGTGGACTTGGGAACGGACTAAGAATGTTCTATAGAAACGCTTGGGAGTTTAGCTCGCGCCGGGATCGCCCCCAGAACTCCCCGGCAGGCTATGCGACGGGGACTGGCCCAGTCGTCCTCATAAATTACCCTTAGGGCGCCCCCCATCAGGTACAAGTACCGAAACCGAATACGTGCTGGAATTAATTCATCTCGATCCCTCCGATGGCCTACGGTTACCGGCCTGCTGTTAGCCTGCGTGGGAGGCGCCAGATGCAGCGGGCCTCTCTCCATAGCAATATCGGGCGGACAACATCCCATCTCGGGCGCTTGCTCGAGAAGAGCGCATGGTAATCTGACGTCTCCAGTCAACAGGTTCTGGTGACACTCTAGCGGGTTCTAGCTCGGGGTGTTAATCCCAAACCGCCAATATTGGGTCCATTTCTCCCCATAGTAGTAGTGGCCGTCGGACTGGGTAGTAAACCAGACACCGAGGCCTTGCGGATCCTCGAAAATGACCTCGCCACTTTGGTACTACTATTGCGGCAATTGCACTTTCGATTATTAGTGGAAGGTGATGGGTCACCAGGCTTGGTCTCGATGCCCTGAGGGAGCGAGATAAAAAAAAATAGTCAGGGGACAATGGTTACCTACCTAACTCCTGTATGGTAAGTATCGGTTTCCCCGAAATGGATAGGGTGAAAATTTTAGATAGTCCTAGGTCCCCGTTCGTATATCGGGGAGCCATGGAAAGCGCTCGAGACTTGCGTGTCAGGTAAATAGAGGGGAAATGATGGGAATTGGGAAATGTCATGTCCAGATGATAATTATAGCACGGGGTAATATTAACAGCTTTCTCCGTACCTGCCTCGAAATGACGGCTGCAGGGAAGGAGAGAAAACTGGACGGGAGCACCGCTAACCGCTCATCAGGGGTCTGCTAAATTCCGAGTGACAGGTATGATCTCCCGGCCAGCGTAGGGGGTCAGCCGGCAATAATCTCCCTCCGACGGAATGACTGACGGGCATCAGATTGGTGCTGCACGGTGATGTTCTCCAGATAATGGTCACTGTTGCCTTGATAGGGATTTTCTCGAGAAGAAAATGGGGTCGCATAACAGTTGCACATCGACCAACGGAGCAACAGGAAAACTGCAAGAGCTTGTGAACCCAGGAGCTTCCCCTATTCGGAGCGGTGATGAAGCTATAGGGCATCCGTTACCCACTCCAGGCGGATCCCGAACCCACCATAGTCTGGCCCTAGGGAGTAGGGACGCGTTGGAGGCTTGCAGCTATCCCGGATATGAACCATCAGTCAGGAACCTTTCGGGACCACTCAGCACAGTCGTTTTTTTTCTGGACTAGATGGTTTTTTCGATTTCAGAAGGAAGCCAAGAGGCAGAGAACTGGCCTGCGATTGTCCGGAAAACATCCGACAACGAAAGGAGGATGCGATCTTCGAACCGGTACGTCATGCGTGATGACAGACCTCCGCCCAATTTAACTTTCCTCGTAAGTACGTAGACCTGCTCCTGAGGAAGTCCAGTAAGTAGGTAGCCCGTGCTGCCGGAAGTGGCAAGAGGGGGGAGGGGGAAAATTTCGAGGCGGGGTGAAGTGTCCTGAGTGCTCCGGTATCGACTCTCAGGGACGGAGAGACACGTTGACGGAGAGTCTGAAACATTGCGACAGGGGGAACGGACCATACCGTCCGTGATATGGCTTGGCTACGGAGAAGGGGTTTGACGATGACGCGGAGGAGGTAACCACAGGAGGCGATGGTTTATTAATGGATCAACAAACCTGGGGATGACAGGGAAGAAGGGGAAGCACAGGAACAAAGAGAACGCCCCAAGGAAGGGAAAATGAAATAGAGAGTAACACCTGATGGAATACTGATAGTTGCTCTAGACCAGGGGGTGTGATTTTTGTCAGAGCACGTCAAGCAGGGAGGAAGGTGATGGAGGGAAAGTCCTTTGAGTCAATTTTCCAATTAGCTGGGCCTCCGTACTTCCATTTCCTCTAGCAAGCAGCGACACCAGAGGGTCCAGGGGGTGACAGAGGAACCGCAAAGGGAGGGGGATGGAGAAGGAGGAAAATACGCTGTAATACTGCTAGTTGGAACGAAGGGAAATGATAGATGGTAAATTAGTGCTCGAGGAAGGTACCGGATGGGCGGTGCAGCAGAACGGAGAGAGGAAAAGGTACCCCGTTTCTTCTACTAATACTGAATAGGTACCTGGCAGCCACTCTGCTGTCGGTAGAGGTACTTAAGTACATGGCAAGTACCAGCCTACTTACCTATCCAAGAGTCATCCGTATGTACAGCAACATCAGCAACCTGAATCGATCTCCTACCGTCCCTACGAGACTCTGACGAGGGTGCACTATTCCAGCTTCTTGCTAACTATTCAACTAACCCCCATTGATCTCTCCCATTCATCTGGTGATCCACCTTCCTGCTTTTTTGGTTGGACAAATAGTTAGCATTGCTTTTGTTCTTCCCTCTTTTTTTATTATTTCCACTTCTTTGGTTATCTTTTTCTTTTCTTTTTTGTTTATTATTTATTCTTGTTTCTTGCATCTGCATACTCCATTCCTATTGTTCGCCCTGTTCCTCCATCGGATCCTGTTCCTGTTGGACTCATTCGACCTGCCTGGGTGTTTGGACCAATCAGGATCACACTCCCCTTTTGGGCAAAGCCTCAGATTCTCCATCTGCGAATTTGTTCCCACTTCTTCCACTTCCCAACGCTACCCGGACTCGCCTTTTTCCCTTTTTCTCTTCTCTCTTTTTTTGCCTCCCGCCACTTAACGAGCTGTGCAGACAACACGCGCAACGGGCATAGACAGCTCAAGAGGAGTAAAGGTGGGCAACCGAAGAGCAGGCATCTCCGATCAGCGACGGCCGTCTTCCCAGTGACTTCATTATCCGGTGATATCAGGATCAAGGTTCTCCCACCACCAAAAAAAAGCAACGAAGGCAGAACCAGGAAAAGGGTAAAATAGCAGCACAAAATATTGAAGGAAAATAAGAAAAGCTACAGCAACACCAGAAACGAAGAAGGGAAAAAAGGGAAAGGAAAGAAAGAAAAAAAAAAAGTAAGAGCCACTAGCGAAGGGCATCCCACTGGATACCTTCGATCTTCCCCGTCCGCCGTCCCGTTCCCCCATCTGACTCTCTGGATTACGGGAATCCCTTCATCCCATTCGCTCTCACCTTGGTTGTCTTTCTGTCTCTCTCGCTCTCTCCTTCGTGTGTGTTTGGTTTCTGTGGTTTCGTTTCTCTTTCCCCCCTCCCTTCAAGAGTCGTGCCAGTCGACTCCATACAATCTTGACTATTTTGTGTTGATCATCCATCCTCTTCCCCCCCATTCGACCTCCATTTCGGGTAGGGTGGCCCTTATTTAACATTCCTGGCTATTGTCCCCCTACCATCTCCAACCACAACCTCTGACAGTTTCATCTATTGTTGGAATTAGGGAGGCAGTCAGTCCGGGTGTTCCTGACTTGGGGCAAACCGCTCTTTCTCGTTGCTTTCTCTCCATCACATTTCCCGCACGATCTATCCAGTGCAGTGCAGCAGAGTGCGTTCAGCCATCCCCATCAAACCTTTTTAGTTTTCTTTTCCTTTTCCTGTCTCCCTTCCTTGGGGTGGTGGATTGGCGGAAGAGCAGAAAAAAAGACCAGACCAGACCGGACCCGACTAAGCGGTCGCGGTGTTGCCGGCTTTTCTTTCTGCGTGCCGTTTTGGCGGCCGTGCCGTTCCCTTTCCCTCTTCTTCCTTTCCCCCCAGCAGCACCAAGCAGCAGCAGCAACAACAACCAAAGCGTGAGATTCCTCTGGTGTTTCTGCTACTTGCTCGTTCCTCGTTTTCCTCCTTCCCCCTCACTCCTCCCATCCTTCCTCTCTTCCTCTCTGTTCGGCCGTGAAAAGAGCCTTGGGCACTGCTTATCCATCCCAGGTAGTGGCAGCTCGTTTTCCTTTTCCTTTTTTCCCTTTTTCTATTTTTCCTTATCTCCTCCTTCCCCGTGTTAAAGCTCCCGTTGATTTTCCTCTTCTTCCTCTGTTCTTCAATTTTTCCCGCACCTTATTTTCTTTTTTCCGAGTTCTCCCTACCCTGCCTTCTATCGATGCCCCTAGGGGTTTCAAGAAGCAAAAGACAAATCAAAGAAGAAAAAGAAAAGAGCAAAAGAAAATAGTGCCTAACAGTTTCATGCTAAAGGATACGACGGCCATTGATGACCCGATAGTCACGAGAGAATCATTTCAGCAGCTGTGAGCGATTTTGCTTGTTTTTTTCTTCGGTTTTTGTCGCTTCCACCGCGCTTTTCCTCTCCGCAGTCACCAACGATCGGTCACTCCCTGTCCCCCTCGGAAGTTGACCCTGTCTTTTTTTTTTTTTTTGCTACGATTCCCTCGACTCGTGGGAGTTTCGCACGATCCAAACCAAACTCCTCGACCAAGCGTGGTTCAAGTTCCTTCCTCTCCGCTAGTCTTCCAGCGCCTGTCCGGTCGCTCCTATGTTTGAGTAGTTCCGCCAGTCACAACAGTTGCGATCTCATTGAACGGGTTTCGTTGTGTGGTGGATCTCAAGTGCCCACATTCCTCGGTTTCATTGCTTCTAGGGATTCAACAATTTTGTCGCCGCCATGAGCTATCAACAAGCCCAGGACATGTACCACGATAACTCCGCGGCGCGCTCGCCTGGCTCCCAACGCCACCAGCAGCCGCTGCACCGTCAACCCTCTCGTCAGTTTGACGCGTACGGCCCTATGCCCGTTAACCTGTATGACGACATGGCTCGTTACGACTCCGGTCGGCTGGAGCGCCTGAACTCGTCGCTGCACAATAACTCCTACGCCTACGATCTCGCGGGTTCCCAGACCTGGAATCCGAATGGCTTTGCCAATGCGCAAGCCCTTGGTGGCATCCGGTCGGCTTCGACCAGCCTCAAGACCACTTCGCGCACTGGCAGGGCGGGCTTGCCAACGGTATGTATTCAATGGAATGGATGAAGGAAAAAGTCGGATGGGAACTGGCGTGACTAACAAAACGAGTAGACATGGCTTGATCAGCAGCCTGGCATCCCGAGTCCCTTCTCCAACCTCGGTCCCGGTCCCCTCCAAAACAGCGCGATGCGCCCGGAAACCTCTGGTCCCTCGGAGGCGGATGATGAGTTGATTCCCACCGCTATTGTCATCAAGAACATTCCCTTTGCGGTGAAGAAGGAGCAGCTGGTGCAGCTCATGACTGAGCTCAACTTGCCGCTGCCCTACGCCTTCAACTACCACTTCGATAACGGCGTCTTTCGGGGGTTGGCTTTCGCCAACTTCACCTCCGCGGAGGAGACGGCAACCGTCATTGAGGTCCTCAATCACTTCGAGCTTCAAGGTCGGAAATTGCGGGTGGAATACAAGAAAATGCTGCCGCTGCAGGAGCGGGAGCGGATTGAACGTGAGAAGCGCGAGCGTCGTGGTCAGCTGGAAGAGCAGCATCGCCCCATGGCGACCTCGCAACTCCAGACTCAGAGTTCCATGTCGTCTCTCACCTCGCATCTTCCCGCCACTTCCCCGTCCCCCGTCTCCCAGCGTGGCCAAAAGTTGGGTAGGTGGCTTGACATCCTTGTGCTGTATTTTTTTCTTTCTTTTCCGCATTTCGCTAACCCGTGCGACGTATCTACAGAGGTCGACCTCAACGATAGCACCACGCTCTCGTACTACTCCCAGCTTCTTCTGTTCAAGGAAGATACGGCGCGTGACACCCTCGTGTTCCCGCCCAACCTGTCTCCTGTCCAGCGCCGCACCGTTCATACACTTGCTCACAACATGGGCCTAGGCCATGCGTCTCGGGGATCGGGCGAGCAACGGCAGGTGCATGTCTTCAAGGTCGCTCCTGGCACCAATGTCAGCCCACCCCTGTCGTCCATCCCTGCCGCTGTCCAGCCAGCGGAGACGGCTCGTCGTGGACTGAACCGCGCCGCAACCATTGATTTCAGTGAGTCTCGCAACGACGGACCCACTCATTTTAACACTTTGCGCGGTCAGCCTTCTTCTGGCTTCCTGGGAGTCTTGGACTCCCCCGGCAACTTTGGCAACACGCAGAATCTTCGAGCCGCCAAGTCGTTTGCGGACCTCCGCTCATACACTCCGTCGCCCGTCCCGTCTTCTGCCAGCTTCCCTGCCGCATTGCAGTCTAACGGTGCGCGCCTGCAACACTACGATGGTGCCACGAGCGCCACTTCCAACACCCCGACGCTTACGTCCGCGCCCTCCGGCTCCTCCCTCGGTATGCAGCGTGACGACAGTCTGTTGGTGAACAGCCTCAGTAGCCTCTCTCTGGGCACTGGAATTGGTGGGCCGAATGCGAGCCCGAGGAGATTGCGGGGTATGTTCTCTTGGGAGCAGCCAGAAAGTCAGCCCTCTAGCGCTGGTCCCATCGGTAGTAACCGATCCATCGGAGTTGGATTTGACGGTCAGTCACAGGAGCGCATGCCCATTAGGCAGCCGAGAGGCCCGATGCCCGAGAAAGGTCCAGGTTTTCGACGCCAGAACGGACACCAATCGCGCGGAAGCGACGAGTTACGCACCAGCTCTGGTGTAGAGATTATTGTGGAGTAAACAACTTTTTTGATGGGAAGACGAAGACGACGAAACTTGTTAGATTGCTTTGCCGCAAGATGCATACGACTCTTATATCACGAGGCCTGATCCTGTTCTGCGATTATTGGCTTACGATTCGATGAGGGATGACGAGATGACACTCAACCGAGAGAACCAAAAGAATATTTCTCTGATCTAGCCAAGTTTAGACGTTATTTTGGGGCAGCCCAGCAGGCACGCTGTTTGAACGCAACCTTTTTTTATATGCTTTTCTCTCTTGTTTCGCGGAAAATAAACACCTCCCCAAAAAGAAAGCTGTGGACTTTTTGAGACGCGGGCGCCTTGCATGCAGGAACATTTTTTTTAACCTATATCTTTTTTTTTTTTTCTTTTCCTCTTTTACTTTTTACCTTCTACAAATTGTGTCGGCGGAAAGCAATATAAAACCCAATCATCAACACCTGGAAGGCTACGAAGGACGACAGCAAAACGGGATCCGGGATATCTTTGTGTGCCCACGGCGAGAGATATGACTCACCAGCATTTGCATTTAACCTTTACTTATCTCCTTCTATCTATTTGTTCTGTCACTTTGTATATGGGGCAATTTGCATCATTTAATGTTTTTATTTCTCTGTCAGACGTGTCCACTGAGCTTTGTACTCTCACTCTCCTCTAATCGTGTTTTCTGGAACCACTGGTGATAGTGGAGTGGAAGAAATGACGGATCGCGTTGTCGGCATGCCACACACGTATGCAATGTGGTTGTCGCCGAGGACGAGTCCATTCATGTTCCTTACGGATTTTTATTCCCTGACCTGCAGGTGTAATTCAATATGTGATGACTTGCATGGCGTGCGTTAGGGGAGATACGGTGGCGAATCGAATGGGCGGATATTTGCATTCTTGCAGCTTCATGAAAGGGGGAGAAGAGTTTGATGCTTGTGGGTATTTCCTAGGGATGAGAATGCCCGGGCAACTATCTAAGTCTGTGGTGTGGACAAATGACAACTTTGCAATATGTCCGACAATGATGACGTCTCGTGATTTATCCCCATTCCCGATGGCGGTCTGGCTCCGGATTATATTTCCCTGGTTAGGTGGGCTCATTCATCCCTTTCCTCCTTCCCTTATCTACTCTGCCACCCACCCATACTAGCTACTGTTGTTTTCTGTATTTATATGTTGGCTCTCTCTCTCCCCTTTCAAACATTCTCTCTTTTACCCTGCTTTGATTGATCAGTTTATCACCTTTTTCAGTTGTTTGTTTACCAACCTCCGTCATGATCATGGTCGCTTCGGGACTCAAGTTAGACTGTAGTATAGTATATATATACTAGGTTATAGAGACGTCATTCAGTTGCTCAATTGCATCATTTCGGTTTAGTTTCACGTACCAGTAACTAAAACTAGTACTACTGCTTAAGATAACTACTAACTAGTAATTGCCAGTAATAGTTATAATGCTAGTTAGTAAGTAGTAGTTCAGTTATTTCAATATATGTTAGTGGTATGTATTGTAGATTGCATTGGAACTACGGCAACGTAGTAGTACCTAGTGCTAGCTAGCTACTAAAGCACTAATAAAGTCAAGTGATAGATAGTTGTGATATCAATCAAGCTCGGATATATATATGTACGGACGTACATACTTAATGATCATACTAGCATTTATTTTACACAATTAGGTTAAGTAAAATCTACTAACTACGTACTCACACCATACAACATGTAACAGTACGACTGGTATAAACCCCACCCATTCATTCACTCACATATCATTAGGACATGAATGAATGGGCCAGATAGAGAACAATAGGGGAAGGGCGAATAGAATAGATAAAAAAAAAAAAAAGGGAATAAGAAAGTAGAGACTCGTACAGACCCGTTGATATTAGTAAAAGACCAGAGTACAGAAACATAAAGGGGTAAAAACGAAGAAAAAGAAAAAAAAATCATGGAAATGAATAATAATAACTTTCCCACTACCGAAACATATCCCCTTTTTCCCATTACAGCGCCCTTGGAAAATTTGACATGAAACACGGAACACAAAAAGACATCAAGCTGTCAGGGGAGATAAATACTAATAATAAAATGAAAGATGGGGGGAAGCAAGGAAGAGCTTGGAACATAATCATCTCGAGCTTCACAGCGTCACGAGAATAAAGGTGGGCTTTTTTTGTTCGTCAGAAGGACGTGACCAGATTTCCTTTACCCCCTCCCTGGTCGGTGTGATTTTGCGGAGAGGTGGAGGTAGCATCATGATCACAGTAAAGATCCCGTTCCTAGCTTTTTCCCTTTAACGATCATCAATCACCAAACGCCGGAGTTCGTCGGGTATCCACCATCATTTAAGCCTCAGTCTTGTTCTTCTTCTTTTGCTCCACCTTCAGCAAGAGCGCGCGGTTGATGCGCGGCAGAACACCTCCGAAGGCAATAGTGGCGCGGATCAGGGTATCCAACTCCTCGTCTCCACGGATGGCGAGCTGCAGATGACGCGGAGTGATACGCTTGACTTTGAGATCCTTGGCAGCGTTTCCAGCCAGTTCGAGAACTTCGGCAGTCAGATATTCGAGAACAGCGGTGACATACACGGCGGCTGCGAACGGGATTTGTCAGCATGGCTGAAATGGAAGACAAGGGAAGATGCGCCTTCTGTAGGCTTAAATGAACGGGTCGTACCTTTGGCGCCAACGCGCATCTTGTTCTGGGTGTTATTCTTCAAAAAGCGCTTAACACGGCCGCAGGGGAACTGTGATCGAAGGATAATGTCAGTGAATGAGATTGATATTAGTAGGCAGGCGCGAATAGTGCGAAGTGAAGCTTTGATGTGAAGATGGACACGGGAGGGATCGTGACCGCCACCTTCCCCACCGCGTCGCCTGAACTGTCACAAGCTGGGGCCGTGTAGCTCCAAAAGAGGCATTCTTTAAAAGAAAGAGAAGTACGCGTGCTTGTGTGAACGTAAAGGCGATCGCTAGGGGTAAAGAAGGCAAAAAGCGAATCCCCAGGCCATAACGGCTTCAGCGGCATGTCGTCGCCAGACAGCATGGGATGGGTCGAACGTCATATGTCTGCCAGGAGAGAAAAAAGACGAATACGGACCTGCAGACCAGCCTTTGCGCTGTGGGACTTCTGGCTCTTCCCCGCAGAGTCCTTGGAGCCGGCCTTTCCACCGATAGACTTTCCCTTTCCACCAGGCATTTTGCAAAAGCGTCGACAGTTGGGGCCGCAGGGGCGAGAATGTCGCGTCAGTCGAGGATTAGAAGTGGTAGAGCGTGATGGTGGATGTTGGTGCGATCCGATGCAGTAGAGGCACGCGCGTTGTTGATGGATGAAGGAGTCAGAAATGTCAGAGCCATCCTGGTCGCTAAAGACGGGCGTCGACCGTAGAGTGGCGCTAGTCCCATTTAGGAAACCTGCTCAGCTTCCAACCACGGAGATGTCATAACGGGCGAGGTCGTCGTTGGTAGCCGTTGCAAAGGCAGCGATGTACGTGCTTCGAATCTTCATCTCCCGTCATAATCCCAAGAAACATTTCAGCCGAAGCACTGTTGAACCAGCTTTATCAGGTGCATGGGACTGGGGCTGAGCGTCCACGCCATGGCTGGGTAGAGTCATCCAGTAGTCGAATCCCCAAACGCCAGACACACCACACTTGTAAGCAGGAATATTTGCATCAGTATACTTGAACCAATAGGCCTAATCCATGGACACAGGATGGAAAGGCCTCCAAAACGTAACGTGGGAGGTTTGCACACGTTCGTAGCGATATAGCAGAGGTTGGCAGGAGAGTGTGCAGACCATGATAGTTGCTCAGCGCATTATCTAAGCAACCAGGTGATCTGTGCCTTTTGCCTTGTCCGGGGGCTTTATGCCTGAGGCTGCAATAGGCTGTAAGCTGCCGATTCAGGTAATAAACCCTGCTTATCCTGCTTATCGGCGCTATCTTCCCTCGCGCCTTACACTGATACGACTAAGCCGAGGGAGGTAAAGGCCAACCACGTGACCCTCACTATCAGGACAGCTGTCCGACTTCCCCGGGGCTCCAGTTCCGCAGATCGAGGAAGTTTCTGTCCTTGCGCACGCCTTCCCCGTCTCTCCCCAGTTTCACCTCATCGTGTGCTGCTCCTCACTTTTCAAGTATTCCTGGTCTCAGTACTACCGGCAAGATGGTGTCTCCTCAAGTGTAAGTGGATTCTGCGTTATTACTACACGCGACATGAATTACCATGGTTTGCTATGTTGTGCGGCTACTCGAGGAATAATCACTAATCAGTCGTCTGTTATGCAGTACAAACCTGGCCATCATCGTGGTGATGATGCAGCTGGCGAAGAAGGTTCCCTTCGAAGACCCTGATGTCCTGATGCTGGTCCGTGGCATGTACATCCTGTCCAACGTTCTCATCCTGGGACTCTACCTGTACACCCAGACCAAGATCAACAAAAAGAATGGTATGCTTTCTATCATGCCTCGATCAAGCTACGATCTTCTAATTTTTCGTTACCAGATCTGACTACCCTGAAATACGTGGAGCCTGCTCCTATGGGCAGCAGCGAGGAGCCCCGTCCGGTCACCACTACCAATATGGAGTACGACAAGCAACAGCTGCGCCAGCTGATGAGGAGCCAGCTGATGGGTGTGGGTATGATGGGTGTGATGCATCTCTACTTCAAATACACCAACCCCCTCCTGATCCAGTCCATCATCCCCCTCAAGGGTGCCATCGAGTCGAACCTGGTCAAGATCCACGTCTTCGGCAAGCCTGCGACCGGTGACCTCCAGCGTCCCTTCAAGGCCAGCAACAGCTTCATGAACCAGGGCCAGATCAAGAGCGACAAGGCCTCCGTTGAGAACGCCGAGAAGAACTGGAGGGGCGGTGTCAAGGAGGAGTAAGGTGATAGAACCTGGGGATGGAGCGCGAGGATGATTTCCTAGGCCTTGCCTCCTGTGTATTTATAGATGTGGTTTCAATGGAGTGAGCGCAAATTCGCCTTGGATTTGCGTATTTCTGGCTTCACAGTAGCTTCTTGGCTTCTGTGAAGGGGGAGACCTTTATGACTATGAATGTTGTCGATATCGTTCGCAATGACCTCTTATTATTAATATAATAGAACCACATCCGTGGTGACGTCGTGTTCTATAATCACCCACACGGCAGCATGACTCAAAGGAGGCGAATACGTAGATAATTAGGACTCCCTGCTGATAAAAGCTTCCAAACCTGGTACGAGCTGAAAGGATGCGGAGTGGCGAAGTACTCTGTACCTGCCGATGCCTTGTAGTCTCCGGCTTGTGTCTCCTGACAGCCCAACATCGGTGGCCGGTGAAGACAATGAGGACATTTCTAAGCAATACGGGCTGTGGCCACACCGTGTCAGTTGCTGGAAGTAACCTGTTGCATTTACCCCATGTAAAGCTGGAGGTTGGATGGGGCCACTTTGCAGCACTATCGACGCGTAGTAGAAAGTACTAGAACCATCTTCCGGTCTCCGAGACCCCTGGACATTAACATGCAAGCATAATCATGAAACTCGAGTCAAACCACAGCCGTTTGGATTGTGCTACACTCCAAGTCATGTTGTCGCTAATTGAATAAACCCGAGCACTCCGTTGTGGCGTGGCAACATACTACTCTTCGTATGTACTAGTAGTGACAAAGTTTGGTGCACGAGTTATGCTACGGTACCAGCGATGCTATTGTACCAAAAAGAAATTGGGAAGGTTCCAGCCAGTTAATTCCCAATTCTAAGCCACATGCATCCGTTATCATGCATTTGACATATCGGATTCGTCTGTCTGGTGCCGTGTCTAACTCCGTAGAGGCCAGAGCATCATGAACATGGGTACCCTCAGCAATAATATGCATATTGCATGCTTTGTGCCCCCCTCATCGCCCCCCAATGGAGCCGTGGCTTTCAAGCAATTAGACGCGCGCCCGGCCGAATGAGATGAACCGTTGGAGCCATCATCCCACCGATCCCGCTCCAGAAAGAAGAAAAAAAAAATAAAAACAAAAACTATGACCGAGCGCGTGATGTCCGGTGAGGACTCCGGTGAATTGATTTGGGTGACGGGAGAGACCCAAAGAGGGGCCCAGACAGCAGAATGCATCAATAATCCATAATAAGAATTGGGGAAAAAAGGCAGACGGTACCGCCTTTTGGGGTCCAGCCACGCGACTCCAAAAAGGAGGGGCACGGGATTAATATTATTCCAGCACCGGGATCACGGGCCGAAAGCGGCAAGGCCGGCACTGCCCCTCTTTTTGGGTGGTGAAAGACTTGGTAGCTAATAGCAACTAATAGTAGCTGTAGTATACTGCGTAGTACTTTCTGGAGTGACTGGACAGACTGGCCGCAATGGGCTGATAGTTACTACTACTACTACAACGACTTCCATTACATCATCTCATCCACCCGGTTCCTCGTCTCCGCGGCAGTCTACGGGTAGGATCGTAACAAAAACCCGGGGGATAGACCCATCGTCCCGAGCTGGAGTTCCGTATAACCTAGGTAGACAGTAGCAATTGAACCCGAAGCACTGGCAAAACATTCTCGAGATGGGAGGAAGGAAGTAAGTGAGTACCCGGCGTGATGGAGGGGGAGCACGCTCATTGGCTCGTACGGCAGCTGCCGAGGGGGAGCAGGAGATCCAAATATCGTGAGTCTCCTGCTTTGCCCGGTGTATGAAACCGGAAAGGGCTGCTGGGGAACTGGGGAGCGGCGCAAGCCGGGATTCCCAGAATCCCAGCTGACAATTGACCCATCTTCATGCCGTGGCAGAGCTCGAGGTAGCTTTTGCCCCGTCTGTCTCCCCGGTGTGCGCATTCGACTGGGCGCGGCAGCTGTGCCTCCTCCAGGAGCGGAGGGACCCAGCAGAAGGCCTGACCTGGTCGTTGCGTCAGTCCAGAGTTCCACCCTTTTTCTACTTCCCCTCCCCCGCCGCTGCTGAACTTTTCCTTTCCTCTCTTTTTACTTTCTCTCTCTTCCTCATCATCCCATCTCTCTCTTCATCCATCCAATTCATCCTCAAGTGAGTCTTCCTCATCATCTCCCTCTCTCCCTCTCCCTCTCTCTTAGCTTCACCCTCCCTCTCATTCCGTCACGAAGCTTGACTAACCTATTACCCCGCCAAAATAGACACATCTAAACAATGGCTCCCAAGGTACGCCAGCGATACCAGGCGTGGTTCAGCGATCTACCAGCCTGATGATGATCTCGTATACTTACATCAATGCTATTTAGGTCGGTATCAACGGCTTCGGTCGTATCGGACGTATCGTAAGTTGCTCTTCCCTTGTTGCTACTTTCGGGAAGCAAAGACTAATCTGAGTATACAGGTCTTCCGTAACGCGTGAGTGCCGTGCTTCGCCATCATAGGCCCATCGAGCCGAATCGACCTTGCGAGAAACTTATACTGACCCGTTTTGTATAGCATCAACCACGGCGAGGTTGACGTCGTTGCTGTCAACGACCCCTTCATTGAGACCCACTATGCTGTACGTTCTGCCTCATGCATCATCTGCTGCAGATCAACCAGACGCAAAGTGGCTAACGAAGTGAATCTGCTATAGGCCTACATGCTCAAGTACGACAGCACCCACGGCCAGTTCAAGGGCACCATCGAGACCTACGAGGAGGGTCTGATTGTCAACGGCAAGAAGATCCGCTTCTTCGCTGAGCGTGACCCCGCTGCCATCCCCTGGTCCACCACCGGCGCTGAGTACGTCGTCGAGTCCACCGGTGTCTTCACCACGAAGGACAAGGCCGCCGCTCACTTGAAGGGTGGTGCCAAGAAGGTCATCATCTCTGCTCCTTCCGCTGATGCCCCCATGTTCGTCATGGGTGTCAACAACACCTCCTACACCAAGGATGTCGACGTCCTCTCCAACGCCTCTTGCACCACCAACTGCCTTGCTCCCCTCGCCAAGGTCATCAACGACAAGTTCGGCATCGTTGAGGGTCTCATGACCACCGTCCACTCCTACACCGCTACCCAGAAGGTCGTCGACGCTCCCTCCAACAAGGACTGGCGTGGTGGCCGTACTGCGGCCCAGAACATCATCCCCTCCTCCACCGGTGCTGCCAAGGCTGTCGGCAAGGTCATCCCTGCCCTTAACGGCAAGCTCACTGGTATGGCCATGCGTGTGCCCACCTCCAACGTCTCCGTTGTCGACTTGACCTGCCGCCTCGAGAAGGCCACCACCTACGACGAGATCAAGAAGGCCCTTAAGGACGCCTCCGAGGGCGAGCTCAAGGGTGAGTTTGCACAAAACAAGTGACACTCTAGCTTAAAAGCTAATCTCTCTCTGCACAGGTATCCTCGGCTACACTGAGGACGACATCGTCTCCTCCGACCTGAACGGTGACGACCACTCCTCCATCTTCGATGCCAAGGCCGGTATCGCCCTTAACTCCAACTTCGTCAAGCTGGTCTCCTGGTACGACAACGAGTGGGGTTACTCCCGCCGTGTTGTCGACCTCATTGGTAAGGACCCTTTCCACCCACTTCAAAAATTGGTGACGCCTTACTAACCTCTCTTCTAGCCTACATCGCCAAGGTTGATGCCCAGTAGGAATCAGGACGGCAAACTGAATTCAGAAGTGTGCTGTGAGTGAGACTGATTGCCTAGCGCAGACGACTCTCGTGGAACCCAGCTGGTGGGGAAGCTTGAGAAGGTCTTCACTTCTAGCGTAAAAGCTCATGATGACGTACAATTTAATGAAATGATACAATGTTCATATTTCACGTTCAAATTTATAGTTTTGGTCAGTGCGTAAGATCTCCACGACTGAATACTAACTCCGTACAAACCGGGTAGCATTGGCAAATGTAGTTTTAAAGCATGCACTGGTTGAAAACGTCGGCCCCAGTTGCAATGCTGCAGTGGTGGTGACTAAGCTCTGCAGTGAATGGAATGCGTTTGCTTAATCGACTTCGGCGAGCCGCGGGATTTTCTCGGCGCTCTTTACAGGTGCCAGAAGCACGATAACATTGACTTCTTGCCCAAAGCACTTCCAAGTCGCGGCGGAATCCATATCACACTCTTAAGAAGCAAACTCAAGCTCAATATTCCCACTTTTAAAGTTCACTTGGTACTTTTGGGTGGACCGAGGAGTGTCCGCGGCCATCCAAGTCACGTGGAGGGCAGCTAGACCACGGATTTTAGAGCTACATTGATCCAAGACTCCTGGACCAGATCTCCTCTGCTGGTGTGCGCGTTGCGGTGACTACCGTACCAACAGCCACCCGTGGCCTTTTAGACTCGGCCTGAAGTTGTATTTTGCGACTTTTCTCACTTTCTTCTGATACGGCCTGGTTCTCCTTGCATTGGTCGTTGTCGCGGCTGAGCCTCTGAGCTTCGGACCTAGTACTATCTACTAGTTCCCTTAATTTGTGCTCTCGCAACTCTCCATACAGCGACCTCGGGTTCTGCTTGTGTGCTGGTTCGCAAGGCTCCAACACCGGCCCTTTTATTCTAATCTCTTATCTCTCACTTGTCTCTCACCTGTTCCTTGGGTCATCTGCATTCGTCATATTTCCGGGTGTTTCTTTGGGGCAACTCCACCGTCTGTTGACTTTACCGTCTGTTAAACATTATCTGACCCTAATCTGCGCATTTGACCATGACGTTTGCGCGCTGCTAGATTATCAGGTCAGGAAGAATTTACGCGCCCTCTCACATCTTGTCTCTATGGCAATGGATGAGGACGAAGACACTGTCATGGGAGAGGCAGGCTCCCACAACCCCACCTCGATTTCCTCACATCAATGGCCAGGCAATGGGCACAGTAGCCAAGGTGTTGGCCAGCTCAATGGTAACTCGGATCCTTCCATTGCACCACCACTGCTGGGTCCCACCATGAAGCTGCCGTTGTCTGTACACTCGGGAGACCCGAGGCCGGAGAACACAGCATCAGCAGGAGATGGAGATCAGGGAGTATCGCCACCGAAAAGCCTGCCCAAGTCAGACTCTGGCGACGTGACTACTGAAGACTTTGACAAGCAAGATAGCCTTGTTGAGGACAACTCTGACTGGACTGATGAGGACACTGTAGCCCGCACTGGGCTTCCCATCGCCTCACTCCCTTCTGGATTATGCTATGACGTTCAGATGCGTTATCACTGTGAAGTGCGGCCAACGGCGGACGTTCATCCAGAGGACCCAAGACGCATCTACTATATTTACAAAGAACTGTGTCGAGCAGGTCTAGTCGATGATCCTGAATCGTGCCGTCCGCTTGTCTCACGACCGCTGAAGCGCATTAACGCTCGCAATGCCACTGAAGCCGAAATTTCGCTTATTCATACGCCTGATCATTTTGCATTCGTAGAAAGCACCAAAGGTAGAACTCTGTCCATTGCCTTCCAAGTTATCTTCTAACAGTGAACAGACATGTCTGATGATGAGCTGATTGCATTGGAACACACACGTGACTCGATATACTTTAATAAACTGACGTTTGCATCTTCGATTCTGTCAGTCGGAGGCGCGATTGAGACATGCTTGGCTGTCGCAACCCGGAAGGTGAAGAATGCCATTGCAGTCATCCGGCCTCCGGGGCATCACGCAGAGCATGATAAAACCATGGGATTTTGTCTGTTCAATAATGTCTCTGTAGCGGCGCGTGTTTGCCAAAACCGACTAGGTGACAGCTGCAGAAAGATTCTGATCCTCGACTGGTATGCTTAGCCCTGCCCCCTGGACTTGATCTGCGGAGATACTGACCGATTAGGGACGTCCATCACGGTAATTAGGCTTCCTGATAAGCATGGGAGGGAAGCATCTGGCTCACTTTTTCTTTTCTAGGGAATGGCATTCAGAAGGCTTTCTATGATGATCCAAATATCCTATATATCTCACTCCATGTCTATCAGGATGGAAAGTTCTATCCCGGAGGAGAAGAGGGTGACTGGGATCACTGTGGTGAAGGCCCGGGTGTTGGACGGTATGCTTTGTAGCCCCCGCTCAAGGTTTCTCTGACAATTTTAGGAACGTGAATATACCTTGGCCGAGCCAGGGAATGGGAGATGGTGACTATATGTATGCATTTCAACAAGTGGTCATGCCAATCGCTCATGAGTTCAACCCGGACCTCGTCATCGGTAGGGAAAACTTCAATTAGCGGACCTGTTCATCTCTAACATGTGTCAGTTGCCTCTGGATTTGATGCGGCTGCAGGCGATGAGCTTGGAGGATGTTTCGTTACACCTACATGCTACGCCCACATGACACACATGCTCATGACGCTTGCCAATGGCAAGGTTGCCGTTTGTCTCGAAGTATGCATACACGGTAGTTGTTGATGAGTGTAGGTTAACCAAGTAATAGGGCGGTTATAACTTCAGGTCTATCTCCAAGTCAGCACTTGCTGTCACAAAGACACTGATGGGAGACCCGCCGGACCGACTTCACACCACCTCACCGTCAGCGCTGGCCACCACGACTGTACGGCGTGTGATGATGATCCAGTCTCACTATTGGCATTGCATGTACCCTAAGGGGCCTCCCCAAGATGGGCTCTTCACCGATAGGCTTCATGGTAGGTTTCCGCTCTCTCCACCCGGCAATGCTAACATGCTAATGTCTGCAGATGTCATACGCGCTTACCAGTCGAAACAACTCTACGACAACTACAAGCTCACATCTCTCTTCATATATCGCACCGCCATCTCTCGGTCATTCGAGAATCAGGTTCTAGCAAGGTAAGTAGAACTGCAATAACTTTGGCTTTGCTAACCCCATGCAGTCCCAATTATCACCAAGCCGTGCCACTTGTGGTTATATTCCATGATCCGTAAGTCGATGCCGATAAGGCGACATAGTCAAGCTTGTTGTTAACATAAGCAGGCCTGAGATCATGGGCTTGCCCCATCCGGTCACTAACAAGTTAGAGGCCCATAACTGCTGGCTGGTATGTTTCTGCGCCATAATATTGCACATGTACTGACACTGTTAGGCTGATGTCTTGAAGGAATACATTGGGTGGACCGTTAGCAAGGGGTATGCAGTCATTGATGTCAATATCCCCAAGCATGTGACAATTGATCCCGTAAGTCGGTGACTATATCAGCTGTTGAATAAGTACTGATCCTGATCCATGCAGTCATCCGGGAAATATGAGGAAGAAGATGAGAATCGACCTACAGCTACCGAGGAATTGGCCGGCTATCTGTGGGATAATTATATCGAGTCAGTGATACCACCTTGAGAGTATCAAGAGTCATCCGGGAACTGACGAATGCAGACCAAGCGAGGCCACAGAGATCTTCTTCATGGGCGTCGGCAATGCTTTCTATGGAGTAGCCAACCTACTGATCAATCGAGGTAAGTCATCATGTCTCGAATTCCAAGACAGCAGCTGACGTGGGAACAGAGACATTGTATAAACGAGTGAATAGCGTTGTTTCTTTTGTTGCCGAGAACCCGGTTCGCGCCATAGCCTCCCACACCCAGGTCTGGCTATCGCGGTGGTACAAAGATGTAAGCTGATCAACCCTTTCATGCATTTCATGCCTTGAAATACAATCATACTCACGCACCACTAGAACTCCCTTGTATTTGTCTCCCACACGCACGGTGTCTGGACCAATAACGAGACACGGCGCAAGCCATCCAAGCGCTACGGCCAGCTCGTCCAATCGCCCAAAGCTAGCTTGAGTGAGATGCTCATGCATCACAAGGAAGAGGTATACCAATGGATCTCCGAGCGCGCGGACGTGCAAGATAGCGAAGAGACCGAAGATGAGAAGAAGAAGAAACCCAAGTCAAAGAGCCGGTCCCCGACGGAGAACCAGGCAGAGGCCCGTTCGGTGCCGGGCTGAACGGAGTATGTGGATGTGCGAGTTGTAATCTTGTTTCTGTTGGATCTATGCATAGGTGGGAAGTTCGGTTGTTGTCTAGGATGATCCTCTGCATTTGTACCTAGTAGAGAGATGCAGGGTACTGATTGAGCATACAAAGGCATGTCGCTGTCAATGTTTGATCCTATTCGATCTTAATCATATGGTAGCCCCTATGACTAAAGTTGTTACTTTCCTGGGTGAATAGAATTGTCCCCTCAGCTTATCCAATGTAGTGCAGGTCCGCATAGCACTACAAAAGTGGACAAAGTGGACATCTCTATCAAGACCATCTACAAACCCCTCATACAACAACAAACATAATACAAGGCCTCCAACAATATATTGAACTGTCTCAACTCCATAGTACAATGATTTCACACCCACTAACCAATAACCAAGAACACACCGCAATACGAGCAACGGGCAACCTGACATACAGTCAATGATTCTTCCGCCAAGCAAATCCCATCCGATCATCCGAACCTCCGCAACCGACCTGAGACATACATAAATAGTTTCATCCATGACTCCATGACTCCTACAGCCGAATCTCATGACCGTAGCTTATGTCCGACATCATACTATTACTAGTTATGTGCTTACTTGCTTACTTGCTTACTTGTGCAACCTGGAATGTGAGAAGCGTATAGTAACCAGTAGAAGTAACCGTAAGCATCTATCTATCTTAACATCATCCAGTGTAACTCAACTCATCTCGGATGTCTCACGCACGCACCCCGCGGGGTAATAGCCGCACAACAAGGCTTCCTATTTTTGGCTGTCTGTACGGATCGGACGGAACCGAACTCTCTTACTTGTTTAGTACCTACATTGTCTGATAAGCTTGATTGATTGCTTGCTGATTTATATTTGACGGGACGCCTTAGATGTGGTGAGATGATCACGATTGGTGGGGTTTTAGTCGAGGTCAGTTGATTCATACAGGATTGTTCGCTTCGGTTCGAATAATTGGGGTTGGAGTTGAAGGTGGATGTTATTTTGGGATGGTACTACACTACTAACTAATGTGCTGCTAATGTACTTGGCGATGGGAGTTGGAAGAGGAGATGTGAGACATTATGACCTATGCCTATGTTTTTGCCCTTGGATGGGTGGGATGATGTAGCTGTTTCTTTCCTTGAAGATTAAAAGGATGGATATATGGATGGATAGGTATATAAAGCACCTCAACTCCCTTCATCAAGTCACTCTCATCCATTCAGTACAAACAATTCATCTACATTCTACAATCTACTACAACCATCAATCATCAATCATAATGCATATCCCAAACATGAAAACTCTCTCCCTCCTCCTCCCCCTCCTCCCCCTAACCACCGCCATCGGCTCCGCCATCGTGCAAAACAACTGCACCTCGCCAATCTACCTCTGGTCCGTCGGCGGCTCCGTCAGCGCCATGCAAACCATCGACTCCGGATCCAGCTACAGCGAGACCTTCCACTACGATTCCTCGTCTGGTGGCGTCGCCCTGAAGATTACCACTTCGGCGGATGGTCTGTACAGCGGTGCTGCGCAGACGGATTACGCCTATACGCTGGACACGGGCTCGAATACTGTCTTCTATGATCTGTCGGATGTTTATGGTGACCCGTTCTCGGGTAGTGTTGTTAGTCTGGTATCGAGTGATGCTAGCTGTGGGAGTATTTGTTGGGCTGGGGGTGTACCCCCCGCTGGGACGGTTGTGAGGAGTTGTCAGGCTGATGCGGATGAGGTTTTGACGGTTTGTGCGGATAGTTGTTAGACAATTATCAAGGTTGGTTGTGTGGTGAATGGGTATGGTTTTGTCTGGTGGAGGATGTTAGTTGGGATGTTGATATTGTTGGCTAATAGGGCAGGTGTATGTCATGGTCATGAAGATACTAGTAGTAAAATATGGCTTATTGCATTGGACAATGATGTGTATGTCCTTATATATACTAACTAGTATATGTTTTGAAATCTGGACCAGTGAATATACAGTTTAGTACTTAGTCTCGGTGAAGCCTTGCTTTGTTTCTGCGGCATTGTCTGCATGAGCCAATCATGGAGCAAATGACGATATATCAAGGGATTATGGTTAATTCACTAATGCTGTATCCTAACGTCAATTGTGAATGTGTTTGCAGTTGCTGCATCATCTGGTTGTAGTAACAGGTGTGCTCACTAAAGCCGCTCGTTGTAATTAATCAGCTATATAGACTCCACAGTGAATGGAGACGAGATCCCATTGGGTAGACCATCAAGGGGAGATCTACTTAGCAGATACTTCTATTCCTAGAAGCATGAACTCTTACTACTGGCTTAGTGATTCAGAAGTGGACCGATAATTGAATTCTGCACTGAATACCAGCAGTGAAGATGTCAACTGTGGAGTTGCCGAGGTATATATAGAAGTGCAAACTACTACTTACTAGCAGAGTAGAACACCCAAGTGAAAGGCCAATTGGTAGTGAAGCTCAACAAAGAATATCAACCATAAATAGAGATTGACTCAAGAGTAACTATACTACAAAGTGAACCAATTCAATGATAATCAGACAGTAGGACTAATAATGTAGATCCCCACGGTTGACCGCCTTATCGTAGCCCTTCACCGCCTATGATACAAAGCATCCATCGTGCATCGCCTCCCGCCGATGGCCACCGACAAGTCACTCTTCTTGCTTCGTGCCCACAGGATATACTTCGACCATTGACCCGGTAATTGCCTCGCTTCCCCTTCACCTCTTACGTGGCGTTTGGCTAACCCCATTTGCTCTGCTATTAAGACTGTCTGATTCTAAATACGGGACCTCCCTAACCCCCTTTCACTTCGACGCCGGCATCTTCCAAACACCGCCTGCGCCCCGAGCGGTGCTTCCCGCCAACCGATCCCTCCTTTCTCTGGATGCCTCCAAGGTCCCCTGCAACACGCCGCTTGTGGAACTCTCGAGTGCCTTTATATCTTCGCTCCCCAGCTTTTCGCGCTTTCTCGAAGTCAGGCGCCTCCGCGGCGATTGCCCCTCCTTTCATCTACCCCTCGCCACGCTTCTCCCCGCCTCACGAGCGCTGCTCCTCCTCATCTCCTGCCCTGCGCTCATCTCACGCCCTTGTCTCGCTTTCTCTCCCCTCTCGTGCTCGCTTTCTCTCCAGTACCGCAACCATGGGATCCATCGAGCGCATCGCCGAGCAGTTGCAGAAGCCGGAGCTCGATGATCGCTCCTATCGTGTCATTCGCCTGCCGAACAAACTCGAGGCTCTTCTCGTACATGATCCGGACACGGACAAGGCCAGTGCGGCCGTCAATGTCAATGTCGGCAACTTCTCAGACGCAGACGACATGCCGGGCATGGCGCATGCGGTAGAACATCTGCTGTTCATGGGAACTAAGAAGGTAGGTGGTTGGCCCTTTTTGAAACACTAGACCCCCTGTCCCTTGGGTTATGCGGCCAGTTGCTAACCCAGTGTAGTATCCCAAGGAGAATGCCTACAACCAGTACCTAGCATCCCACTCCGGTTCCTCCAACGCCTATACCGCGGCCACCGAGACAAACTATTTTTTCGAAGTCTCTGCTACCCCGGCCTCGACTGACGACACACCTAACGGCGCCAATGGAACGTCGAACAGTACAGACACTCCCGAAAAGCCGCAATTCCCCACCTCTCCATTGTACGGTGCTCTGGATCGTTTTGCGCAGTTCTTCGTGGAGCCCCTTTTCCTTGAGTCGACCTTGGACCGCGAGCTGCAGGCAGTAGATTCGGAAAATAAGAAGAACCTGCAGAGCGACCTGTGGCGGCTGATGCAATTGAACAAGACTTTGTCCAACCCTGCTCATCCGTACCACCACTTCTCGACCGGGAACCTGCAGACTCTGAAAGAGGAGCCGCAAAAGCGGGGGCTGGAGGTCCGCAAAGAGTTCATCAAATTCTACCAGGCGCACTATTCGTCCAACATCATGAAACTGGTGGTGCTGGGACGTGACTCGCTGGATGAAATGGAGCAGTGGGTGGGCGACTTGTTCGCACACGTGAAGAACCAAGATCTTCCCCAGAACCGCTGGGACCACGCTCAGCCTTGTCTACCAGAGCATTTGGGCAAACAGATTTTCGCCAAACCGGTCATGGATATGCGCTCGCTCGACTTTTACTTTCCGTTCATGGACGAAGAGTCGATGTTCGAATCCCAGCCGAGCCGCTATCTGAGCCACCTGATCGGTCATGAAGGTCCAGGCAGCATCCTATCCTACGTCAAAGCGAAGGGCTGGGCAAACGGCTTGTCCGCAGGCGTGATGCCTGTCTGCCCGGGCTCCGCCTTCTTCACCATCTCGATTCGGCTGACCCCCGAGGGTTTGAAACAATACCGCGAGGTCACCAAGGTGGTTTTTGAATATATCGGCATGATCAAGGAGCGGGAGCCCCAGCAGTGGATCTTCGATGAAATGAAGAACCTGGCTGAGGTCGAGTTCCGGTTTAAGCAGAAGTCCCCAGCCAGTCGCTTCACTAGTCGCCTTAGCAGCGTGATGCAGAAGCCCTACCCCAGAGAATGGCTTCTCAGCGGCAGCCTTTTGCGGAAGTTCGAACCAGAGCTGGTCAAGAAGGCGCTGTCATACCTGCGTCCCGACAACTTCAGAATGGTCATTGTCGCCCAGGATTACCCCGGCGATTGGAACTGCCGTGAGAAATGGTATGGAACGGAATATAAGATTGAGGACATCCCGGAGGACTTTATGGACAACATCCGCAAGGCTGTGGAGACCACTCCCGAGAGTAGACTGCCCGAGCTTCACATTCCCCACAAGAACGAGTTCGTTCCTACCAGGCTTTCGGTCGAGAAGAAGGAGGTGTCTGAGCCAGCCAAGACCCCCAAGCTGATCCGTCACGATGACCACGTCCGATTGTGGTACAAGAAGGACGACCGTTTCTGGGTTCCCAAGGCGACTGTTCATGTCACCCTGAGGAACCCCTTGGTATGGGCTACACCGGCAAACCTGGTCAAGGCCAAGTTCTATTGCGAGCTGGTTCGTGACGCTCTGAACGAGTACTCCTACGACGCTGAGCTTGCGGGTCTCGACTATTCGTTGTCTGCCAGCATCTTCGGCCTTGATGTCACCGTTGGCGGATACAACGATAAGATGTCGGTTCTCCTTGAAAAGGTGCTTACGAGTATGCGGGACTTGGTCGTCAAACAGGATCGTTTTGACATCATCAAAGAGCGTCTTACTCGAGGATACAAGAACGCCGAGTATCAGCAACCATTCTACCAGGTTGGCGACTTCACGCGCTACTTGACTGCTGAAAGAACGTGGCTCAACGAGCAGTATGCCGCTGAGTTGGAACACATCGAGGCAGAGGACGTTTCATGCTTCTTCCCTCAAATTCTCCGCCAGAACCACATCGAAGTCTTGGCTCACGGTAACTTGTACAAGGAGGATGCGCTGCGTATGACTGACCTAGTGGAGTCGACTCTTCAGAGCCGTACTCTGCCCGAGTCCCAGTGGCATGTCAGACGCAACATGATCCTTCCCCCGGGCGCCAACTACATCTACGAACGTACCCTGAAGGATCCCGCCAACGTCAACCACTGCATTGAATACTACTTGTTCATTGGAAAGATTGACGACAACGCTCTGCGGGCCAAGCTCCTGCTGTTCGCTCAGATGACGGACGAACCTGCCTTTGACCAACTGCGGAGCAAGGAGCAGCTTGGCTACGTTGTCTGGAGTGGCGCCCGCTACTCTGCGACGACCATGGGCTACCGTGTGATCATCCAGAGTGAGCGCAATGCTCCTTATCTCGAGTCCCGCATCGACTCTTTCTTGACCGGTTTCGGGAAGAGTCTGGAGAAGATGTCGGAGCAAGATTTCGAGAGCCACAAGCGCAGTGTTGTGAACAAGCGGCTGGAGAAGCTTAAGAACTTGGGCTCTGAAACCAGTCGGTTCTGGTCCCACATCGGCTCGGAATACTTCGATTTCGTGCAAAACGAAAGCGATGCTGCGAACGTCAGGACATTGACCAAGGCCGATCTCATCCAGTTCTACCAGCAGTTCGTCGACCCCACGTCCGCAACCCGGGCTAAGCTGGCGATTCACCTCAAGGCCCAGGCCGGTGCCCATACGCATGCCACCAAGCCCGAGGAGCAGAAGGCGCAGTTGGTTTCGTTCTTCGGCAAGCAGCTGGAGGCATCTGGCTTCGCAGTGGACACGGAACGTTTGAGTGCCGCTTTTGCAAATGTCGATGTGTCGAGCGGCGACGAGGCTCAGATCCTGGCCACTCTCAAGGCGTTCCTCGAAACTGGCATGAGCCTCTCCGAACAGCAGACGAAGCCCGTCATTGAGCAGGTCGAGAGCAACCTGGGCCTGCAATTGAAGCAGGCGGGCATCGAACCTAAGAAGAGTGATGGAACAGCTGTCCAGCCGAATGGCACGAACGGTGACATTCAACACTCTACCTACATCAACAATGTTCCCGAGTTCAAGGCTCGTCTGGCCGTCAGTGCTGGACCCAGCCCGGTGACCGATCTTAGCGAATTCGAGGACTTCGACGCCAAGCTTTAAACCTCTGATTGATTTGGATACTGGGGCAAAAGTCCGCCCCATCGATAGACATGATGTATTGTTGGGTTTGCATAGTTGGCGTGGGCATGTTGTATGGGAGGGATGGGGGCTGCGTGTTTGGGGTTAGGTTGTGATTTGAGTTAGATTTACTCGGTTAAATGAGAATAGAACCAGAAAGAATATACCACACATGATATTCTGAGATAATTATTGCATTGATTGCTAGCAGCCATTTGTAAACTTGAACTGTTAGTAGATAGACTGATTGACTGATTAGCGATAGTATCGGGGCGGTCGAATGTTTTCGCGGGGGCCGCGCCGACGCCGAGCCCAGCTCTCCGCCATCATCGCCGATCCACCACCGAGAGCTCCAGCCGCTCTTGACTTCCTGCACTCTCCAGCATTCGACTCTCCCAGCCTGTTTACTCGCGGCGCATTGACATTTCCACTGCGTTCAACATGTCCACCACCACCGCGACGGCGATCCAAAGCTCGCGCCCGTACGTCCTGACCACGACCTGCCTCGTTACCGCTTCTGTCTCCACGCATTCACCACTGACCATGTCATGAATAATAGCCCCATCGTCCCCAAAGACTTCTCCGCGCAACAACCCAAAACAATCCGCCTGTACCCCCTCTCCAACTACACATTCGGCACCAAGGAAACCCAACCGGAGGAGGACCCGTCCGTGCTGGCGCGTCTAAAACGTCTCGAGGAGCACTACGACCTACATGGCATGAGACGTACCTGCGAGGGCGTCCTCGTCTGCCACGAACACAATCATCCTCATGTACTGATGCTGCAGATTGCCAACGCGTTTTTCAAGCTGTGCGTTCCTAGTCCCTTCTGAATGTGGAACGTTATACTTACAATGCCCATGTACCCAGCCCCGGTGACTACCTCCACTTTGAAGACGACGAAGTCGAAGGCTTCAAGAAACGGCTCAATGAGCGGCTCGCGCCCGTCGGCTCGCAGTTCTCGGGCGAAGGCGTCAACGAAGACTGGGAGATTGGAGACACGCTGGCGCAATGGTGGAGGCCGAACTTCGAGACGTTCATGTACCCGTTCCTCCCGGGACATGTGACTCGGCCGAAGGAGTGCAAGAAGTTGTATTTCATTCAGTTGCCGAAGAAGAGTAAGTCATCTTCATATTCATGCATGCATGATTAGGCTAGAAGGGATGAACGGTATGATTAACTTGTTGTGTGTAGAGGTCCTCTCCGTCCCGAAGAACATGAAACTCCTCGCCGTCCCACTCTTCGAACTATACGACAACACGGCTCGGTATGGCCCGCAGCTCTCGGCTATCCCGCACTTGCTGTCGAGATACAACTTCGAATTCGTGGATGAGAATGATAACGTGGTTGCCGCGACGCCGGGCACGCCTTTGCCGGAGCATCAGATCCCCCGGACGAAGGTGCTGGCTGGAGAAGGCGGTGATGGACAGGACGAGGGGATGACGGATTACCCTTCTGGAGAGGGCGAGAATGGGGCTAGTGCGTAGTTTGAGGGTAAACCGTGTGTGTGTCCCGATCTGTTCTTGAATCGGACTCACAGGGACGATTGTTCCGATTATTCCCCGGCGAAGGATGGCAGTGGATGAGACACTTTACGTGGCTGGATTGGATCGGACCCCTGCTGATCAGCTCGGGGAATTTTCCTTATTCCGTTTGAAATTTTCTTTTCTTTTCTTTTTCTTTTTCCCTTCTTCTAACCTATGCAAAAGACGTGATGTGTGTCTGGTTGGCGTTCCAGGAGCGAAGATTGCCTTTTTTTTTTTTCTACATCCTTCTTGTTCTTGTTTTAGCTATTGCAGGTAGCGGTCAATATATCCTTTGATACTTGAGAAATGCGACTGCAGATACCAACAACCACTTTTACCATGTGTTTCAGAGGTAATATAGTCCACGGCCACATCATACAGTAGTTAGTATATGAATGAATGGCCCATATAATCCCCGAGAGCTACAGCTACAGACAGCTACAGAAACACAGACATACCACTTTAGTACATACAAAATAGCACAGGCCCTACTAACCACCTAGTCAGTATCTACAGTAGTCATCCATAGGTACCTAATACATCGATCCATCCCACACCTTCACCAAAAACCAACTACCAATGCTAGTGAGAATAGTAAGGTAAGGTAGTCACCTGCCACACGCACAACCGGCACTAACAAACGCAGATCACAAGCCGGACTTGGACTAACCTGACGAATCCTTCCCAATTTAACACATGCATATAGCCATATACACGAGATGATGAGTTGGAAGGAAAGGGAAGGGAAGGGAAGGGAAGGAAAGTGGGGTTAAGCAAACTAACTAACAAACTAACTAATCAACTAGTGACAAACTCTGCAAGAGTTAGCAAGCGCTATACTGACCAATTATTAGTTAGTAGTGAACAGTGAGGAGTCACAACCCCAACCCCAACCCCAGGGTTATACTACGGAAATGCTAAGGCTGCACCCCGCAGCTCCCCGGGAAGCCCGGACGTTGGTAGACTCGTAAGGCAGCCGTCTAACTAACTGATTAATTAATTAATAGTAGTCCGTGCTAGGCTACTTATCTAGTAACTAGTAACTACCGTGTGGAAGCAGATGAAGTGTCGGGAAGTGCCGGATGAGTTGAGGAATTTAGATGAGTAGTATTAGATAATTGATTGACTGTTTACTTAACTAGTAGTAGTCTACTATATCTAGGTTATAGTTGGATTACTATATGAACTATAAGTGGGAGAGTTTATGGGGACAGGGAGAAGGTAAGGTAGTATTGGGGGCGGGAAGGATGGATTTCTATTTCGGTTTGTTTGTTTCAATAGTGAGTCTGAGGTATTTTATCTCACCAGAGTTACTTTCTTCGATAGTTGTAGGACTACGGGCACGTGTACAGGTTTAGTTTTTGTAAATTGTGTGTGTGTGTGTGTGCTTGTCTTCCCTATTGATGGTATGAGTATAAGCGCTGCAAAAGTGATCGGCAAAGGTGACAAGAAGTCACTAACTACTCCTACGACCCACTAGTTACTTGCATGTTCACGAACCACATCGCTGCTACTGCCAGTGCCGTGACAGCATGTGAAGAAGTCTCAGATTTCGTAAGACTCTCCCATCTGCTTGACAGACAGACAGACTTACCTCGGCCTGTGCACATGTCCATCCATTTCATGCCCATGTTTCATCCCAATCTACTGGTCCATGTGCAGACACACGCCTCCACGTTTCTCCGCCAGTAGATCCTTCAACACCGCTCATCCTCAGACAACTTCTACTCTATTTAACTTTTCGGAGCAGAACCATGCCTGTCTTCGGCCAGCTATAGCATGCTATAGCAGACCGTGAATCTCCACCGGGCTTCCGCTCCGAATGGAGATGGGGCCAAATTTGGCACTCACTTGCGCAACGGACAGGCACCGAGTCGGAACAAAGGATGCGGAAGAGAGGAGACATGGTGCCCGGTTGCTTGGCTGGCTTCATTTGCTATCGCGAGGATGCTGGAGAATGTGCTTGTTGTCTGACTTTACCCCGCTTCTTGCTTTTTCTCCCCTGATGCTCTTGATGGGGAATAGGGGTGGGTATGTGATATGAGTATAAAAGGAGGGTCGGAGGCGCGGTTGGATAGAGTCAGTGTGCGCATTGCAAAAGCCCGTTGGTCTCACGTCTTTGGTTGGCTCAATTGATATATATACTGCAGGATGTTCTCTGGACGGTTTGGTGTGCTTTTGACGGCACTCGCTGCGCTGGGTGCTGCAGCGCCGACACCGCTTGATGTCCGCAGTATGTGCGCCTGATGTGAGGTAGTTGGATGGGACTGACAAAGGGTCTGAACAGGTGTCTCGACTTCCACGCTGGATGAGCTGCAATTGTTCGCACAATGGTCTGCCGCAGCCTATTGCTCGAATAATATCAACTCGGACAGCACCAACTTGACATGCACAGGCGACGCCTGTCCATCAGTCGAGGCGGCCAATCCCACGATGTTGCTTGAGTTCGACCTGTATGTTGCCCTGATCACTGGAATAGAACACGGCTAACTGATTAGAACGAATGACTTTGGAGGCACAGCCGGTTTCCTGGCCGCGGACACCACTAACAAACGGCTCGTGGTCGCCTTCCGGGGAAGCAGCACGATTCAGAACTGGATTGCCAATCTCGACTTCATCCTGCAAGATAACGACGACCTCTGCAGTGGCTGCAAGGTCCATACCGGATTCTGGAAGGCATGGGAAGCCGCTGCAGACGAGCTGACGAGCAAGATCAAGACCGCGATGAGCACGTATTCGGGCTACACCCTCTACTTCACGGGGCACAGTCTGGGCGGCGCACTGGCTACGCTGGGAGCGACTGCTTTGCGGAATGATGGATATAGCGTCGAGCTGGTGAGTGCTTCTAGAAAGTGATTGAGCAACATTCGATTCTGACAGTCAATAGTACACCTATGGATGCCCTCGAGTCGGAAACTATGCGCTGGCCGAGCACATCACCAGTCAGGGATCTGGAGCGAACTTCCGCGTTACACACTTGAACGACATCGTTCCCCGGTTGCCCCCCATGGACTTTGGATTCAGCCATCCAAGTCCGGAATACTGGCTTAACAGTGGCGATGGGGTTAATGTCACGGCGTCGGAGGTTGAACTCATCGAGGGAATCAATTCGACGGCGGGAAATGCAGGCGAAGCAACAGTGAGCGTTGTGGCCCACTTGTGGTATTTCTTCGCAATTTCCGAGTGTCTGCTATAGCTGAACGAACCATCAGCTGAGTGACGAGAGAAGTGTATATAGTTGTTTTCCGTATTCAGTATATAATAAAGCGGAGAAGTGGTGGTGGTGAGACACAGTGAGATCTCATTACGTAGCAGTAAAACCACGTGTTGGAGGCACTGTTCCTCCACTTGCAGTTGCGGCCATCAATCATCTTCTTCTCCTTACTTTCGTCCACCACAACTCCCATCCTGCCAGCTGTCGCATCCCCGGGTTTCAACCACTTTCGCCTCCGGGGCCTTCGTGGTTCTACTATATCCCACTCGACGGCTGACGTTCTCAACCTCCATCCTGCGCCGCCGCAAATTCTCCCCGAGTCGGTCAGCTCACTCGAAACCGCCGCCCGCATCGACCTCACCGACCGTTTGCGATCGCCCCATCCGTGCAGCCATGTTCCCTGCCCCGACACTCTGATTTGACGCTCAATTGACTTCCGTGGCATACATACATCCAGCAGCATATGATTACAGCTCTCCCGTGCCAGCCATGCTATTCTTCCGCGGCGGAGTTAACAGTCCGCGCCGGCGCAACCAAGAAAAAGCGATCTTCTGCACCATCCTCATCATCTACGCACTATACTTCCTCTTCTTTGCCGGGAGCTCCGATCCTAAACGCACTGAGACTTCTGTGGAGGATGTGGTGAAGGGAGGCCCGCATCGGGACTCGCGGTCGGGGAAGGCATCCCCGTCCGCCTCGGCTTCGCGACAGCCTCAGGCTTTGGACAAGGATATGGTGGTGGCTAGTATGAAGGGCGACGATGTCTCATGGCTATACACCTACTTTCCCGAATGGCATAAAAGCATCTACGTGGCGGATGACAAGAAGGCGCCATTGACAGTGGCATTGAATAAGGGGAGGGAATCGATGGTGTATCTGACGTGAGTCTCCGTGTCTTGGCCATTTTCGGGGCACCAACAAACTTACTGGTATAGGTATATAATTGATAATTACGACAACCTGCCAGACTCGATCCTCTTCATCCATTCACAAAGATACCAATGGCACAACGACGACCCCTACTACGATGGTGTGCCGGTTCTCCGCAACTTCCAGGTCCCGTATCTCCAGAAACAAGGCTACGTGAATCTGCGCTGCGCCTGGGTTCTGGGATGTCCGGCGGAGATTCATCCCCTCTCCGATACACATCGCAACGACGTCCACGCAGGGGAGTACTTCAAGACTGGATTCATGGAATTGTTCCCGGGGGCGGAGGTTCCTGAAGAAGTGGGGGTTTCATGTTGCGCCCAATTCGCCGTCACGCGCTGGAAGATCCGCGAGCGGCCTAAGAGTGACTATGTGCGATACAGGAAGTGGTTGACTGAGACGACATTACCTGATGATCTCAGCGGGCGGATAATGGAATACTCATGGCACAGTATGTCCCCTTGTTTGTTCCAGCGACGAGGAGAACTAACTAACAGCAACAGTGATCTTCGGCAAGGACCCGGTCTACTGTCCGACGGCGGAAGAATGCTACTGCAAGGTGTTTGGACTATGCGATTTGGATTGTCCGACCGAGGGAGATTGCGCTGGCCGCTATGTTCTCCCGCCATACTCGTCTCTTCCAAAGGGGTGGCCGTATATCGGCTGGAAGGGTCAGAAGCAAGACCCTAGCAAGGGACTTCCGGAGGCATGATCGGATACCTGCAATCTCACAGGTCAGATGAGATGTTCGAGTATACATCATGTTGTGACTCGGGGTATACACACTGCTCACTGAGATCGAAAATCCGGGACTCACTACAAGCGTGATCAATGCTGTTGGTAGGATCAGAGCCGCAGCACATCTGGCAGAACAGGTGAAGCGGCAGCATCGCTGACCGTTGTATCCCCACTGGAACCGCCTTGGAGGATATCCCAGATCTCGACTCCTCCACCGCTGCCAGACCCAGTTTGGCAACACCTAAAACAGGAACTATGGCATATAACATACTATTGGCATCTTCGACGAGCGAATGCTGTCATTGACAACTACTGATGTATTATAACAAAACCACTCCCATTCCATGTGAAGTAATATCTACCAAAATATACTACTCCGTCTATCAGATTTCGGATTTCATTTTCCATCAAGTACCGTCTTCCTCAAAACAAGAATAAGTAGCTGTGCACTAAGTAGGTAATTAATCTTTGCTCCTACCTGACTATTTCCGATAGGCCCATGATTTGCGCCTCAGGACATAATTCCATTGTCTCAGGCCTCGTTCCCCAGGTACATACTAATCAGCATCCACTCAACATCAAACCCAATCAGTCAGATTCAGACCCATCCCAGCAAGACATCTGATATTCACATCAGACGAACCGAGCTGACCTTCAACGTTACTGGCAGTGACCGTGCCAAATAACTAACCTTGTCTACTTAATTTGGTACTCATTGCCACTAACTATGTACTGGAAGTACTTTGCAAAATAGTTAGACAAGAGCAGAGTAGAGCAGAGCAGTTTCCATTAATTAGTTGTCCAACCAGTATGGATAATTGAAATGGACTAAATCCTCAGCTACGGTTCATGGCTATTCGACACATGTTAGTAAGTAACTGCGGGGATTGATTTTATTAATATCTACTTTGATTAGTGTTTGAGAGTATATCGATGTGGATGTGAGCTTACAGATGGGTTAATACTTGGTAATTCATCTTATTATTCTATGCGGTGTAACGTACGAATCTAGTAAGGGCGGATTTTATTTCTCTATTGTATAGTTAGTACAGGGAACACACGCAGAATAGTAGTAGATGGTGGTTTTGATCGATCAGGAACGGTACAGTACGAGGTGTCCTGGAGATGGGGACCATCAGGGAGCGGGTTGTAGCTTGACGTAGTTAGAATACCTCAAGGTGGAAGTACTAAGATCACGGGAATAGAATCTTGAAAGCATGTGTCTTATCGAATGCCTACGAATGCCTACGAATGTATTGGATGTATGTCTACAATTTGCATGCAGTATGGAAGCCAGACCGGCAAAGACACCACCACTAACATAGGAAAGAACTTTTATTATCTCGGCTCATGCGTGACAGTATACTCGACATTTTTCTTGATGATCATCTTCGTGCTTTCCGAACTAGCCACACTATCTCCATCCGTTCGACTACTGCCATCGTATGCAGTAGCGCTGACAATGCCGCTGGATCGCTCTGGCACGAACGTAGGTTGTGAGTGTCGTGGATTGTTCATGCCGTGACTAATCTCTTCGTGGTTATCCATCGACTGCAAGACGTAGCTCTGTGATTGCTTCGATACGTCTCGGGCGTATTTGCCTGACTTGGATCTGGCGCTGCTGGTACCAAGGGTGACTTCGCCTGCGTTGCCGTAGGTGACACTAATGGCGCGCATGAAGGGGGCAAGGCAAAAAGAGGTGCACACGATGAGGGCATAGTTCATGCCCATTTGGGTCCAGACGTAGGCGTCGATGATGTCCAGGGTAGGATTCTCGGAGTAGGCATAATTATTGAGATGATATAGATGTAGAGAGGTGAATACGATAAGTCTATGTAGGCATTGAGTCAGACTGTGGTGCTTGTGTATGGCGGGGACCGCTTACGGTAAACGAACGGCGAAAGAGGAGAGGACGATGAGCTTTCGCGTTGTTGGCATCTGCAGACTTTTGACGAGAAATATCGAGAACAGGAAAAGCATGAGCTCGATGGTGCTGTCCATCACACCAATGTATTCCCATTTTTGGAACTAGTGAGGTGGCTGTTAGTGTAACTGCAAGGGAATGAAGCGAAGGAATTCATACTAAACCAGTACAGTGGTCAATAGGTCTCGCCCATGGCCTGTTCAGTTCACAATTGACAAGGATGGTCAAAATCGAAGACAGAACCCAACACGTACTGAATCCCAGTATCCCGTAAAGTATGAGATGGTGGATGCGCTGGGGAGTCAACCGCGAGAGCATCGCAAGCACACAGCACTTGGACAGAAAGACCGTTATCAAGAACAAAGTATCTGTAGCAGCGGTGGTCTGCATGGATATGATTCCTGATTAACTCTTGCTCTCGCTTCGAACCATATGACGTACCCGCTGAACCTTCACGACCTGATCTGAAGAAAGAAGCCCGATAGATGTCCCGAATCCTTTAGCAGAGTTTGACATGACCAGTGAGGTTTGAATAATGGCGAAGGTCTGTTCGTAACCAGTGATTAGGATTCCCTTTACATTGATATTCTTGGAGACAAGTGAAGCTTACCGTAGCAACAAACAATAGATAGTCATCTCGTCCAAACCCCGGGCTGAGTATTGTTCTGACATACACGCGGATAGCCAAGCAGATCAAGGTCATGACCAGGGCCAAAGTCCCAACAACGATCACAATGCCGGCATGGTGACTCCCATCAATGACCACAAGTGGCTTCCCCGACGCCGTCATGACCCAAGCCACCCGAAGATGTCAGCAAGCGACCGTGAATCGCCTATCGTCTCGCGTACTCTGAGAGACTTAAGAGATCAGGTTAAAATCCCCTTAATGCAGGGTCCCTCGAATATAAGCCCAGTAGATAAATGAACATGCATGCAGGCTTTAGGTGCGTCCCAAAGCGAACGTAACGCCATATACCATATCATCGGGCTCAAGACCATGGTGGCTAGGCCAGATAGGTTATCAAGGATGAGCCTCCGGTTCTCGAAGATTGGTGAAATTGAGACTTGTTATTGGCCCAGAGTAATAGTACAAAGGCTCGGCTGGAGCGTATGGAAGGATTCGTGACCCAAATTCATAGACTGGGCCAGGATGTGCTGAGAGGGACGAACGGTGCTTGTCCATACGGCTGATGTTCGGAATCCAAAACCCCTGGAACGTTGGGAGTAGCTACATCCGATCCTGCCCGTAGCAAAGTTAATAGCGGAGGAAGGAAGCACTTGCAGGGATGTATACTACCTTGTCGTTTAGTGTGATTGAAACGCGCAATCACATCGCATTCGTCTCAAACCATGGCAGACTAGCTATCCTAGGCTCGACTAGACTGCCACTACCCCGTGCTAGTATTCAGACCGATGTTCCGTCGAGGCGAGCTGAACATGGTTCGATCGTAATCGATGCAATGGAAGGCGGTTGCCTCGCGGAAATGAACGATCCCGAATCGCTGATAAGGTTGCAGCCTGGCTTCCTAAACGTAGTGCTGACTGGTGTGATTTAAGACAGGAGCGGGCGTCCTTTGGGATCCACAAGGAGCGCTCCGGGGAATAGCGGCGCTCCCGTTGAGCGCCGGGGGACTTGCCCGGATCAGTTAGGGCTCGTGGGAGAAGCGCTGGTAAGCTCCCGGTGTTCAAGTGGGCCGCGGCGGGCTTATCTGGCGAACAAGATCCGGCCGGGCCATCGGCGCGATATGAAATATAAATTTGGATCCAGTAGTGATCATATCTTGCCATTTGAGTTTCGTAGTATTATGAGTGGTTGAATCAAACATACGAAACAAAGAAAAACTTTTCGAGATTAACCCCACTGTGGATAGGTCAGGAAGGATTAAGATCCTGGCCGTCCCCTATACATGAATTGCCAATCAACATAGATTCGGACTCCATTGCGCCGGCCAAGTGAAGGTGCAGGCACTTAGGACAGTGACGCAGCTGATAGGCTGGTGCAGTGGAGACCTCCAAGTTTGACCTGTTACTGAACCAGGATCATCGAAATGGAAAGAGGTGGCGTGTCCATGCAGCAGGACAACAACGACTCAATTTGACAACCGATCAAATCAAATTTCGCGTTTGACCAGGGCCACGGGCGGCACATAAGTTTTCCGCCCATACAACGCATAGTAGATGATGGAGAAAATTAGCATACCACCATACATGAGTGAGCTCCAGTTCATGGTCTGGGGATCCACAGTCGAGTAAAGGGGGAACATGACGAAAACGAATTCGGGAATGAGGAAAGCCAGGGCCCCGAGGTTTACCCAAAGTCCCCATCGGCCTAGTGACCACCGATGTGGAGGCAAAGGCTCCCCGCGAATTCTTTTCCATGCGACACAGGAAACGGTAACGATGTAGGAATTCAACAAAGCTCCGACAGTGAGGGTGATCAAGGCATCCAGGGCGACCGTCGAGCCGATGTTGATGAGTGATAGCAGCATCGTTAGCACGAGAGACACTAGAACAGCATTGAGGGGGATGTTCCAATTCGGATTGACCTGCATGCCTATCAGTACTTGATGTATTAAAGCTGGTGCTAATCAAGAGGTGGGAGCCCATACATAACCGAAAACGCTAGCCAGTGGGACGCCCCCATCACGGGCGAATGACCAGAGTTGACGAGACGCAGTGGCGACCTCAGTAATAACACTGGCAATTAGCGACATGGTGATAATTGCAGTCATTGCATTTGTAGCGGCGTAACTCTTGGTGGCATTGAAAAAGACCTGAATGAAAGGGTAGCCGGTAGCGGAGTCGAGAACCTCATCCACATTACCCAGGGTGAAACACAAAGTGACCATAACGACAAAGGCCAAGACACCATTCAAAGAGCACGCCGCCATGATAGCCTTGGGAAGGGTCGTGGAAGCGTCTCGAACTTCCTCGGCTGCGTACTGCGTTAGCATATCTAGCTGATCGAGCCAGAGACTTTACTCACACATGTGAACAGTACAGTCGTAGCCAATCATGGCAGTAATAGCAGTGATTAGACCGACCATCGTTGCGGTACCATTGCTATTCCAATCGCCACCGTTTGTGAACTCGGTGAAGACCGTCTTTGCGTCCTTGATGGGTGCCAGCACCCAGAGGGGTATAATCACAATGAAAAACCCGGCAACGTGGAGGATCAGAATAAAGGCTTCAACGAGAGGGAGCTTCTTGGCTAGGAAGGTGTTGAAGAGGACCGAGAAAAGAGTGATGGCGATCGTAATGAGAGTACCGTGCCACCGTTTAGAGACATAATCTGGGTAATTCAAGATAACCAGCCCTTGAATAATCGTACCTGCTAGAAAAGCAATTGACACAATGGCGCATTCCCAACCCGTGGCACAGAGCCATCCTAAATGCGACCGTGCTTGTTAGGCTCAGCCATTCCTGGCGGAAAGCGTCACATACCAGTGATATAACTCAAGAACTTCTGGTACTTCCTAGGAGCAAACTCTGAGACCCAGTGATACTGACCACCAGCAGTGGGTGCCCTATGAAAAGATCAGCTGGTGTATAGTTTGAGGATGAAGTGCATCACTTACATGGAAGCCATTTCCGCAAGACTGGCGAACAGTAGCAACACGCCAACCGAAACCACGATGAATCCCCAGATGAAGCCAGCAGTACCGCCATCAACCAGAGGTGAACTCATCATACTGTCCCAATATCAGTACTATGTAATTATCTACGAATACAAGGTAACTTACGTCAGCACGACCTCCCATGAAGCAATGAGAGTACATCCAAAGGCAACGATCGAAATGAATCTAAAATTTCTCTGAGGACACCATCAGAAGCAGCTTTTGTCTGAGCGGGCAGATAACGAACCCTGAGGACTTGTTCCTTTCCCAACGCTTGCATATCCCTTTGGTCGGCCATAGTGCCGATATACTTCTGGGCGACATGGCCTTTGGCAATTCCTTCATCAGCGAATACAGTGGAAATATTATTTCCACCCTTGGTGGTTGTGAGTTCAACGCTGTCCGGCATGTCTTCGGTGTCTCTCTTGTCTGTCTTCTGAGATTTGGATCTTGTAAAGAATTGGCACCAATTTTCAAGGCGAGACAGAGTAGCTATATTTCAACCCAAAGCCCTTAGGGCCCTGCATCATGCATCCGGATTAGCCAATCCGTCATTTCCTGACGAATTCCCAGAAGGGAAACTCTGCCCTTCACCTCAGTCATCGACAGGGGTTTAGGGGTAGCCTAGAAGCCATCGATGCGGGTGAGAAGCTTCAGTAGCCAAATGCAGCTGGCTCGAATTCGACCTGGGTTGGCTGCGATAAGAGGAGCTTCATCAAATCCTGGGTGTTGCACTATCAAGGTCGACCCACCCGGCGTTCTCAAGCTAGAGCGTTGGCGTGGGCTAAGTGGACTAGTGCTAATCTAACGCCCTTGGGGGGAGGACCGCGCCATATCATCCCGCGTCGGTTGCAGTAGTATTTCGTCCGAGCATAGATTTTTCTCCGATTATTTCAGCCTTAGTAAGTCTTTCGTGTGGGAGATGCCATGGTCTCGGTGAGCTCAAGCTGTCGTTTTAGGACTCTAGGAGGCTTTAAAGTGCGACCGAAGGCCAACCATTCTCTTACTGCGATAGTGAGTCTTCAGACACTTGCCCATCTATGGATCAGCCAGGTACTCGACTATAGTGACCTGGGGAGACACTGAGTCTTCCTTTCTTCCAGCAGAAGTAAACATTTAGTAGCCGATAAAAGAGGATATCTTAGCTTTGACATCTCCTGACTGACGCATCAAGCCACTATTGTCCAGTCCGGTGGCCCCTAAGCAGTCAGAGCCAGACACTGGTATGCCCAGTGTGGAAAGTAACCCATCGACTAATAGAATCAAACAGCACCCTCCCTGCCACGTGACTGTCAACAAGCAACTCACCAGTCATGAATTACTAACCCAACGACGTCATCGCTGTATTCCCCGCATCCACCAACACTTCTATACAGCTTCCAGAACATCCTCCTGCTTTGAACGTTGACCCCATCCAAAGGGTTTTGTGTTACTGGAAGGAGCACAATGGCGGAAACGTATCCCATTGGTACACGCAAAGAATGCGAACGTCTGGTCCGGGACTGGGGCTTCAAGCATGTCTTTACTTGGGCGGACGGAAGGTGAGTAGATGAAAACCATGGTTGTTGTGCTGTGTATCTCTTAGATCCTATCAATATTACTATAACATTATGTCTAGATGCTATCATGATTGAAGTCCTTGGTAGTGCTAATACTGTCCTAGCAATGCCCATTACCCACCACACTCCCATGGCGGCGTCACAACCCATCTGATACGCCAAGGCACTCTAACAATCACCTATCCGGATGACAATGCTAAGTTGCATAATGGGGAGGTGAAGAAGGAGACGTTCGGGGTCGGTGCGAGACTGGATGTACCGGCTGGGAAGTTGCACGAGGTGTGGATTGGCGATAGTGGGTGCGAGTATGTTATTGGAGAATAGTCATATGTGAATGTGGGTTACAGCTTGTTCCTAACGGTTTATGATCACTTGAGCCATGTGTTGTATTAAGAGTTTGCTCTATTGTCTAATCTATAGACATCAAATGGTATCTCGCAGGGGTCCGCCAATTTTCCATGTATGCAGTTCTTTGCCATCTATTTTTGTTGCGTAATATAATCAATCATTAATCATGCTCATCTAGTGAGTAAATCGGAAATCGAGTCTGCAAGGCGATCAATTAGAAAGTTTACCTGGCAATAGTTTGCAAAAGGAAGCTTACCGCTTGTTTCCAAGATCCTTATTAGCTGCCAGATATTCCTCCCTCTCTTCGCTGGACATGGCATTCCAACGAGCAGCGTTGTATCTAGCATCATAGTTAGCATTACAGTAAGTAGTATCGGGGAGTTCGGTGAGCCATACTTGTTGCGCCAGATGTAGTAAAACTTGGCTCCAATGAATAAAGCCATGCTAAACACACACAAAGCAATCAGAACCTTATTACCCACACGGTAGTAAGGCTTGTCCTTTGCTTGATAGATCTGCAAGAGGGTTAGTAATGAGCAACAATGCGGGACATTATTTCACTGACCTGACTGGCAATGATACTAGATGCTTGGACCATCATGTTGTATACCGCACTCGCAACCGTGCGTGTACGGACCGAGCCGGCGTTCCGAGAGGTCATGGCCACAATGATTGCATGTACGTAAGGTGCACCAATCAATAGCGCATTGATGATCCACCGCGCCCATGCACTAGCTCCATCAGGCAGAACTTCGAGCGTAATGAGCAAGACCAAGCACCAAAACTCACTCACGACACCGAGAAGTAGACGCTGGTTGAACCGTTCTGAGATCCACGTCCAGAACAGTAGGTTGATGATGAAGATGACATATGCGGGGATGGTCAGGAGGTTCGTCTCGAAGGTCCCAAAACCAAGCGACTTCAGCTCCAGGGTAATGTAATTGGTGGCAGGTGTGTTGGGGATCATCCATGTCAGGCCAAGCAGATAGATGGGCCACATGTCGTAGTCGCACAGAGCATGCCAAAGCATCTTCGGTGTTACCGCCTGACGGTTGTGCATGCTTCCCTTGCTGGGATCGTCACGGAGCACACGGTTGACGAGAATCTTCTCCTCGTGCTCGTTGAACCAACCGTCCTTACCGCGGAAGCCGCCTTTCGTCTGGGTGGGAGACGCAGGCATCCAAAATGCGGCGATGATTCCGATGATTCCTGTAATAAGACCTTCAAAAGCGAACAGATAGCGCCAGCCTCCAGTATAACCGTTGGAGCCGTGAATGTGGAGGAAGCCGTAAGCCAGGAAAGCGCCAACGATAGATGTGGCTTCGTAAGAAACCCAGAAGTAACTCAATCGTTGCGGTAGCTCTTTAGACTTGTAGAAGAAGGACAGGAAAAGAATGGTGTCGGCGATGCTAGAAGTTGTTAGGAACATCACCCAAGCTGAAAGGTGTAGCATAAGACTTACAATCCTCCCTCGAGGCAGCCGAGGAGCGCTCTGCAGACGAAATACCCGGCCCTGTTCTTCAAAAATGCCTGGAATGCTGCGACGAAACTCCAGGCGACCATCTGAATGGGAATCCAGCGGTCCGGACCGACCTTCTTAGAAAGTAACTGCGAAGGGAGTTCGGAAAACAGGAACGTAAGGTAGAAAATCGTCTGTCCGGTATTGTAATCGTTCGTGGTCATTCCGAGGTCCCCGAGCATGCTGTCCGAGTTTGCTTGTACAATATTGCCTCTGTCAAGCTGGAGTGCGAAAAAGGTAACGCATGCGAATGTACAAACTCGGATGTCAATCTATTGCGCTTAGCTAGGTTCCGCCGCATATGGGCTGGTATGGATGGTTGAAGTTACCTTCTTGATTAGTTTCTTTTCTTCTTCTTCGGTCCATTCAAAGTCTGGATCCCAGCGATGCGCGCTTTCATATTCGGGGATAGGCTTGTAGAACCTCGGGTCTTCGGTCGTGTCGAAAGCACAGTCAGACAACTGCTTTACGACTCTGTGGTCGGAGACTGCAAGTGAGGATGATGATGTCGACGCTGTTGCGACACCGGGGGTTTTCTTGGTGTCCTCGTTCACGGAGGCCGTGTCCGCGGGGACTTCCTTGACACCGTCTGTGGTCATCTCGCCTGTAAGCAAGGTGGTGAGAGGCAGATTAACAGTGAAGGGCCGGCTTCGGGTGGTTGAGCTCAAGGAATACAAGCGACCCAGGGGACATCGGGCCTTTTTGACGTGTCCATCGCCGGTCAACAGCTGTCGAAGCTCATCACGCAATACTTTGTTAAAGTGTCAGCACGATGTACTAGTTGCTAGCACGATAGCTGTGGATAGCTATACGTAGCCAATTGTCGTATGAGTGGGTAAGGTTAGGCAACCTAGAACATGGAGCGCTTTGATGTGCAACATGAAAAGGGCAGCGTGACGGGGCGAACGTCAATCGCGGCCGAGAAACCCGCGTAAAGGTTAATGTGCCATGATTCAAGGGCCGCAGAATCTGATATGGGCCTTACTTGTTAGTAGCTTGAGACTTAACCGATCTCGAGCAAAAGTCCCGGCAGGGGATGTAATCACGCAAGGGGAGCATAACTGACGTTATGAGGAGCAAGTAAGGTTAACGGACAAGTGCCGGAACTAAGCTTAGCGGCTGCTCCAGATCTCCGCAGCTGATGGCAAAGAGTCCAATAATAGCTGCCAGATTGTATCAGATTCGCCAGAAGTCCATGTCACCATCGCATTGGCTTATGATGATATGTTGGGGGCTTTAGATGGCAACATTGCAGTCTTTGCTGATTGGCAAGAATAAGCGGCTGATGGTGGGGGAATCTGATACGAATTGTGTTTTCATCAAATTTTATGAAAATCAAGCTGAGCATCTTGCATGTTGGTAGAAGCAGTTTGGGGACATTTGGCGCGATTTCACTACCAGACAGCAGTACCACCACACATACCGCGCAAAGTATCAGTAAATCATATCATTCAGAGACTTCACTCATAAGTAAGAGACAGTGAAAATGCAGTAAATTATTGAGATAAAGCCTTAGTGGGGGGATAAGTCTGGATTGCATTCGCCTGGCCGGCGAGTTTAATTGGGGCGAGTTGCGCGAAGCAACAGCGCTATCACGCCATGCTTGGCCCGCTTGACTTGCAGCACAACCACCTCCTCTTCTCTTCCTCCCACGCACTACATTGACCGCATTAAATGCTGCACAGGCTCGACGCGAGGGCGCCAGAGACAATGTTCGTTTTAACTGGACTTTGATGATTCAATCCGCAGCATATCCAAATATAGTCAAGGGCAACTGGCCAGCCATTCATTAGTCATGTCGGACTGCAGCCGTTTGTCGGTTTCAAGTGAACACGACAATTTGATAGCCAGCACTGACGTTTAACTTCCTTGCATTATCATTGCACCATCGACATGTCGGATCGGCGAGTCATGCTGGCTTACATCTTCCCGTGGCTCGCGTAACTACTCGTCTGAGTTCCAAGTATATCCGCGACTGCAGTTATCTCCGTGATTCCTGAAAGCCGGAAAATGGCGTCAATCCATACCCCGCAGGGATTGCGTGACAAAACACGGATATTCGGAATGGTCAGTAGAATATATATGGATGAAGGCCTCTGTGCAGGATGCAGTTTAGAGATCACCACAAGAGCAGCAAAGCTGTCATAGTTACACCTGCAGACATCGATCAATATGGCCCCCTCTCTGGTTGAGGACACTCCTCTGTCGCTTCGGGCGGCACCCAAGTCTACGCTCAAGACCGATGCTGGTTTCAATAAGGAGAACGTGATTGGCTATGGGGAGGCTTACAAGCATGATGATGAGCTCAAGGGCACTGAGAAGCAGCCGCCAGCTTCTTTCCCCCACTATCTTCCTGTCTGGGACAATGAAACAGAGAGGTATCCTAATGCCTTAACCACTCACTTCTTTCTTCATTTCAGCCACTGACAAGCATAGATACCCTCCACTCCAGCCCTTCGAGCACTACGACCACGGAAAGGATGCCGATCCGACCTTCCCCGACCTCCTACCCAAGGACAAAGCCAATATCGACGACATTACACCTACTATTGGCACCGAGATCCGTGGTGTCCAGCTGAGCCAGCTGACCAAGGAAGGAAAGGACCAGCTGGCCCTATATGTTGCTCAGCGGAAGGTTGTCGGTACGAATCCCCTCTCTGTAAGATGAGAAGACTTTCCACTAACAAACCATATCAGCATTCCGCGACCAAGACTTCGCGCATCTTCCCATCGAGAAAGCCCTAGAATACGGCGGCTACTTCGGCAGACACCACATCCACCAGACCTCTGGAGCACCCAAGGGCTTCCCCGAGATCCACCTGGTGCACAGAGGCGCCGATGACAGGAGTGGCGCTGAGTTCTTGTCCCAGCGAACCAACACCATCACCTGGCACTCGGACGTGACATTCGAGAAGCAGCCCCCTGGCACAACTTTCCTGTACATCCTGGACGGCCCGACCAGCGGTGGAGACACTCTCTTCGCCGACATGGCGCAGGCATACAGACGTCTATCACCTGAGTTCCGTAAGAGACTGCACGGGCTGAAGGCCGTCCACTCTGGCATTGAGCAGGTCAACAACAGTTTGAACAAGGGAGGCATTGCCAGACGAGAACCAATTACTTCCGAGCACCCGATTGTCAGGACTCACCCGGTAAGTACACATCCCAACTTTCCCTCTAAAATCCAGGGCTAATAGCATTATCCAGGTCACCGGAGAAAAAGCGCTCTTCGTGAACCCTCAATGTAAGTACCACTATCACAACACCCCTTTTTCTACTCTAAGAGACACACTAACAGGAGCAGTCACACGATACATCGTCGGCTACAAGAAGGAAGAATCCGACTACCTTCTCAAGTTCCTCTACGACCACATTGCTCTCTCTCAGGATCTCCAGGCTCGGGTCAGATGGCGTCCTGGCACTGTTGTCGTTTGGGACGTAAGTGTACCCTCACTACCTAGTTGGAAGAGGAGAATCTAACAGATGTAGAACCGCGTTGTTACCCACTCTGCCCTTTTCGACTGGGAAGATGGCCAGAGACGACACCATGCGAGAATCACTCCGCAGGCGGAAGCGCCGTATGAGACGCCATTTGAGGGTTAGCTGCACTGCATCCACAATCTACACTAATGAAGTGCACGATGGCAGCAGGACTGGCCTAGCTATGAGTTTACAGTACGGAGCATGAATATAAGAAGCTTATGATCAGCATGGTGTGCCGCAGTCCAGAACATGCCCACTAGTAATATTTCTTGGAACAGCACCTAGCAGCACCTTGCCAGTCATGAAACCCACATCCCCTTCCCTCACACACGTACCACCATACCAGCAATAACAACGCGACACATCATCCCCACTCATCCAGACAAAGAACCAGAATCGACAGACACCCCTTCACCTCTCTTATCCTCATTATCCCTATTATCCCCCTGACCCCTTACACCAACCCCACCACCTAAACTAGACAATGAACCAGAAACAGCAACATCCCCAGGCGGACGAATCCTAATAGCCGGGGCCACACCAACCCGAATCCAAGGCCCAGTCCGTTCGCCCGTCCCCGTCACATCCTCAATATAAAACGCCTCTTCTTCGGGATGCGTTTCTGGATCGAGAATTCTTTCGGGGTGAGTGTCTGTACTAGATTGGTTATTGTCGTTGTTGTGTGTAGTAGTAGTAGCGGGAGTGATAGTTGTAGGATCATTTGTAGGATTGGTTGATTGAGATGGAGGCGATGGAGGAGCATGTTCGAGGTGTTCCCAGGTGATGGTGTTGCTTTCGTCGTCGCTGCTGGTGGATGGTGTTGTTGGTGGCATTGTTGATCGGAGTGTGTGTGTAGATAGTAGTGGGTAGTTAGTTTAGTTTGGGATAGGATGGATGAGGTTGTAGTTGTAGTTGTGGTGGAGAGAGAAGTCCGACAGTGTCAAGTAGAAGTGTGTATGTGTATCTATTGCCTCGTTATTCGGTTAGTATAACGGAATCATCGAATAAACAAGTAGTGAATATAACAGAATTGTATCTCACCTGCAAGACGAGATCCAAACACACCATCACCACTCTGATGTGAGTTCAGTGTAGTGTAACCACACCTACGTACTACTCAATATGACTCCCGTAGAAACCAGGTGACTCCTCTCCCTCCATTCACCATCCCCAACCCGAACAGGAAAGAACAACCCTCTCTTCTCCTCTCTCATCCTCACAACAATACACCCATCCAGACCATTATCAACAAACCAATCGACAAATTTATCACCTCTCAAACCTCCACAACAACCCAACCCTCCACTCCCGAAACACCCTCGCCGAAGCCGGCAACATGGCATTCCTCTCCTCCAACACGCCCACCAACTCCCTATACAATTCCACACCCGGAAGCCTCACCTCCTCAATCGCCAACGACTGACTTCCCTTCCCCACCTCGGGATGTAACACCTCCTCAACATTATCGATGTGCCGGTAGAATACCTTCATGGCGAGTTGCGCGGCGGTGCTGTGTGATGCGCTGCTCGTGGAGTATCGGAGGGAGGGGTTGAAGGGCCATATCTATTCCAATACAATCCCTGATATTAGTATGTATATCATTGAGTATGGGGTGTGGGTAAGGGAGGGGAGGTTACGAGTAATCCATCTTTCTTGCCACAGTGAATGACGAATCGGCGGTAGCTTTCGCGTTCGATGAGTTCGAGGAGTTGTGCGGTGAGGACGGTTTCGAGGGGGTGGGATTCCCATGTTGCTGTTTCTGTTTCGGTTTCTTCCGAGTCTTGGGTTGGGGAGTGGTCGGCGGATAGGCTGGTTTTGAAGAGTCGGTAGCCGTTGGCGATGGGGTCGGGGAGGCCGAGTTGGGTGGTGCAGGTTGTACAGATGATAATTTCTGGTTCAGGTTCTGTATCTGTACCTGTCTTTGGGTTTTGTTGTGTTGGTGTTGAGTCTTGAGATGGAACCTATCAGTGTGTCTATTAGCCATGTGGGAGAGATATGTATGTTAACAGTATAAGAAGTATAACACGCTTGATTCTATACTAATGCTTTATCTTAACGCCTACGCTAACTAACAATTCATGTACCTCTGCATAATCGCGTCGACTCCATCACTCTGGACCAAGACAACGGAGAAACAAGCGAGGCGCAGTCTTGATCACAGCACCAGAGCACCCAAGCTACACTGACCCATGCTTCAGACGACCACCGGATGAAATCCATCTGCGAGAGAGAGGATATCTATCCCATGGCACCCAAAACACCAGCCACTGCACCTCGTTCATGCCGGGCCATACAGACCGACCAAGACTCTGTAGTTATAGGGCAATTGTATCGAAGGCCTCATCATTGACTGAAAAGGTCTTCTTCTTGTTGCCCATTCATGCCTCCACTACATAAACAATACACCAAAGAAAATAAATATGAAATCCTTACCTTCGATACTTCCACCCCCAAGCAATCCACCCCCTTGACCAAAAACGTCGTAACATCCACCAACACCGTCCCCTCGACCGCAACAAGTTGATTGCCCGCCCCATACCCCTTCACCACAGCATTAGGATCCTCCTCCCCATTCTTATTCCGCTCCTCCTCCGGGGGATCCGGCTTATGACAATGCCAGAAATCCATCATCTCAGCCCAATTACCACTGGGAAGGTCTTTCCACACTTTACCGCCATCCATGATGGGGTTGTGGCACTTGACGCACCGCAGACGTGTATGCGCCGACATGTCCGTCGCTGTCCAGGGAATGAACCCGTCATTTAGGGTTGATTCGTCCTTGTGCAGAGACGGGTCATTATCGTCTACTGGCATGCGGAAGGAGTATTCGCATTCACTCTGGGTAGAGATTGGCTGTTGTTGGTGGGTCTGGAGGATGCGTCGGGATGATTCGCTGACGCGCGCGGGGAGTTTGATGGTTTCTGAGGCTGAGGGGGGGTTATCTTGGTTGGTGTTGGTGGTGGGGAGGGATGCTGTTACGGTGACTGCGCGGCGCGAGTCTGAGAGGGTGATTTGGAGGTTAGAGCGGGGGGTATTGGGAGGGACTGAGATGTAGAGGGTTAGTTGGCGGATGTTGGGGAGGAGTTCGGCGTGGAGGTGGAGGGGTATAGTTGGGTTGGTTTGTGGTTCATCTTGTGGTGATTGTGACATCGTTGATTTGTGTCTCTCTATGGCTGTGTTAGTATCCAGTTAGTCTGGCGAGCATTGATATTCTCTGCGTTGGGTATTTTGTTGTTTGGCTGAGGGAGAATAATTGGAGTGGAGCTATGAAGATAAAGAGGACCGCGGAGGTGGAGATGCAAAGAAGACAAACAGGACGCGCGCTCACGTGAGTGCTCCTGTATACTATGCCTTAGGCAGAAAGGAACTATATGCGTAACAACTTCTTCATGGCACTTGTTATGATCATGATAACTGCAGAGCATATTCCCGCTCTCTTTTACTACACTAATTTAATCCTGGAACAGTTCACCGGGTATGCCTTCCTCATCTAGGATGGAGAGTTCCACAGCATAATCAATTGTTCTCTCCAGTATCCAGTGATGGTCAGTTTATTCTAATCCCTGATAGCAGTATCATGAGAGATAGATTGAACCACCAAAGGTGAAGATGGGTGTCCATGTTTACATTGCCTGTATTTATTACATAGATAGATGGGATGAGAAGGAGAAGATTGGTCTAGATACATGATGCTGGTTCACGGAGATCGCGACATCGCATCCCGAGCCGTCCAGCTCTCACCTATTCTCTCGACGCTTTGCCAGGTGCCAACTAGTTTGGCTACAATGTACTGGTACGAGGGAACGGTTGGCAGATACTGGGAGAGTAATGGCCTGCCTGCGAGGCAAGACCGTGTGACATACATCCATGCATGATTCTTACATTTGTGGATAACCAGCCATGATTGACCCGATCATAACAAGATAATCCTCCTTCTTCTCCTCTCCATGCTCTAAATTGGCTTCTATATTGCTCCAGTAAGTGGAAGTCATCCATCGACCAAAATTTTCTGTCTGGAACGGAAAGGGCTCAATATCCGAAAATTGATCGAACCACTCGCAGTTTCTCCGTTTCTTTATGCTTCGCTTCCTGCTTCCTAGTATCTTTCTGGTTCACTTTATGAAATGCCCCATTACCGTTCTTTAGCTGTCTATTCTCGATGGCTCTTTGCAGGCAGCTATACTGAGCCGGAGAGAATATTTCCTGCAGCAGCATGACCGCCGTCTTCGGATCTGCATATTGGACACCCGGATCGGCCCCATATTCTAGAAGAGTCAGAGCAGCCTGGTAGTAACTGTTGGTGATCTGTTTAAACTCCTCACTTGATCTTTGGATGTTTTCTAGACACTGCAAGAAGCTTGTCCAGGCGGAGCGGGCCGGTAACATATTAGGGTCAGCGCCATCTCGTAGAAGTATCTGGAGCATCAAGGTATCCGGGATGCCAACGCCGTCACGCTCATGACGCTCTTCAGGCATTAGTGCTCGACTCAGGAGTAACTGAGGCTGCTCCGGGAGCAGATGTGGGCGTTTCTTTAGTGTATGCTCAGTATAGCGAGCAAGGCCTGCTTGAACCGATCCGGCAAGTATTGTGATATCCCGGTTCAATTTTTCTGGACGCATCCAAGCCCGGAAATTTGCGGAAACGGTAACGGGATCATACATGCTCTCATCCTCGTGGACAGCTCTCGCAAGGTCATCTAGCAGCGCGAATTGGGAAGTTTCGCAGGCTGCATCGCCCTCCAATCTCGCTATGTGATGGAAAAAAAATACTCATAAGCCTCTCAACAGGATTCGATCTTTTTGAGCCCAAGGAAATAGATATAGAATTCTTGATTAAGCCTACAACGGCCTTGCAGATGTCGAGGTCGAGGTTGTAATCTTGTGGCAGCCATGTACGCAGCAAAGCTTGCATCCCTGGCGTCCAGAGAAAGTCTCGCACGGTCCTATGAAGGAAACCCACGCAATTGCTGAACAATAATGCAAACAGTGACATTTTGATATCCTCGGGGTCTCCGCAATATTCTACCTCAAGAAGCCCTTTGCAGTACGCGTTCAGTCGAGTCCGCATGGTCTTCGTTCGTGACTTTATTGTCTCGATATCCAGCGGGTGGGCCTCTAGCTTAAGAGCATAGTCAGGCGCTTCCTGGTCTAGGAACCAGTAGCACATCACAGGAAGGATTTCATAGGCTTCCAGGGTGACAGCAAGGGCTCGAGCCATTTGCGGGCGGTACCTTTCCTCGATGGTCGTAAGGGCTTTCTGGAAGTACTCATTCAGGCTCCGAGGAAACTCTTGTAATCGTTCCTGCAGACTGGATATTGTATCTGCGTTGGTCAGGCCGTCTACGAGGGAGTTCACCACAAGAGATACCCAGAGGAAGACACCCCGGGCTGCACCGACGATTGTATTCGCAAAGTCAGGACAGTCGTCGTCTGATGCTTGAAGCTCTCGAAAGCATTCATGTTCCCCAGGTCTATCTTCAACGTAAAATTGAATATCTTCCCGGGTTAGATCGTAATTGCTCAGTTTCCATGGGTTGCTTTTACCAAAAGTGGCTTCAAATTCGGTCCACGGACGACTGGAAACACAGGTTTTGATATTGTGAGGATTTCAAATATTCAGCTACTTGGATTATATCTGTGGGTCGGCCCTCATACTCGTCTAGTCCGTCGATGAAGAAGCAGAATCGGATTTTGTAAGTTGCTAGTGCACTGGGGATCTTGTCAAACGCTTCAAGCAGCTCTGGACTGCTGAAGGGTGTCTCGACCAAATCCGTGACACCGGATATTGATTGACTCCACTGGCCGGGGAACGCGACGCGTATAAATTCTGGACATTGGCGTAAAATCTGGTAGAGAATTGACCGGAGTAGGCCAGTCTGCGACTTTTGCAAGGGGTTCTTAGCAGCGCTCCAGAAGTAGAAACTCGCCATAACAAGTTTGTTGCCTCCAGACCATACTTTCAGGTGTTGCTTTGTTTCTTCATGCCCGGCCAGAAATTCCATGAATGTTGATTTTCCAGAACCTGGCTTCCCTGAGATCCAATATAACCCGTTATCACGTCGAAGCCAATTCACTAAGTTCACGGGTGGGAGTACTTGATCAGATTTTGTTGTCTTGTGCGAAGACCCAGGCAAATGTTTCTGCGTGCTCTTTCGGAATGGCGCGATACCGATGGTCAATCAAGCGGAAGAGAAGGCTGCTCAGCAGAAGCTGCTCAGTCGAGTACGCCCTCCCTTTCTGCGAGCCAGTGTACAATGCTGACCAGACCTTTATCTTCTGGCCCTCCTGCTGGACATCACTGCTAATTTTATGGAGGGCGGATGTAATCTCATCCCTTAGTACTTGCAACTCTTGGGTCCTGTTCACCTCCAAGCGCTCATTCTCCTCGATGAGCCGGTCTAACTTTGTAGTTGATCTCTCGCTACTGGTGGGTAACCAAACGATTGTAAAGCTGGGCTTGAATTCGATTCAGTCTCTGCTGGAGATTGTCGACATCACTCTGCTTCCATACCGATTTGAGCGCTTGGTGGATGCTAGCCCATCCACGCCGGTCGCTCTTGACCTTCACCGAGTTGAGGAGCGCTATAAGCTCATTTAACATGCTGATACACTGTGAACTGAGACTCTCGAGTATCTCATCCTCCTTGGTCGATCGCGTTTCTTCAGCCAATTGACGAATAGTGGTGGCGAGATGCTCTAGCTCTAAGTTCTCTGTCGTGGCTCCTGAAGCGGACCGATAGAGCTTTTGGCATCGGGAAAGCACCTTGGATGTGAAATCAACGAAAGCGATGATACTACTTGCTAGGCCGGCTGCAGTGAGCGGATCCATACTCCGTACTCAAAGCGGCATTCACGATATGTGGGAGGGAAACCTGTCCGCGCAAGAGTGTGGTTATCTAACAAATAGTTGGAATACCCTCCGCTCATAATAGGTTAAGAATGTCATCCTGGCCTGTCATTCCTGGCCATGCCTGCAGCTAATGTTCCATTACATCAGCTGCTTTTCATTGGTGTGATGATCCTCGATTGGGTACCCATGCATCGGCTGAAGTCGTTCTATTGGCGTTCGACTTGAGCCAGTGCATCGGCCAACAGCGTTGTTGTTGTAGTGGTGACGGGAAGAAGGCTGAGGGCTGAGCTGGTAGCGAGATTGCTCTTGTTGGGGGATGGCATCAGTACAAAGAATAACAGTTCTCACTATAGCTGACCGCCTAAACTAGGTATCTCTCCCCTAAGCCTCACCGTCCTCATGGGTTGCCACAGGACGCTTTTGTCGACCGACAAGAAGGCCATCTGGGAAGGCCATGAAGAACTGGAGGACCAGCAAAGATAGGAGACTTACCATAGACGGAACTCAAGTCAACGATCTGTGACGATAATATAAGCATTTCCCGGTATCATGGAGAACAGTAAGCGCTTGCTGGACAACCCTGTTGACCACACTGGCAGTCGTGAAGGTGAGATGGCACCACTCCATGGTTAATTACTGTTCACCGTATGCGATCATACAAAGTGCATCGTTCTGCAGGCTGCGGTTCGTTGCGGTCTATATCCGCCGTAACAACGGGATCAAATAGCAGTAGAGGACGAGGCCGAGAAGAATCGAGCGTAGTCAGGTTGTATCATGTAGCTAGCTAGCTAGCTAGGAACATGAACACGACGCAGAAGTCAGAGACGATTAAGCACAAGATGTAGCCTCTTTGGAAAGGTGCAGGTGCTGCCTGCGGTATTGAGGTAGGTCGTAACCTATCTATCTGGTTGGATATTCTGCGGCCATATCATGCGTAGTAGAGAAGAGGTAAGAGAAGGTGAGCAGAAGATGAAAGGAAAGCTCAACTTTTTCGATTCTATAGTGGTCAGGTACTAGCTAGTCATACTTACCACGAGTAGGCTTAAGAACCCACTCTTTATATCATTTTGCTCGTGCGTTTCCTTCGATTCCTTATTTACATACTGATCAACACATACTGCTCCCATCCTTCAGTATTGTTTAATGCTCAATAAGCCTGCACCGACAGTTTCTGAAAAGGATCAGCTAATAACCCCATACAGGAAGAGAGAGAGAGAGAAAGTGTTTTCATTAATCACTACACAAGGCCTATTCGGCGATACATTTTCAAAGTACAAAAAGAGCAGGGAGAGATATTAACCCTTTTACCTATCACCCGATCACTCACTCTTCATTTCCCACAAAGAAACGATGAAATCAAATAAACCCACCCCAACCATTAAACTCCTCCCCAAATCTCACCGCAGCTTTCAGATAAAACTCATCCGCATCACCCCAAGTGTTCGCACACTCGCGATAAGCACGCAGCGCCTTCACATAATGCGCATCAGTCGAATGCTCACTCTTGACCGCCTTCTTAGCAGTCCAGTTCCAATCACGACCAGCAAGGTCATACTTGCGGATACGGTCGAGGTCAATCTGGGGACGGAGCTGAGCGATGTAAATGCACAGCGTCATGAGCCACCACTGTCTCACCAGAGAGAGCTGGAAGTGGGGAGGGATAAGAGGAAGTAAGATGCGGACAGCATGGCTGGTAGTCAGGATGTGAACGAAGAAGAAGTCGTATTGTTCGCTCGTGCGGTCGGAGTGGGTGCCGGTCAGGATAGCCACAGCGACTTCCTGGCTCTCGCGGAACTGAGCGACGGGGTCTTGGATCTTCCAGGCGTTCCAGTGATTGAGGAGGGCGGCTTCGCGGTCGCGGAAGATGACGTCCATGTTGTTGCCGCCGGGGGTGCCAAAGAGGCCATTAAATTGCTTGTCGAGCCGGACTTTGTTGAGGATGTCGAAGAGGGAGGTTGACTGGTAGGATGATTCGGCCTGGGCGTAGGAGGGATCATCAAGGTATTTGTGGATCGCGCTGTAGCAGGTTGAGGTCATGGCTAGGGCTTCCATTGCAACTTCGCGGCTGGCGAATTCAAATGCGTATGCCAGGTGGATCAGAGGGTGGCCGACTGCATGGGTTGGTTAGTGAGAAGTTTCGAATGAGATGATCTGCTTGATCAACGTACGATCAGCAATGAGAGAGTTGAAGAGCGGTTCCTTTCCGGAGAACAGATACTCGCTGACGACCTTCTTCCAATCATAGGACTGACGGACGAGTTCATCCTCAAAGAAGTCCACAAAGGCACGTTGATACCTGAATCAACCGTCATTAGCTTCTTGTCCTCGAAACTGCAGAAACAGACATACTCTCTGCACCCCAGATAATCTCTCCAATCAAAGTCACTAATTTCACCAGGAGCATCCGTCCAAGGTTCTAGAAGCTTAGATTCCGCCTCATAGACACGGTGCAAGTCATCAGCGTCGGCACCTTGCATGAAAGACGAGCTCAATATCTGCGGACACGTTAGCTAACAGCATTCCAAACTCAGCAAGATGGGCAGCCGACAAACATACGTGCGGAGCATGATTATGAAACTTCCGATCATTGTACAAGATAGCATGGTTGGCATGATTCAACTTGAGCAGGTGTTTCAGCGCCCGCGCCGGCTTCTCATGGGCCGTATCAATTTCCTGCAATTTGACCGGAGGCAGATCGAATAACACGCGGTCCCCCCAGGGCAGCAATTTGCTGATTTGAGGTAGAAAGGAAAACATGTTTACTATTCTCTGGCTGATCCAGAAGGAAGATCAGGGAACTAAACGACAGCTTAATCGCTATCTACAAGAATAGCTCGGGGGAACCCGATCTGTTGACGAGCCGTTGGAGCGCGGCCGGTCTTGGCGTTGAGATCGGGCGCGGAGAGACAACTGGATCAATGACTCGAGTCACTCGACAAGTGTATACACACGTTCAAAAGCTGTCAACTGTCGAGATCGGCAGAGTAGCAGTTCTTATCGGTCTTATCAACTTCAGATCGGCCCTGATAATCGCGTGAAGAAGAAGCACGAGGCGTGCACGAAGTCAACAAAGAGCAAGTGAGCCGAATTGTGGGGAAAAAGAGGAGCGGTTTATCTCGAAGTTGTTGGGATCGGCCCATCCGCCGCCTCGGGATATGACGCAATTCATGCTGCATTCACCGGAGATTGCTGCCACCAGTTGATTCAAGTGAATGGCTTCTTAGTATTCAGGCTAAACTCTATGCTCCGTGACGCCGTGTTATATACAAAATAAAAGTTCCAAAATGGCCTGAGCACCTGTGCTCGGGCCTATGTTCATCCGTGTCGCCCGTTGCTCTCTGCTCATTTCTTATTATGGTCGCTAGGCGCCACAACTTCTTCAGTGGCTTCACCCGGGGCTATCTGACCGCTGATAATGTCTACATCCATCCGGGGCCCGACGAAGTTCTTACGCCCATCGACAAACCATTGGAAGATCGACACCAGGAAAACGATGCCAAACACGGCCACACAGTAGTCTGAGTAGACAACGTTAGCACAAAGCAACTTTGTTGAATGATTGTCCGATCAAACTTACTCATGTTGCTTCCAGTCACCGGGTAGTCAGGGGGGAAGAGGAAGAGCACGGTCGTGAGAGAGATGTAGGCAAGCGAGATCTATCCAGGAAACATGTATAAGTATCTAATAGGTCAATCAGTTAAAAGTCAGACGTACTATGTTGGCAATCCAGCCCACAACGTTGGGCAGAACAAAGGACCGCTCGGGTAGCATCTTCCGACCACGAATGCAGTTAACTGCAATGGGGATGCCGTACGCTACATCAAGCATGACGACCGAAGCGGATACAATAGCGTTGAAAGCGCTATTGAAGTTAACATACTGAGCTATGTAATGATGATCTTCTGCGGTTTACGTACCTTGACGAGCCGAGGAAAATGCACCCAAAGATGATGACCAGGATGTTGGTAAGGTACAATGCATTCAGAGGGACCGTGAGCTTGGTGTGCACCTTGCTGAAGAAGGGAGAAGCGGGGAGACCGCCGTCTCTTGCAAAGGCGTAGATCATACGGCTGCTGGTCGTCATGATCGTGATAGCAGCAAAAAGGACACACACGAGAGGGAAGCTTAAGCATGTCAGTAAATGTGGGTCAACCTCATCGGAACAACATACATGAGAAGGCAGATGGCGCCGGCGTTGTTGTTCGTCGCATTCACGAAAATCTGCAGCAAAGGCGTGGCCGCCGAGTCGATATCTTCGTAGATGTTTCCAGCCACAAAGAGGAGAACAATCAAGAAGATTGTGCCAGTAAAGGTTCCAATACCGACGCAACCGATCATGATCTTGGGTCCTACGACCGAGGGGTTTGGAATTTCTATGGATGTTCAGTATGCGATGATGCCAGTAGTAGTTGGCAGATTTACCTTCAATCATGTGTGCGACACCATCCTTTATAGGTATTAGTACCATGTTGTGCAACAGAGATCGGAAGACTTACAAAGCCGGTGAGACCCAGTCCTCCTTGAAGGAGCTATATGGTATGAGTAACAATCCACACAGAACTAAGGTAGTAAGACATACTCCGAGCAGCCAAGCGAGACCATCAGGCCCTAAGAAATGTTAGCTTTGACCGGTAGAAAGATTATGTGATTGTCCTTACAGCCTGTTTGGTTGATAAATTCACCGAAAACGAACCTAATGGAATGAGCAACATTCAAAGCATGAGCGAAGCAACAGCAAACTCACTCTCCAGAGTTGTAGTTGGGCGACGAGCATGCAAGCAGTGTGATGCAGATGACAGTGAACCCGGTAAGGGACCAAATGACTGGACACATGTCAGCTCTAGATGCATATCTTCAGGTAGGTAATTCCACTCACAGGCACCCTTAGTAACCAAAGGGAGGAGTTTGCCCATAAAGGCATTGATGATGAATGCAATAATGTTATAGGCGATGTAGATCAGGAACTGATGCCAGCGTTGCGACACATACGCCTTTTGGGTTGTCAGTAACGGTTCGCGTCAAAACGCCAAAATCTGGACTTACCGGATGCATCAACGAGATGACACCCAAGATCAGTTGACTTCCGAGAAGACCACCAGTTGCAGTCAAGGCAACCTGGACAAATTAGCAGCTGCGTGCACGAATAAGACTGGTATACATACCCAGCCAGTCACATTTGCCCATCCTGTAATCCACGAGAGAAGTGGCATCCATCTCTCCCAGGAAACTTTCATATATGTTAGCAAGGAGCGGGATCTACCAGGTAATCGTAAAACATACTAACTGTTGAGGGAAAAAGTCAGCACCGTAACGAAGTAGCGAGAAAATACAGAAGAATCACTCACCTGCAACCCAATGATATTGTCCACCAGCACTTGACCACAATTAGTCCCAGACACCAGAAATAACAAGTAGAAGGACTTACGTAGGATACGCGGACAAGAACTCGGCAAGAGAAGCCGACATGCAAAGATTACAGACACCGGCGGTGATCAACCCTAGAGGAAGCATAAGTTAGCCAATGAACCTCACCTACCACCACCGACAGTATACAAGCATGAAACATGCCCGCCATGCACACCAAGAAGCAAAAGCACCAATCGTACCCCAGATGACACTAACACAGCCACCAGACGGTAGACTAAGAGATAAACTGGCCGACAGAGCGGTCCATGACTGCAAGCACACTTAATCAGCTACCAACTTCCTGGTGTGGCCTAGTACCAGAGACGGTCTCTTATCGAATATCGACCGGAGGCGTTGATTTGCCGACGTACATTCAGAATTGCAAACGCTAAACCCAACATTGACCTGCATCAACCACGATCATCAATCAGTATTTGGTCCACGTGAGAGGCAGATCACCAGCAGCATGGCATTGGGGAGAATGCAACGTACAGCATTGAGAAATTGCGCTTCAGTTCGGCCTTGTGGCCCATGGCCGCCAACTGGGCGTCATCATCACTCCGGAGATCTTTCATGGTGGTAACAGGAGGTATCAATTGTCGAGTATGAGCCACCAGCAGACTACACAGACAAGGGAGAGAGTCGAAGAGGGAGAATTAGGGGAGGAAGGAGAGAGAAGGAGAGGAAGAGAGAGGAAGGGAGGTATGATGAATAAAGAGAGGGACTGTAAGGAATCCCACGGGGAAATAAGAGAGAAGTAAAAGCACGTCAGACAACCAGGATGATTGGGTAACGGCGGAACTGGGAGGGAGCGATGGAGGGAGAGGGAGGGGATGGCCACGGAACAAGGCTTCCACTTCCACGCCCAAACCCGTCATTATACGACGGGATGCCATGCCATCCAATATCCACCGGGGGATTATCGCAGCTCATTTTGGGGAGGGAGTAACAATGAACCCCCGAGGTATTGGAAGTTTAGAACCTGAAGCGCAGCTCTGGCTGGTCGAGCAGTAGCGAAATTGCGGGGAGGGAATGGACAGTGGCGGAGATGCTCCGTCGACACTCGACTGTTACCTAATGGATATGGGGTAATATCAAACAGGTACCACTTGCAGTGTAAGAGAACCACCAGTCAGTGCCAGCCTTAATGGAATGGAACTGGAACTGATAAGAACATCGAACCTCCCTCGGTGCGACTCTCAGTGTGATTCGTGCACTGCGCCGAAGCGGAATCGCCGACCACCAGTCAGATTGCAGCCGGTGGACGGGGGTCTAACCGGCTTCGGCTGACGGAGACGAAGCTTATTTGGCCGGTGAAAACATGGAATGGCAAAACTACTTACTAACTACTAGTAACTAAAGGGCCTGTTCCGATTCCAGCAGGAGAGATAAGCTCCCGCCCCAGATGAAGATACGTACTCAGTTATCTCAATGGTTATTATTTCGTCTGATGAGAAGGTGGCAACACTGATTATTAGGGCAGCAATTGACTCACGGCAGTAAAACATCCTTTTATCTGTAACTGATAAGAGATAAACCAGAGATTTATATCCCTATATTCGCTCCCTTTTATGCCCCCCAAGATAGAGCTGATTAACTAGTGATTTTTGACACCAGGACTGGACTAATTCCCATCGCTAAATGGAACTTAAAAGTCCCTCTAACCCGAATCGGGTTAACGCCATGGGATCCGCATGTTATGAAGCAGGCGAGCTGCACGTAGTCATCCGTTCGCACTTGGGAATATTATACGAATTATTTGGACTGTAGCATAATGGTATAGTAACATCATAATCTCTTCTCACATGGTATGCAGTCATCACAGCTATGATATAGGTATAGTAGTATGTACAGGAATCAATCGTCCAGATCACTGAGATCCACCACCATCCTGCGCCAGGTGGTCCGTACGGATGATGTAGTCTTCATCACCCCCGTTGGCCACGCCATCCTCATCGTCCTCGCCAACATCATCGTAGCCTCGTCCCCTGCCCCGGTCGGCCGGAGGTCCGTCCAAAGACGAATCTGAGTCCCCGTTGGGCATCGCCACGAGCTTGTTCTTCGACTTGCCGCCTGTCCCTGCAGGGCTCTTCCCCTTCCCCTTACCACTAGCCGACTGGCCGCTGGGAACTTGCTTGCCTTTACCCTTTCCGGTATCGTTGGGATGGAAGTCTCCGTTAGTGGTAGGTCCGTCCATGCTGAACTCCACTTGATCACCAGCTTTGAGTGCCTCCAGGACTTCCTCAATCGTCTGGGGTGCTGAATTGCCAGACTCCTGCTTTTGCTTGTCAACCGATTCGAACGTCTGCCGGATCCGCTCGAAATGTTCCAATTCCTTGGCACTGCACGCTGTTAGAGCCGAAATCTTGAAAATGGAAGGTATCTGCTGTCGTAACTTACCTAACACTAGGAACCAGCTCATCCTGTGCTTCCTTGAAGTCTTCCTCCGTAACCATCACCGCCACATCCTCGGGCGTTGCCAAATGGTCGAAGAAGTACGCCGTGCTGACCGGCTCTCCAGGTAGTTGCTTGATCTTTTCGTCAACAGCCGTAGCCTTGCGTGTAATGGCTTTGAGCATAGCATCCGAGCACAAGGCGTACAAATCGGCACCCGTGTAGGTCAGCGGCAGCCGATCGGCAACTCGGCGGAGCGACACGTCTGGCGACAGGGTGAACTTCCTCGTCAGAGCCTCTAGAATAGTAGATTGCTTCTCATGGGTATCCGAGACACCAAGATAGAGCATCTTATCGAACCGACCAGGTCGAAGAAGTGCGGTGTCGAGAAGATCCGGCCGGTTGGTGGCACCAATGACAAAGACGCCACCGCTGTTTTCCTCGCCTCCATTCATACCGTCAAGCTCCGCGAGAAGCTGACTGACAATGCGGTCCATGACACCGCCGCTATCTCCTTGGTTGCCTCGCTTGGGTGCGACGGAGTCCAGCTCGTCAAAGAAGACGACACAAGGCCGAGCATCCCGAGCCCGCTGGAAAACTCGACGTACGTTCGCTTCAGACTCTCCAATATACATGTTGAGCAGCTCCGGTCCCTTGACGGAGAAGAAGTTCAAGGAGAACTCAGTAGCAATAGCCTTGGCGAGCAACGTCTTACCAGTACCTGGAGGTCCGTAGAATAGGATACCACTTCGCTTCTTCATGCCTTTCGCGAACAGCTCGGGTCGCTCGAGCGGCAGCTGAATGGTTTCAATCAAAGCATCCTTGACGTTGGTCAAGCCACCCACGTCTTGCCAGCTAACATTGGGGATCTTCGGTGCGCCGATAGAATCAGCAAAGTTCTTTCTGGCAGCATCAACTGCAGCATCGAAATCAACCTTCGTAACTCCTCGTGCTGCGTCCCCACCGGAGACTAGTACATCCCTGACGCTGACAGCCTGGCCGGCGTTCTTGCTTGCCAGTTCTGCCAGTTTCTCTAGGCGCGCGGTCCTTGCGGCTGAGGCTCGCTCAACCACATCCACCAAGTCACCCGCAACCAGAGCAGCAGTCTTCAGTGCGACAGTGGATAAGTCAACGTCAGGCGATGTTTTGATGCCGCGTTCGGTAACAGCGTTGCGCAGAATCCCCTCACGTTCTTTCTCCTCCGGCGCAGTCATCTCAAACTCATGCGTGAACATGCTACGAATGCCTTCGGGGATCTGTTCGACATCCGTAGTGGTCGCGATCACGACTCGCGCATCCGCCACAATATCAGCCATCGCGGAGATGATGCGGTCGGCAGTCAAGACTTCAATGTGCTTGATCAGAAGTGCAGTGCATTCCGGCCCGCAGTGGAAAGCGCGCTCTGCCCGGGCCTTCAAATATGCTTCGGTCTTCACGTCGCCTCCATTTGCGCCACCTTCCGTCAGAATATCGTAGGCATCGATGGGGAAGGTATGAAGACCAATGTCAGCACAAGCCCGGCTCGCGATAGTCGCCTTGCCGATATGCCTCTGCTGGGACCTGATCAGAATGACAACCGGTTTCATGCCCAACTGGATTGCACGAGGGCTGGTTGCCACCGACATCAGGTCTCGAATGCGCTGTTGCAAGGGAGGAATGAACGACTGCGGGGTTTCTGTGATGAGACCGTGGGGAGTCGGAGCATCATTGGCGGCTCTAGGAACCGTCTTCACCCCAAGCCAGTATTCCCATCCATTGTTTATAGTTCCTGGCACTCTACTCACATCACTACCAGCCTGGACCATTCTTGTAGTGGCAGAGTCGATAACAGCGACACCTCCCCACTGAGTCTCAGGCCCATCCTGGTCATTAGACGTGCTAGGAACGACCTGCCCAACGCGGAACCAGGCCACACCAACTTTCTTGGATGCAGTCTGGTTAGCATCGGTAACCTGGCCCAAACGAATAGTCAAATCGTCATCCTGCGCCCCAGTGTCACCACCTGTCGATACAGGGAAGACGGCTCGACCAAGTCCCTCGTCCACACTGATTCCTACCAGATCGCCACCTTTAAGTAGTCGTCGTTTGGATTCGAAATATTGCTTGAGACCAGCAAACAGAGCCGGTTGGAGAACACGGTCCATTGACAGTGGAGTGGAGACTTTGAGTAAAGTTACTTCCTTTGCCAAAGGTGGGCTCCGCACGACACTCGACTTCACCTGATGCAGGAGACCCGGCTTGGCTCCATTGGCCCCAGCAAAGACGATTGGGGAAATTCGTAGATATTTCGGGTTTTCAAGGTTATTCAACAGTAGAGGAGGAACGAAGACGGAAGGAGTCAAGCGCGTTGGGGCACGCTGAGAGATACTTGAACGTCGCTCGCCGGATTGGTTGATTGAATACCGAGGCTTAGCCGATGGAAGGCCTGGGAGTCCGTATATCTTAGCAGCACGCCAATTTCCTGAATCTTCCTCTTGTTCGTTGAAACTCCCGAGCTTAATGGAGGCGAAAATATTCAGCTGCGGCTCTTCGGTTGCCTCAATCCTCACCCAGTCTCCTGAAAAACAGCCGATCTTTGCGAGTGTGCTGATGTCCACAAAAATAAATGATTCGATATCATCATCTTCCCGTGGCCTGGGGTGGAGGAGGTCGCTCGATACTCTTCGAAGCAGGCCTTCCGTCTTAAAGACTTTCCCACCGTTCGTTCGCCCAGGACGCATGGTCGTAGAGGTGAAGTTAGACGCTACAGAGCCAGGGGTATGTGTACCGTCTCCACGGCGGCCCGCTGCCCGGGGCGTGGCAGCAGTCATCGCGGACATGACACCAGACGGCGGCTGAGGTAGCTCAGGAGCAGCAAGAGAGATCATGTCGTCTAGAGAGTCGTCCGATGTGTCACTTGCATTGCCAGACCCTTCCGTCTCTGACTCATCCGCCGTCGATGTAGCTTCGACCTCTGTGCTGCTTTCCACAGGCTTATCCTCCGCAGCGGAGTAGAACTGTTCGTTGGACGTGTCATCGGCCTCGTCTTCCGCGACTTGCTTGAGGAGACCCGAGCTCGACCGTAAGCTTCGCTGTGATCGATGGCCTTGTGGCCGTGCCTGGATCACAACCACCTTGGTGGTCGGCATCAGCAGGCCCTGAGAAACAGGCTCGCAGTATGAGATGCGCGCGGGCGGAGACGGAGCATAGGTGATGGGGTGAGGCGGAAGTGGAAGGGGCAGTACATCGCCGGTATGTACCACCTTCTCCGCTCCCAAGGCCTGCCGTACAGCAGCCGTCAGCCTATCTTCCGTGTCCGCCGCCGTGTGTTTCGACTGCTTTTTAGCATCGAAACCACCTTTCCCTCCCTTTGCCCAATGTCCATTGGGCCCATTCTGAGTAGACGTAAAGCCTCCACCGAACTTGTTCTGCACATCGTCGTGGTTCCGAAGAAGATTCCGCTCCACGGTCACGTAGATGGTGTCCAAGGGTAGAGGCGCAACATCCAACAGCTGGATCTCAATGGGACGTTGTGCCTGGAGGGTATGACGGGTGGGATCAAGCTTGCTCAGGGCATCGGTGAATGGCTGCAGAGAAGTCGCCGCGTGTGGGAAGAGAACAGTGGAGTGAGGGATCGGCGACAGGGAAGAGCGTTCTCTGGACTGCGGCCGAACGGGAACAATGGTCCAAGCTAGATCCTCCACCGCGTTGGAGCCCGGTAGGTACGGCGAGATGGCGATGTAGTAGATGTTGGATTCCTTTCCAGTTCCTTCTACAATTCCGGTGAGTCCCAAGTCAGCGGTGCCGTACAATCCTCGTGGAGCTAAGTTTCCCTTACCAGTAGTGGAGTGATGGAAGAGGTCGCCGGCCAGATCTTCGGACACAACCCCGACATTCCCGCGTAGCTGAGGATCGAGCGAGAGCCGGGCAGAGATAGGTGCCCGGTTGCGCATGCGTCGTCTCACTGCATTCCGTCTCCGCCGCCTGGGCTGGTCTGAGTTGTTGAAGTCACGGTGTTCAAGGTCCATGATCGGAGGCGCGGGTCTGTTCTCAATTGCCGAGTGCTGGGCGGGGAGTGAGTGGTGTCGTTCCGCGACACAAGATAAGGTGAGGGGGAATGGGGGAATTGCCACACAGAGTATAAAGAAGTGATCACATTCCTCGCCCAGTAGCGACTCAAGAGAATGAAAGGAAAGGGAAGTAAGCCACGGATGGGACTAGTGCAGAGGAAGAGAGAGAGAGAAGCGGAGAGTCGCGACACAAGTCCGGGGAGAACGACGAGGCCGCAGCAGCTGCTGCTTGTTGCTCGGCACCGCCCGCCCTTCGTTTCTGCCCCTTCCCGATGCCGAGGTTCACAAGATGATCATTTCTTTCCCCAACTTTGGGGTCACTCTCCCTGATCCACTCTTGACACATGGTCACTGGCCAGTCACCAGGCCTACTCTCTTCAATGTGGTAGCTTTGAAAGTTCATTCTATTGGGAGCTCTCTACTCCAAGGCTTTCCTATGGGATTACTATATGAAGTACTGGCACTACTATTAAGAGCTGGCAATGTATTCATGCTACGCTGATCACCGGAATATATATCCTTTGGCCTACCATTATATTACTCACAGTACCTGAAGAGGGTGATACAAAGTTGTCATTATATATTTGTTAGTTTACAGTTATAAATAGTCCTTCACCGATCTAAATGAATATGAGAAATTCTTACTGGGATTATTATAAGTGCCAAAATATCAATAACTATCTACAACTGTTAGGAACCATTCATAACTCTAACTTTTATGGACTATACAATTTCTTTATAGAATTCTTCACTAAGAATGTAGGGTCCCACTATGTAACTACTACAGTGTAGCAGTGCTTGATAATGGGAATACCACTAATGTCAACACTGGCGACAGAATTGAGAAGACCTCCCTTCACTAGTTATCTAGTCACGTTCATCGACTAACAAAAATCGTTACTTAGACTCAAACCCGAGTTTGCCTCCCGAATACAAAGCTCATCACTCAGATACCAGAATCATCCTGAAACCTCCCCTTGGGATTCCAATGATTCGAAGCATTTGCAAACCAAACATCCCAATTGTGACACGTCCTATCCAATTGATTCCTCGCAATAGTGGACTCCTCAATCCCCGCCTTGAAAGCCGGCTGCTCTTCGAGGACCTGAAAAGCCAACCCCGCAGAAGCATGCCATGCAATATGACAATGTAGAGTCCAGGAGCCTGGATTATCGGTTTTGAATGCAATCACAATGAATCCATTCTGCGGGAGAAGGACGGCATCGCGACGACGCGGGTTGTCCAGATTGAGGTCTAGGTCTTCGCTGCTGTTGTACTTGTCGGTGGAGTACTGTAGGATGGCGAAGTCGTGGCCGTGGAGGTGAATCTAGGAGGTGCATATTAGGGCCTGATCATTCCAAGAAAGAAGGTTGGGTAGAAGCACTTACTGGATGTGCGACAGGAGCCAGACTGCCTCCCGTTACTGGAGGTGGAGCGACGATGTTACCGCCGATGATCAACATGTAGTTCCATGTGGTCTGCGCGGGTTGAGCTTCAGCAGCTAAGTAGATGACAGCACTGCTGTTATATGGAGGGTCCAGATGATTGACCGTTGGCTCCGCGTAGTTCACCCAGAGTGTATCGTTCAGGAACTGCCAGAAGTTGACAGTCGCCTGGGGATCGTCTCCCACGGCGGAGAGGTTCCATTGGCCAATTGTAACGCTCAATGTTTCGATAGGTGACTGTGCCATGGTATATCGTACCATTGGGATGATGGGAGGTGGCTCATCAATCGTCCAGGGAACGACCGGCACCAAGTCTAACATATCACTGCAGGTGTTGTTGTATGGATGTGCATCCGTTGTGGGGATGGGTGGATGTGAACCGCCTCCGTACCAGAGGATACCTTGTCTGGCGTCTGGGATGGTTTCGAAGTTGTGGCATCCGCTGGCGGGATCAGTTCGGATCCAGTAGGCCATGTTCGTGGAATCAGTGAAGTCGGTTTTTGTTTCGAGGAGGATATGGTATCTCTGGCCTGGGTTTTTGTCAGAATGTACTATTATCTCGAATCGATCGGACTTTGGCGGTAAAATACCTATTCCAATGTATATATGGTCGGTAGTGTAGGGTTGGACCGGTACCAGATCCATACCGACCACGGTGAGGTTGTGACCATCAATGCTGAAAATGAAGGTGGTATCGGTTGCACCATTGATGAGTCTGAGGATATATCTTTTGCCCTGTGTCTCGATTAGTGATAGGCAGAAGCATCGCTATCAACGATCAAGCCGTTTACCTACCGCTTGAACCTTCTTATGGTATCTCCTTTCCGGAAAAGAGCCAGCGTAACTCCCTACAATATGTCAATACACAATAACTTGTGCCAAAGAAAACATGTATTTCTGACACACCATGTCCATTGAGCAGGATACTCGTCTGCTTCGGTGGTACTCGGGTCGAATTATTCGCAAACTGCTCTTGATAGTATAGTTGAAAGGCGCTTTGGTGATTGTGGTCCGTGAATATGATGGGATCAATGGCTTTGTCAAACTTTGCCGATGTTGGTCCGTGGATGGTTAATGGCCCCAGCACACCATCAGAGTACTGGAGACTGTAGTGACTATGGTACCATGTTGTGCCATACTGGGTTGTATTGAACACATAGCTGAAAGTATCTCCTGGGGCGATGGGGCATTGAGTTACCCCAGGCACACCATCCATGAGGCCATTATTGAGCATCCGAAGTCCGTGCATGTGGATTGCAGTCCCATTCTTTCTGAGATTGTTCTTGACGGTGATATCTGCTGCTATTAGCATTGGGAAAGGCGGAATATTCACACCACTTACTTATCCAGTCTCCCCAGCACGCCTCTATAGACTTGTGAGCAATATCCTGACAAGCTATAGAGAGTTTAGTACTTACGGATCCAAGGTCCAGGGTAGCTATCATTGAAGACCTTGGCGTAGGGAAATCCTATTCCGTCCAGATTCAATGATCTTTCACCCACCGTAAGAATGTACTAGGGCTAGTAAGCTCGATAATGCACACCAGTGAGCTAGATCTACTCGAACATACCTTGCGTTCAACACCAACAGGCCATCTCGTTTCAAAGTCCGTGTTTATGTCAAAGTCCAGCGAAGAATTGGTCCGATGTTTCAGCCAGACGCTTCGGTTCTCCGGCGAAGGATTGTAGGTGTAATCAGCCGCCATGGAAGGATAGTGGCACCTAAAGGGCTCGCCTTGGGTCTCCTCCGCGGCACCAGGGGGAACAAATGAGAGAATCTTGGGAGCAGGAGGCGTGAGATCTGCATCATCAAATTGCAACGGGTATTGCAATGAGGATTCTTGAGAACCATGAAATGATGGAAAGCCGAAATAAGTGATGATAGCAATGATGTAGGTTTTTAGAGTCATTTTGGATGGTACTCTGGCCTTTGGCAAGGTCTTCAAGACTCAATCCTATCAACATGGGCTTTTTCGCTGTAGAACGGAGTGTGTCTGCTATTTGGGAAAAGCAAGCAATATCATATGTCCTTGACCAGGCCGGGCCTGGAATCATGCGGCAGCGATAATCCCTGACATAGAGGCAACCCATTAACGAGCAGCTTTGCTTGTTCGTACGGGATAAGCCCATTAAGCTGCGAGATTGCTTGGATGTTCGAACAGGCGTCTCCCGAAGCATTGCTGTGGCTTGCGTTTAACAGAGCAAGTGAGGTCGGATATGATAGTATGCTATCCAATCAGTTCCGTGGCATCAAGTCCGGTGCTGCCGGATTCGCGATGTGAAGAAATCATGGTTTATACTAAACCTCCGAACCTAGTTCTTAAGCTTGACACGTATGGATCCTAAGGTTTTGGTAAGATTGAGGATGTGCTAGTATAGAATCAATCGTGTACATTCAGCCCAGCAATCGGACAGAGACATGGTCAGGGGATGGAGAATACGAAAGTCTCAGGCAGCCTTTGCGCAATCATCTCGGGCTCATTATGCTCAGATGAAGCACGCATACATTGATAGAGACTGACAAAAGTTTATCAGTGCCCATGGACCAAATCATGGGTGCAACCCTATTCCCAAGGCATGCCTACCAGCCAACGGCAGTACATGAATGACTTCTAGCCAAGTGGGATGCTAATGGCTCCAGCCATTACCGGCAAGGCAATGTACATCAGAGTTTAATGACGTTCGTATCGGGCGCTGCTGAGATCTAGTCAGCGTGACTAGCCTCTCGATAAAGCAATTACAGATATATACAGCGAACCCTGGTCGCTATCGCTATAGAACTAGATGAATTAATAGCTGTGTCGTCGGCTTCTCACTCGTAGTAAGCGGCAAGCGAGCATCCGCCGTTGATACATCAACAAACTCTATGACCTTTTACCGCTGAACTCAGCAAGTCCACATCATCCCTGGCCAATGTATGCTTTTATGGCGTAGACTACGGAGTCCCACTGGATAGATGAGTTACTACCCAAAGAATCGGGTTAGACAATCTGAGATGGATACGAACTGCACATTAGGTATCCCGGTTCCCCGTATTCAATGTGCATAACCCGGGAATCTATGTCCGCTTCACAAGCATAGATATATCCATATATTCGATAAGGTGTTATGGCCTTCTGAGCAGGATACGGGAGTTCGTTGAACCCCTTTGACGGCATAACCGTCTTCCTGGTAGCATGGATCAGAGTAGATGATGGAGCCTATATTATAAGGTTTGTCGTTAAGCCTGTATTTGACACTACTGGGGGCTTGCAATCATAATAAAGCTAGTATTTTGATTTAATCCCTTGACTAGGTTGTCGTGGTCTACTCAAGTAGTCTCATCGGGTGACCTGGGTGTTAGCAGGAATCAAACCATACCAATCAGTCGGATATCTACCAGTATGTGACAAGGCAGGTTAGCCGATGTTTAACAATTCCGCTCCCTCGGGATCAATTATAATGGTCTGGATAGATCGCTGGGCAATTGCTTGCGTATGTGGGTTGAAACGAGATTCCTCGCCTCCGATTCCATTGAAGCGAGCTCATTGTTGCTCTACAGTTCTTGCGCGGCTTTTAAAAGCAAAACCTGGAAGGCCAGTGGGGAGTTGTATTCAGTGTTTCGAGGATCAACCCAGAAACCAGGAGCCGCACGACTGGTCGCGGGGGCCATTTCTCTGCAATCCTTGCGACCACATCCACTACTGACCCATTGCGCCGGGTGTGGCCTTGAAAGTGGCCGGAGGACGCATGCATTATTGATGGTTCATTTGCCCGATATGCGCCAATCAATACGAAGATCGAAACCTCCCTGCGACTGACCGACATTTGTTGTGTAACCGCCATGCGGACCCTGCGAGCAGCACGCAGATTATTGGTGGCCCCTAGATTTCGAAATGAAAGACTCGCTTAGGCTCGGTTTGAAGTGGTTCAGCAATGCGGCTACATTCCAAGATCGACGTGGATGGAGGATTCGCCTTGCTGTCAGTAATGTGTGTAGCACATAGCAATGTAGAGCCTCATGTTCAAGACAGCATATGTGACTAGGTTGAGGCTCGCGGAATCAAGTGCACATTTTACATGCCGCCCCATTGACGATCCATGGGCACAGAATACCCCTCGCCTCATTACCCATAGGAATTGCTTTTGAACGCAATTGGCTGAGGCGTTAGCAACAGCATCGAAGAAGAAGCAAAGAGAGCACCCGCCTCTCCATCTAAGCCAGCCCATCGTGTCATCTCCTGAACCACCGCATTATCCGCCAATGGTGTAATAATCCCATCTCCAGATCTAGAACGGACCGTGTCAGCCTCCTATTCTCTGCTTGGCACAAGAGTCGCGTAATGGGTGACTTGGCTAAAGCAAATGTTCTTTTTGACCGAAAAGCCCCATAGAAACGAACCCGTGGTAGTTTATACCTACTCAGACCGATCTAAGCCAGGTCCTTTCAATTAGTAATCGGATATCAGTCAATAACTACTCAACCAGCTCAATGAGAGAACAAGCGACAGTCAATTGCTATTCCTTTTGCAGCAAATGTGCTGTCAAATTTCCACAAGCCTCTTTTTTGGGGAAAAACCCAGTATAGTAGCGCCGAGTCAAATTCTCCTAGTGCCCGAATTAGACCCGAGGAATGCCCCTGATAATTGAAGCTCCCACGAGAGAGGGGGAATATGACGAAGATGGTTTTTGGGAAGATGCAAGGTCTTGGCTTTCCCTTTTTCTGTGAATATGAGCGGGCTTCCACTGTACTGTGCATATTCGTCCCAGGATTGGTCGGGTAGGACGCTTGGAAACCATAGCGGGTAAGGCGACAAGTACCGTCCTCATGGAGTTAGCCAAGATGAAGAGGGTGTAGCCATGTACTACGGTTGACGGAGTATGCTTTGCTTCCAGTTGATCGCCTCGAGCTGTGGTGAACGCTGAAGGAACTAGGTTCGTGAAGGAGAAAATCTAGAGTAAATCTGGACTAGTATGTCGATGGTAAAGTGGATACTTGGGGGAAAAGCCTCACGGTACTAATTACTATTTACATACTCCGTATGCCAAGGGGAAAACCGCACATTGACAATAGTGTACGGTAGAAAAGTTGAGAAAATGTGACGGGTAACTATCGGCATCACCACAGATTAATTTCCGCTTGGGATCCAAGTTTGAGGATTCCTAATTCCATGTTCCACATCACCAATTCAGCCCCTTCTGCATTCATTCTGGCCCTTTTCACAGGAACGTGAGCCCCTGAGTAGGTACTTTCACTGAAGCAGGAACGTTCAGGAACAACCCCTTAGAAGTAGTTACGTGGAATAGGTAATCTTAGGTAAGAAAGCGCGTCACACAGAGATAGATGGATCTATCTACATCTACACAGGAGCGGAAAGGCCCAGTGGGTGTGATAGGCAAAGATATTTCAGTACCTGTTGGTTACCACGAGACCAGACACGTCTCACCAGTCAGCAGATCACTGGATATGTAACTGTTCAGGTCAAAGAACGATCTTCCCGCACCTCGACGCGAGATATTTGACATTGACTGCAATGAGCCCAAAGTGGTGGGAAGATCACCAGCTGAAACACCAGATAGGCCAATTGATGAGCGGGCTAAAAAAAGCCCCGACTGCATTCAGAACACTCTGCTATGTATAGTTCACTTGCGCGACTACCTGCAACTACTAGTGAGTGGTCAATGGACAGACACTGCGTCTGGCAACTCTCAACGGCTGACAGGGGGATCCCGTCCATGTTCCAGCAGAAATTGTGCTGCCTTCGCTGGCGGCAGGAGCACGATATAATATATAGAAACGGGTGGAATAAACTCCCATTCCGCAATAAGTCTAGTGTTTGCAGAGCTCGAGAATTCAGTGACCATAGAAGGGAAGAAGCAGAGACATGACAGGTTTGGCGCCTCTTGACCTTGGTCTTGATCGTGGCGCAGCAGACATCCCGAAGCCGTGACATGCACAACTTGGACCAGACTGGACTATCTACAAAGATCAAGACAGCATTCAAATCGCTGAGCTCTTGAGTGCACTCCACTTTGTTCTAGTGGTCCTTGTAATGGTTTGTCCTCCTTAGTCTGATAATGTCTCACTTGGGGGCTACCGAGATTCGAGGTAGCCTCGTATTCGAAAGCATCCCGGTCGGGGAATGAAAAAAAAAACCCAGCCTGCGACAAAACCATGTAGGGTGAGGACGAGATTGACTCCCGCGCGTCAGCGCAACAGATAGGAAGGCCACTGTAAATATTATCATTGGCTGTTGCCCAGCTGCAAGCGGTCGGAGACCCTTCCAATCAGTGAAATGTTGTTGGCAGTTGGTAAAGGGTTGCCATGCACCTCATCGTCATACCAATGAGGCTCATTCCCTTTCCTGTGTACGTAGTACTCCGTCGTCAGTAGGAAAACACAAGGATCCACAAATGCGAAGGCTTGCGAGAATTTTGGTTGCATCAGATTCGACGCCGGCTTTCTACGTGGGTGGCTACGAGGCGGCTAGGGATTGGCTCAGAAAAGATCAGCCTGTCATAAGAGACAGATCCAATGGTATCAGCAACATCCGCGGTTCGGTCCTCCATGGCAAAGGTCAGTGCAAAGCTCGGCCTTGTTGGTGACTTAGTTGGTCTTGATTATGGGTTTCCCAGGTTGGTAGGCAGTTTCGTAGTCGTATTTATTTTGTGGTATCATATGATGGCAGTAAGCGGAGACTCAAATTCTGATTGGTTCCTCAGCGGGGTATCGTGTTGGCGGATGAGAGTTTGCGCGATTACTACTCCGTACTTAGGAGATGAAGTGCTCCTGCTAAGGTACTAGTACTCTCCGTATATCCGTTGCGGATGTGATCAAAGGCTTGTTCCCTAAATCTAACAGACATCACTCAGTCTACCTACCATACTAGTAAGTCAGTCTACGAAGAAAAGGACAGCAAGGTCAAGGATAAAGTTTAAATTGCCCAAAGTTCCTCCGAGGTTCTGGAGCGTATGGGTACTGTTACTAGTTCCATCGACCCCGTTGGTCTCTATTTTCGGCAGTCCCGGTATTGAAACCCCACTCCAATGGAGGCATTCCGCTCTCTGAATGGTCAGCCCTGGTGGGAGCGGGACCCGGAAGAGGCGGAGACCGGGAGATAACGGCCCCGACCACGGATGTATTACCATCCCCCCGTAACTTACACATCAATCTTCGATGCAAAGCGTGAAAACGGATTACTGTCTTGGCCGTCCAAGAAAACTGTCCCCGATGGGGCAATGCGAGATGCTCCATCCAATGGCAACCCCCTATTGCTTACAGACTATTCCTATAGTAGGCTAGCGCAACTCGTCTATCAGGCAGACATCGAAGACGACTCAGCCCGGATGAACAGCCTCAGTCTCCCTTACCTTCCAAGTGCCATGATCCATACTTGACCCCATCCTTTTCCTTCCACGTTCTATTATCTCCGCTATCCATACTATTCATTATTCACCTCCCCCAATCCTCCTGTATAGCGTCCATTTTAGGTCATTCATAAGCCTAGATCCTTTCTCGTTGCTTGGTTCCACCGTAAGGGGTGTTGATTGCTTTCACCATAAGCCGCCCGGGGCCTCCCGTCACCCCCTTCTCCCTTCGCCTGGAGTCTTCGATCCTCGAGATACCATCGTCGCCGGTCAGAACGCAGGCCTGTGAGCCCCAGTCCCAGTGAGTTTCCCAACTTTCAGCCCCAGCGCCCATGATATACCCCTTTTCCATCCTTCTGGACCATCCCAGAAACCAACTGACCTTCTATCTTCTCGAATCAGCCCATCGCCTACGCCGTACGTCGTTAGAGCCGCATCAACAGTGTACATTCATCGACCTCCCGAGTTTCTGTCCGCGAACATACCGGACAAGTGACTCACCGCGGCAATAGGAGTGTGCCATACTCAGTAACGTCCGCTACTCCTCGCCCACCATGAATACCATTCGGAATCCAGACGCCATGAAGTCGCAAAACCCTCGGCGAGGACGTCTCGTCTCACGACCTCCATCGCTCGCTTCAACGGCAGACGTTCAAGCATTTCCTCGCTCGCGCTATCAGCTCAAGAAAAACCAAACCTTTCACTCGAAAAGCCCCTCTTCGTCGGATGATGAGGATCCCCTCGCGGACCTAGCCTGTTCACCTCGTCGCTCCTCGACCTCCCCTGCCGCTCTCCAGGCCATTCTCGCCGGTCAGCAGCGTATGAACAAGCTCTTGAGCCGCTTCGACCTGGAATCTAGCGACTCTGCGCCTCGAGAAGAGCACGACGACCTCCCAGTTCCCCGGGGTTATCTTGATATCCATTTCGAGCGCTCACAATCCGGCAAAGAAGACTCCTTCCATTACGGTCTACGCAGAGGCCCATCAAGGAAGGATTCGCAGACGAAGGTCAGAAAGGTGCACTGCCACCCTTCCGACAGCGGTCTAGGAACATCCATTAGCAGCTGTGAGACGGCGTCCGCACGCCAAGGTGAGTTATCATTGCTCTAACCCCCCTGACCTGCAGTTTATCTAATTTGCCTGCAGCCAAAGAGAGCCGCTCAAAGACTGTCACGCGCACACAGTCGGCTATTTCCAGCTCCTTAATGGCAGTTGATCCTGAAGCTGCCCCAAAGCAGAACCTCAGCCTCGGCGCGAGCCAGGAGATTGAAAAGCGCATCCTCACCCCCCTACTTGGACAGGAGCTTTGCAAGCCCTTCCACCACCTTGTTGAAAGCGCTCGCGAGCAGATCGAGAAGAAGCAGCTTGGTACTCTTCGTGATCTTGAGAAGGCTCTTCTCCACGGAGCTGCTGTAAGTACAATCCCAGCATTCGTGCCAGCTTGCTTGCGACTAACAATCTTGCAGGACGTGGAAGCGGAGGTTGGCTCTTACTACCAGTTCTGCACTTCTACGATCTTGTGTCTGAGTGAGACCTACACTCACCTGGACCCCCGTGATCTGTGCATCCCTACCGATAAGAGCTACAGCAACTCCTACTTTCTCGACCTCACTGCCCAGGTTCACCGATTCAAGGCCATGCGGGATGAGGCTCGCAAGAACAAGAAAGACGCATCGTATGTCGTCACTTCTAGCAATGGGTTAGGATCGGAAGCTAACTATCATAGTGAGCTTAAATTGACTCTGGAGGGTGGTATGAGCCAAACTGGACGTCCTCTTGAGCTTGTCGCACAAAAGGAAGGCCAAGCGGTCTCTATGCAGACAGGCGAGGCTTATGATGCCCACGCCCCTGCCTTGGTGAAGCGTACGCTTAGTCTTGGTGAAGGGGATGAGGGAGCCAGGCGCTCTATGGCTCGCCGCAAGAAGAACGCTCCCCCCATGAACATCAACACAAAGTGCTCTCACTGTGACAAGATCTTCCAGAGACCCTGTGATTTGACGTAAGTGTCCGTGTGGAATGAAATCATACGACTGCTAACGATGTTGTAGGAAACATGAGAAAACGCACTCACGTCCATTCAAGTGCCCGTTTGAAGGATGCAAGTACCACGAGCTTGGGTGGCCTACCGAGAAGGAGAACGAGCGTCACGTTAACGATCGTCATTCAACGACGCCCCGCATGTATGCCTGCACATTCAGTGGCTGCGCATACAAGTCTAAGAGAGAGAGTAACTGCAAGCAGCACATGGAGAAAGCCCACGGTTGGAACTATGTGCGCGCCAAGAATAATGGACGCAATTCCAAACGGCGGGCCACTTCGGCTCGCGCCAGTCCATCTGAAGAGAGCACGGTTCAGTCGAGCCCACTGCACTTGAGCCACGACCAAGTCAGCCCTGCTCAGCTGGCCCCCGCCCAGTTGGCCTCCTTCCAGATGGCATCGGATCAAATCAGCTCTCTGCAGATGACTCCGGATCAGGTCAACAACTTGCTGCACATGACTGCCGACCATATGAGCCCGCTACAACTGAGTCCGGACCATATGAGTCCGCTCCAGATGACCCCCGACCATGCCAGCCCTGCCGAGATGCAGTCCCTCCAGATGAGCCCCGATCAGGGAAGCTCAGTTCAAATGAGCCCACCCCAAGTCAGTCCTGCTCAGCTCAGCACGCCGGTGACCGGCCCTCTCCAATCTCCCACGGGATTCGTCAACTATGCACAGAACCCGATGTTACCTCTGCAGGACCCGTACTCCCAGCTGAAGCACGAAGACTGCGTCTTGTATACCGACAATGACTTTGCTCCTCTCAACGGGACGACTGACTTCTTCGAGGACGCCTCCTTCGGGTACGGTGAGCATATGTACCAGCCTGGCCAGATGGACTTTAGCTCCATTGGAGCCTTTTACGATGATTCCATCATGAACAGCATGCTCTTCGACAGCAGTGCCAACAGCAGCAACAGCAACACTTTCCCAGATGAAAGCATGTACATGTTCAACCAGACGCAGATGCCACCGTTCTAGGGGTAGTCCACTCATGCAGTGGATGAACTGTCGAGAGTCTCTGTTGGATTTGTATCGGACACTCGTTTCATTTGGCGTTATTTTTAGCGAAACTAAGGACTGGGATTTCAATTTTACCAAAAGAATGGCCGCTCGTTACACAGGGCTGCCATAGTAGCCTATGTTTTTTCTTCTACACTATTATTCGAGTTGTATGTATCACCTGAGGATAGATTGCCCTCTCACTAGTCACGACCATAGTCGAGAGCCTTCAGAAGTGCAACATCCTTTTTTCTTTTCTTTTTACACCTCACGGTTGGACCTTCGTTCTTTGCCTGTGGCCTTGGTGACGGCAAAGTGGAGGTTAAGCTACAGGATATGGGACTATGGACGAAAGCGAATCTTATTATCATCTTTCATGAGCAATTTAAATGCTGTCTCCATTCAAAGGATCTAACCGAAGTTTCCTCATTATATGCTGCATTGTAGGCCTGATATCATGATCTTAATCATCAATCGTATTCTATGATCATCATTAAACATACTTCATGTATGTCATGGTCACCCAGGTGAGCGAGCATACATAGTTAACTCACCAACCATGAACGAGCAACCAATACATTTGTTCCCAATGTATCCTCAACCCACCTTCCGACTTGTCTTACGAGTAACCAGAAGTGCATTAAATACTGTCGCAGTGCCCTCAGCTGTATGTATACACATAGTACTGATGGACTGATGTCGTTTCACCTCGATAATGGCCGGAGTGTTCTTCCCTCCATCCTTTTAGATGGGCTATGAGTGTGAGAGTGTTTAGTTGCAGTGTCGACCGAACTTGTGCTCCCGCCGGTGAGCCTTGTGCTCGGTGTATGTAGGCAAAAAATTCTTCGTCCTGTTATCGATCTCTCTCGCCTTCGCTGCATTGACGCGCGTAGGGTCGTTGCTCATCTGGATCCGCGAAGCCCACGCACACGAGGGGGTCTGTTGCGTGCCTTGCATAGATAGTGGTCTGAACACTTTGCACTCGCGACCAAGGGGGTTTAGTTGTCTCCGAGTGAGAAATGTGGGAATGGACGTCCATTAGATCTTTATCAATGGGAGATGGTACTAGAGGTTTATTACTCGCTAAAATTGCCAACAAGATCACTACTACTACTCCCAGAGGTTTCAATCACTAATACAGGGATAATCTCCCTGTTAGCAAAGGGCCCGGTGACCTACTCTGTCTGCTCTGGCTCGCGACAGACAGCTCCAGAGGCCTGGCTGGCTAGACAGTAACACAAAATCGACTTCCGCAGGTAATGCCTGATACGCTGCGTTTCAGCGTGACTAGAGGGCTTTGGATTTCTAGATGGTTCACTGCTTGGAGTACTCCGGCAGTCTGCTTGTGGTCGATACAGTCAATATCAGCGGCGTACTCTGGTACCGCTTTCGCGACGCTCTTGTACTCTATCTTCCGGCTTAAGGTGTGGTTCTGGGAGAGAATCTACACCTTCTGCCGCTCTTTCTGGTTCACTCTATGTACCCGGCCGATGACTTGGACGGTCTGAGACACATTGAGCGTTGGTGTCAGGGTAGTGGAATTGGTAACCGGTTCGTATCTTCTCGATTTAGTATGTGCCTATTTGGGGAGGGGAGAAGGGAGTATCTTCGGTGAATATAAGAACTTTTCATTCTATACGAAAGACTGTATGGGTTCTCTGTCTTTATGGTCGTTGGTATGGCTGCGAGTAGTGACTATCTGGAATAGTGAGTAAATATTAAGGGACATGCTGAAAGCAGGATCCGTCCTGTCTTGGTAAGTAGGAAATAGTATCAATCCAAGTCAATTGTCTTGGAATAACGATTTCAAAAACTATCCGAGCAATATGAACATGGCAATAGACTGTGTGAGTTCTTTTGTCGATTGTAGGATTCCTGACAAGAATTTATCTGTTTTGTCTGACAATCAAATCCAGAAGACGAACGATTCGTTTGTAGCTGAATATACGATTCGTCAACTATGTGTGATCTAGTTTCCTTTTTCTACTTCCTAGATAGGAAATAACTTTCCCTATCAGGTTACAAGGAGCGCTTGCCACGGATGGAGGTCAAAATAGTAGGGTTTGATAGGATGCGATATACCCAAGCGTCAGACAGCTGTGTATTTTGCGGAAGCGGAGTTATCCACAGTGTTGACTATTTTTGTCTTAAGGGCCTCGACAGATTTGTGCATAGGGCCATCGGGGTCCCTTTCATTGACATGTCCGGGGCAGTGGTTGCTTCCCAGTCGTGTCGTTCGGCTGGGATGTCTTCCGTATTGACCGAGATGTATGATCTAAGGAGGCATAGTACCAAGTAGTCAATCGAATTGTTCACATCGTCTACAACCCACCAGACACGGCACTAAATGCGATCAACGCTACCGCAGCCTTGTGCTACTTTGATACTGTTGCAATATTTCATCCACGATCGAGACCCAGCACGCAGGCTCACCACTATCGGGTATGACAGTTGTAGCAAAATCATAGCAACTGCAGTTTGCTGTTAGTAGACACTTTTCGTTGGAAAAAGGATTGAGTTGTTGGGCCGGAATCCATTGAAACGCAGAATGGGGCAGGATTCTTGTCGACTAGTTATTGAGTAGAGAATATTGAATATCTGGATGTGAGAAAAGAAGACGAACGTGAAAGTTAATTGCGACGGCTCTCATTATGAGGAGAGAATGGAAAAATCTATATTCTTAGATAGTTTAATGGCTATAAGAAAGAGTGGTGTTATGATAGAAGAGAAAAGAGGAGAAATGAGGTCACTCAGCTGGCAATGATGCTTTCTCTTGCTATGAGTATGTGCAACCTTCATATGATTCGGAGTCCTGTAATGGGAGATATCCTTGGGGTACACAATAGTAGCTGTGATTGGCATGTCTCTTGTCTAGAGCAGGATCAATGTAGGCTCGGGATATGTAATGATTGGTGAAGGAGATGCAATATCAGCAATGGCGGACGCAGTCGAGGTTGATAGGAAAGGTGATGAAATCTCGTGCAATAAATGGTTCCCCTTGCGGAACCGCCATCGCTCAATTTCGAGTTGATATTAGGATAGCCATTTCTCTTGTTTCAATATAATCTTTGGATGGCTCTTTTGAGAATATTAGTATTTTAGGTTCCGGTCGACCACCAACAAGGAGTCTTGACACAATGGCTCATCATCAGGGAGGAGCCCCGTATCTGTCATCTGTCGGTTGATTGACGGTCCTCGTTAGAGTGAATGCATCTCTAACCGAATTAGCCGTAGATGGCATACTGCCTCGAAATAGAATTGCACTCTGTCCATCTACATAGCGACTAGGGCGGCAGTCTCATTGTCAGCATGTCCTCCCCCTTCGCCGCCACCGTCGCCCGCAGCTTCGCGGCGTGGGCCCTCTTCTTGCGAGCCTCGTCCTCTTCAATGTAGGATGCAACAGTCATTGCTTACCATGTCCTTCACCGAAGCACTTCCAGTCTCGAAGTCCTTCTTCAATGTCTTCTTCTCTTTTGTCTTCAGCGCTTCTTTGTGCAAAACCGCACGGGATTTGCCCTCAGGGATGTTTAAGGAGAGCAACAAGTTTCTCAAAGCATAGACAAGTCTCTGATGGCCACATCATCGAAGAGTAAATCACCATCTAGAACGATGCCGAGGATCTCTCCTTGATGAGAAGATGGCATTGTATGTCATTCCGACGCTGGTGACTATCTGTATGCCAGTCTGACTATCTCATGCAACGCAACATTGAGAAGAGCTCCAGAGGGTCAGCCAGTATGGTTGATTAGATTATCAACATCGTTTGATATGTAAAACAGAGTACCTGGACTTTGGCTTCATCGCTAGGTCTTGGATGTTAAGCTCGCCCCTTGAGCTCATGATCATGCTCCCTGCCGCGTGGCTGCTGGTCTTCGACCGGGTGTTTGTATAGTGCGGGAAACTAGTGAAAAATCAAGTCGGATAATCTGTGTCTTTCAGCAGCAGTGGGCCCAGGCGACTTCACGAATAGTGCCACGACTTTCCACCTTCAATGAATCGACCCAGCAGATATCTCGGATCTCTTTGTAGATCCTATCCGGACGCTGGGTAACCATGTCAGATAGTGCTACGGGCACCTAGCATGTCCGGCCCTGGTGCCATCCTGTCGTACCACAGAGGCGGGGGCACGTATTGGGGGGGTCCTCGCTGGTATATCTGAAGCGCCTTATCCATCACTGTTCTGTCGGACGCAGTAATCGCCCTCGGAGGCACCGGTATAGTGCCGCCCGCTGCTCCCGCCATTTGTGCGATGTCAGTTTTGTCGAGAGTAGGTCCGCGGCAAGCGCTGGTAGTGGAAGGGGGGAACGGGCGTCAATGCGAGGTCTTGTATTGGATGGAGTAGACGAAGCAGAGTTGCGAGTAGAGGATGTGAGGTAAGGAGGAGAGATTAGATACTAGAGAAAGGGGAAGTAAAATGAGAGTTAGAATAGAGAGACAAAAAGGGGTAGGTGCCCGTAGCAGATAGCAAACACTAGACTATACTATCTCTTCATCTGACATGATGAGTCGCCCTGTAAGCTCGAGATCCCAGGCATAGCATTGTTGGTATGACATAAATTCTGTAGGTCTGATGTATCTTGAAGCAGCGGCCACTAAGCCGTGGGAGACAACGCTGGGTTTTTTGACTCACTTGTGCGCTTCCAGGGTGTTTGCCAGCATACGGTATTCAAAAATCTTCAAGTGACGAATGAAGCGCAATTCAAAGGGTCTAAAACGCAAGCCTCACTATAATCTTTTCATGCGGGACTGATCCAATCCGAAGCCGAAGAAACACGAAGAACTAATTTTAAGTCAAATGACTTCTTCAAGGCTCCTTGGCTCTCCCAAAAGTCGAGTCAGGTCTTAGGGCAAGGGCAAACCACAAGCAGGAGAAATATCTGCTGAGCTGCCGATGCGAGGACTCTCTACTTTTGTCGATTTTCCGTCCTCGATACCGAATATGTCCATCGCAACTCGGGTGATCTTGCGCGTCCTGTACGTCAGGCATTGTCAAAGTCACAGTAATGGGTGCTCCATCACTTCCACAGAATGTTGATCAGTGTACGCGTCAAGCAAAAGTCGATACTTGCAGAGCTTGTCTGCACCCAATCGCAAGCTGCTATGACTGCTGGGCCATCCCATCGAGCAACAGAACGTGCGGAACAGCGATCAAAGATGTAGAGTGAGTCACCCTCCATAGTCTCCCGCGTGAGTAACGACGAGGTTGGGCTGGTTAGGGAGTCTACTAGGGCTCCAGCATCTGTTTAGCCTCCGTACTATCACTGCCAGTCAAGATATGCATATCGGTCGTCGCTGTCGTTGATCGCCAGGCCGCTATAGCGAAGGGAGCCACGAAGCGTACCAGCGGACTCCAGGAGTGCTTGTTGGACGTTGTTCTGTTCGAAGCATCTATGGAGCGAGCATTTGAATATAGCCAGACTTGCTTCTACTAGTGCCGCCCGATGCGCTGCACCCACCTTCATGTGTCTAGACTGCCCCGAAGGTCACTGGTATACAGGAGGCCGAGGAAGACATTAATGGCTGCTGGGTGCTTGGCTGGTATGCTACCTTATAATTGTAGCGATGTCCATATATCTTTGGCGGTTGTATCGTTTCCCGCATGGATCAGTTATCTGAACCCATGCACTGAATGCTAGCCCTATTAAGCTGAACGCAAGATATTTTCTTCTGGTTACGTCTTCCATACGCTGGCGGCACAGTGACAAGACTTGCCGAGGTCAAATGTATCTCTATCAGTGCATCTGGGTTTGAAGTCAATATTGACATATACCAGCTTCTCGCTTGACATTGTTCGGACTGACTGAGGCAACTTTCTTGATAACGGACAATATTGATTCCTAGAAAACATAGAAAGCCCAGACAAGCCTCTACATGATAGATGTGCAACTTCAACGGGATGTAGCAAAAATCATGTTGCAGAAGATGGTTCAGGTTTGCTGCTTGATTCTGTGATTCAGTGCAACTTCAACCAAGGCTTTCAACTCTGTAAGTAGGTCATAAGCCTTTTCTTGCAGGCTCTTACTGTGCATGGTGTGGAAATGCAATCCTCGGATATAGTTTCTCGTTCCCACAAAACGTGTCTGATGCTCTGCTTCATGTGCCGAGTCAATAACCTGACCTGTCATGTGGCCCTAGTAAAAGTAGCTTTATCATCAAACTTGTGTGTTGCGACAGAGGTACTGGAAGTTGACTCCTGCTGCGTTCATAGTAGCTGCAGATCAGAATCATACACTGGTTATGCTTTGGTGTGAAGTCTTTGACAAGTTCTATTCGCTCTTTGTTGTTAGGTCGGAGTGATAAACTTAGCAATTGATATGTGCATGGTTTAAGGCCATCGCGATATACATCTGTTGAGATGGACCTGTGCACCAAATGACCACTTTTCCATTCAATTCGAAAACCTCCTGTTGTAGGTTTTTAAAAGGGCACGCAGCTTGGGGCTTCCGCGGAGCAGGTATGTCAAGCAGGTTTCATCAGGGCTTATCTTGCTGCTGGGTCATAGGCAACTGGTGAGTCCTCATCTCTTCCGTCTTGTCCCATGGCTCCTTATGCAAGAGAGAAGACTGCCACCAGTGGGTCATGGAAAGGTTGCATGTTCAAATATCTCAAACATCGTCCGAATAGTTGTTTTTGTATCCACACAGCCTATAGGGCAGTCTTCCATATATTACGAACTGGAAACCATTGAACAGTCCCCAACGCGCTTTGGCTGTCTTCCACCATGAATCTTGGCTTAAGAAGAAATGATGGAACGAAGTTTTGCGGACGCCTTTCAGTGTCCATTACATGGATATTATATAGAGATACACGCATAATGCTATTGATAAAGATCATGTAACCTCATCAATATAGACTTGGCTCTTCAACTTGAGTCCAGGCTACCACTCAAGATGGAACTCTGAATGCCCATATCAGACAATAGAGCAATAATATACACCTGCTCCATTGTGAACAGGTTATAGAAGATTTATGTTGTATATTAGCAGAGATAATGACCAAGAGTTGACTTCCCCTATTAGAGTCCAAGATAGTAAGAAATTTCAGTCTATATAGATGTCTGCAGTGGAGATAACCAACCAGAAAGATGGAGAAGATAAGAAGGGAAGAAGAGAAGGGAAGAAGAGAAGAAGGAGAAAGATTCTGCTAATTTATAGGCAAACGCTAGTCCACTAATTCACCCATAAATGGCACAGTGACTGTGGCAGTGATGGGTTGGGAGTGACAAGCCCCGGTCACCTTCACTTGTTCCACCTTCAGCCTCATTCAACCAGGCCCTCCCCATTCAATTCATTTCCTCCTCTATCCCCTACCTCAACTCATACAGCGTCATCTAGATAATATCCATCGATTACATATAGCTATCATAAGAACTACAGCCCAAATGCCCGACATCTCGATGCCAGATCTGTCCGACGAGTCCAGTTTTTACGGCCTGTACTCCCTCCATGCAAATATCCCCCAGCACCAGCTAACCATCCCCACAGGCTCAGAAGGGGAGACCGCGCGCCTAGAGCAGGAGGTCACCGACTTCGACACAGATAATTATTGGCGCACCGTCCACGCCTACTCCTATAATACGATCAAGCACAAGGTGCTTTCAGCCAGACAAGCCATGCCCTCATCATCACCATCCCCAGCCTCAGAGCCAGAGGCATCAAATGCAGTCCAACCCATGAATTTGTCCACCCCGGACCCCTCGAGCAACCCCCCATCCACTCCTATCCAAACCCACGATTTCGATGTCCCTGTGACAAGCACAGACACCACCCCAGTCAGACCCAACCGCCCCTCCCCCAACGAACCCATCTCATCTTTCCTCGCCCGTCTGCCTCCCTCAACTACCCACTCCGCCTCCGCCACAGGCCCGTGGATCTACGTCTCAAGCTATAGTTACCAATCTCCCCAAGCGGACATCAAGAAACTGAAAGCAGATGGGGCTAAGGAGCTACGCGCCTACGAAGAGAAGACCGCCCAGATACGAGCTGAACATGGCAAGAAGCCAAAGCGGTCTCAGTCTCAGGCTGGCTTGTCACGGGAGATCACCAAACTTCGTATGGAGCTGGAGAGGAAGCTCTCTGCTCTCGCTAAGCAGACGAATGTGGTTTCAGGCAAGTGGATGTTGTTCGTGTCGTCGGAGAAGGTAGATGAGGTGTGGGGAGTAGTGGCGGAGGCGACAGCCAAAGGCGAGTTGGGGTTCGGGGCTAAGGTGGCTACTGCTGCTGCTACTGCTGCTGCTGTTGACGATAATGAGAATGGTGTTGGTGGCGCCAGGAAGGCGAGATTGATCGCTATCTACACGAAGGACTTTAGGGATAAAGCAGATGTTGAGAGGGTGTTGAGGAAGATGGCGGAGTTGAAGTTGGTCGATTTGGATAAGAAGCCGATTTATTATAAGTGTGATGCGTATACGCATTTGGACATCATGGGGAATAATGCGTGGGGGCTGAGGGCGAGTATGTTCTCGAGTCGGGATTTTGGGAAGAAGTAGAATTGTGAGTTTGTGAGTTTGGTGTTGTGTTGGTTTGGATATTGTGGGTTGAGCTTGGATATGATATGATGTGATGTGATGTGATGTGATGTTTTGTATGTATGCAGATTCTGGGTATATGGTTTCATTAATCTATATCGCTTTGTCAATGGTTTGGACAAGATAGGCAGTAGCTCAGAGACCAGCTCGAGCTGCGTAGACTGTCTTGCTGGATGATAGAGGTCAATAGGTGATATCGAGGCATCCCGGTGCCATACTGAGCTCCGTAGTATGAAGCTGACCTGGAAAATGGCCCGTCGACTGCTTGAGTGCACCATACAGACCTCGGGAGATCATTCTCCGTGCACCTCGTTGAAGAGGAACCCCCCAGACTGTTCGTCGGTCATCTTTGAAAGATCTTCAGGTAAAGAAGCTTCAACTAAGCTTCCCCCTTCCTCCCCTCCATAACCTTCTCACAAGCCTCCCTCACCTCCTTAACCCCCTTGACGCCCTCCCACTTATCCAACAACTTCGCAACCTCATCCCAATCCCTCTCTGCCTCATCCTCCTTCCCCTCCTCAAGCAACTTCTCCACCCTCCCCGGCGCCGCAAGCACCCACTTCACCGTCCCCTTCTCAGCCCTCCTCCTCTCGCCTCCCTGACTCTCCTTAACCTCCTTCATCCGTCTCTGTTGTTCCTCCCCTTCCTGAATCAGACCCCCCGCCGTCTCCGCCACAAACGCAATCGCCGGCCCCAGCGTCTTCGTCATCGTCAACGGTGCACCCCGATCATCCATCGTCCGCCGCATCTTCCCAATTGTCTCGACGGCCCTGATCAACTTCGAATAATTGTCATACACTAGCGCTTTCCGCTCACTGTCTAGCGTGCGAATGTCCCCAACGAGCGTGTTCTCTGCTTTCAGGACGGTTGATAGCGACGATGAAGCGAGGAGCTGGTTCACGTAGCGTTGCGGGTCGAAGTCCGGGCTGTCGAGTTCGGTTCCGGTTGTGGATAGTATAGATGGGCCGCTGGCGCCGGCGACCGTGCCGCTACTGCTGCTGCTGGAGATGTCGCCGGCGTCGGTGTGCCGGGGGATGCTGCGTGAGCGGCGCCCGTCATTGTTGGGATCCGCTGCGGAGGAGGGTTTGAGGTTGTAGTAATCGCGCAGGGCGGCGCGGTTGCGGCGTGGGTGGAGAGAGGGGGAGACGGCGCGAGCAGTGGAAGGGGTGGAGGAGGCGCTGAGGTTGTTGAGATTGTAGTTGGTGTTGAGGGTGTCGAGGGAGGGTCGGTGCGAGGATGTTGGCGTTGGGGAGTGTGCGCGGGATGAGGCAATTGAGGGGCGGGGGGATGAGAGGGTTGACATGTCGAGATTAAGATCGGTCGTAGATGAAATAGGTAGAGGAGAGGAAGACTATAGGCGCGGGTGTATCTTGTAGTGATTAGTGGAGGGAGAAGAGATTCATCAATGATCAACCCGATAAGGAGAGTTTGAGATGAGGTCCAGCTTGGCTGCTGGTCCGTTCCCCGGATTCGCTCCGCTCCGCACCGCATCGGAGCTCTATTTCCTACAGTAAACATTTTGCACTAGAACTATCTACAACACATCACCAATACCACAATTATGCACCTATACTCACCTTACACCTCTCAACTCATATTCTGACATCCATACACAATGACATCAAATACTCACACCCAAATAACAACCCACCTCCTCACCACCAAATCCCTCCCCGTCTCCCCCACCTGGCTCACCACCTTCCTTACCTCAACAACCACATCAACCTCACGCACCATCCCCCTCAGCGCCCTCACCCAAACAGCTCTCTTCCGCATCCTCACCTCCGACATCCGCGACTCCCTCAGCACCAGCAACCCCTCAACCCTCCTCCCCATCGACATCTTCGACCCCACAATCCAAGAACGCCGTCTTAGTGGCCCCATCCCACTCCAAGTCCTCGACATCGAAGACATCGGCACAAGTCTCTGGAGTCAAGTTGAGGCGATTGAGCGCGTGGAGAGAGGGGAGGCCATTTGGGGGAGGGAGATTGTGAGGACGGTTAATGTAGGGGAGGATAACGAGGACGGCGGCGCTGCCAATAATAATGTTAACGCGACGGATGCTGGGAGTAGCAATGGTCCGCATCGGCTGATTTTGCAGGATGCGGTGGGGACAAAGGCCGTCGGGATTGAGTTTGCTAAGGTGAATGGGATTGGGTTGGGGAAGTTGGCTATTGGGGCGAAGGTCGTGGTGAGGGATGTTACGGTTGCGAGGGGGGTGGTGATGCTTACGCCGGAGTCGTGTATGGTTTTGGGAGGGAAGATTGAGGGGTTGGATGTGCAGTGGAGGGAAGGGAGGAAGGAGAGGTTGTTGGCGAGGATTAATGGTGGAGAGAATGGGAGAACGTAGTGTGTGTGTCGTAAACGTTTTGAGATGGTAAGTGGGTGTTTATTGTGGACGATGGAGTGTCTAATACATGCATCTATACTAACTTCTGTTTGTGATAACAGGCCTAGCTGGTCGTTGAGACCGCGTGGTTCAACTCCTCCCACCCATTCTGCTTCCATGGCGCAACCATGATCGCCCGCAGCGCGTCGCTGGCCTTGCCCGTCTGTGCGTATGCCGCGGAGAGATCGATGGCCTCGAGGTTGCTCCGGGGAGGAACTCTCCTCGATGCTCGTTTGGTCGCCATCTCCGCAGGGTACAGTTCCTGCGTGGCGGACGCCAACTCTACCCAGCCCTGAGGTTCGTACGGCGATCTCATCACCGCTGCGGTGGCCTCGCCCACGCGTCGAGCATCCTCGGGTATGCCAGAGTTATCTGAGAATCCAAGGGTCGAAATGGCAGTCAAGAGCTTGATCAGCTTGCCGCGTTCGTGGATCTCAATGTCATCTCTCGTGATCATGTTCTGCAGATCGGATTCAACTGCTTCGATGGCATCCCTATCAGCGTCGAGGAGCGCGATGGCACCTAGGAGCGTGACAGCCCCAATGTGCTCTGGGTTCTCCTCAACACAGTCGAATAGTTGCTGGCGTGCCACAGCACGCTCTTCTTCTCCGCCCTTGGCCCACAGAACCTGTGCTAGGAGGCACACCACCTCCGGAGCGTTGTCCGCTTCTTGAAGAGCGTCACGGAACATGTCGATGGCGTTGTCCATGGACTTCAGGTAGTAGTGTGCTAGACCGGCTGTCAAATGCGCCGACAGGCGTAGCTTTCGGTTTGTCTCTGGATCGAACTTCTCTGCATCTTCCTCTCCAGACAGCATAAGGGCTGTCTCCGCCTTCTCTGCAGCTTCTTCGAAGTCGTGGCGCGCAAGGAGAACACGGGCAATGTCTGCATTGGCCTGTGCATAGCGGGAAAGGGACGACGCGGATTCTGTGACTTCGTATTCACTTTCCATTCCTGCGCAAACTAACCGCAGACTAGCTTCAGCGTCTGTGTGCTCGCCAATTCTTTCCGCCAGGAGAGCAGAAAGATGGACGAACGGAAGGTCGGACGGGTCCTGGCTGGAGAGCTGGTGCAAGGCAAAAAATGGCTGAATGAGTTGTGAGATTTCATTCGATAGTGACGAATCCGATAGGAGATGGTCAAACAAGCTCATCGTATACTGTTTCTTTGACAAACGGCTCGACGAAGTGGAGATATCAAAGGCATGCTCAAACAGACCTCTCGCTTCCTGAGGGTCTCCAAACAAGAGAGCCAAGAATCCTTGGCCCACCCAAGCCGGGGAGTAGTCGGGATCAGTGGACTGTGCCCGGGTAAAAGCTTCGTTGGCGAGCTGGATATCATTGTGAATAAGGTAAAGCGTTCCCAGATTCGTCCAGACTTGGGCGCTCCTGTCATTGAGGTGAAGACTGCGGACGAATGCATGCTGTGCGACCTTGGGGCTCATGCTCGTCGTGGCTACTCCAAGGGCGTTCCAGAACTCCGAGTTGCCGGCTTCGAGCTCAATGGCTCTCTTGAAGCATCGCATAGCTGCCTTCAGGAGCTTACGTGACTGCTTCTTGTTCTCGGTGTTCAGGATAGTCTGCAAACACCTGTAAGCCCGGTACTCGGCCCAGCCCAGGTTGTACCAAGCGACTGCTTGGGCATGGCTGTCCCGCAGGGAGACCTGAATGGCACGCTTGTATGCCAGGATGGCGGCGTAGAGGCATTGGCTTGTCCTGTTGGCAGTCTCATCCTCGGCTGTTAACGAAGATAGATAGTCGTGACCAACATTATCAACATCCGTCAGGATATCCAGGGCCGTAGGTTCCAGTTGAGTTTCAAGCAGGTCTCGTAGCTCATCGATCGGCAACCTACCCGCTTTCGACTGGACGTAAGAGAAGAGCGTACAGGCGTCTCCGATTCCTTTCCAAAGGTTGAACACGTCGACCCTTTCCAGAGCAAGCGACTTGGCTACCAGTAGAGCTTTACGTGCCAGCTCAATGCAATCATTATAGAGGCCTTGATCAAGACTCTTCCAGGAGCTCTCGGTAAGCGTTTGAAGCAGCGCAATGGCCACTCCGAATTCGTTAGGCCGCACCTGCAAGACGTTTTCATATCTTGCAATAGCATCCTCATATTCGCCAAGCTCTCGCTTGACATTAGCCAGCATGTATCTTGCAAACCAGATCTGTTCTTTGTCGGACAGGACATCCTCCAGTTGCTGTGCGTGCTCAAACGCCTTTGTAGCTGCGATGAATCTGCCAGAGTGGTGGTAGCTCTCGCCTAGACCAACCCAGGAATGGTAGTCACTCGGAGAAATTCTGAGCGCTGCCTGGAAAGACACAATGCTTTTAGGGTACTGCTGCTTGTTGATCTGCACGGTGCCCAGAGCTGCATAGGGCCAGCTGTAGCCCTTGCGCTTCGAACCCGGTGCGGGTTTGGCTTTCCCTGAATCGACAACTCGCTGGGACACAGCTTCAACGAGATCCCATTCCCTCTGATCGGCGAACGTCTTGGCGAGTCTCTCAGCTGCTTCGATCTCTGACGCTGACAGCTCAAATGCTTTATGGAAGCACCTGCGTGCTCGTGTCTTGTCCTTCTTGTAATCCGCATAGTAGAAACCCAGGCTTGTATATGCAGGGGCAAAGTTCATGTTTGACTGGATAGATGCGAGGAAGCTGGCGTATGCACCGGTCCGGTCTTTGCGCGCTGCTGGCGATGGGTCAATCTCCCACTGGCAGTATCCCACTCGGTAGAGGATTTCCGCTTTGAATTCCCTATTGTCGGACTCTGTTTCTTGAAGTTCTTCAAGAACGTCCTGCAGACCCTCCAAGCCAGATGCAATATCGCCGTTGAGTGCCCTACACCATGATAGCTCACCGCGGACTTTGATGTTCGTCGGGTCTCGCTCCAAGGCACGCTCCAGGAAATTGACGGCTTCGGAGTAATCCTCGTCAACCTTGAGAATCAGACCGATACCCAACAAACAGCTTGTAGATTTGGGTTCCCTCCCCAAGATCTCTTCGAAAATTCGCTTAGCTTCGGGGTGATGGCGGGGAGACTGGTAATAAATAAGCGAGTTCGCAAGCATTATGTTGAGTGCATCTGTGGTGTTTCTCAGATTGATGCCAGTCCTCTTGACAAGGTCCTGGACATTCCGAAGGCCTTTGCGACAGACATCGACTGTGCTGTCGTACTCTTCAAGTGAGAGATAGAGTTCGGCCACAACTCGATGAGCGACGATCGAAGTCGAAGATCCTTCAAGGCCTTCCACCATCAAGAGCAGATTATCTTGGACACCTAGCTCATTGCTCTCGCCATTGTTATTCTCGGACTCTTCATCCTTCTTTGCAGCTTCTTTGGGCTCTTTTTTCGGAAATGGTGACAAGTCACTAGCCAAGAATCCTTTCAGCAGCTTAGAGAGACCATCCTCAGGGAAGAATTCAATAAAGTCGTCCAGGAAATTGCGGTCCCATTCCGAAAATGTTTGGATATCTTGCCATTCTAGCACGATCTTCCAAGCAAGCTCGTAAGGGTGCTTGATAATAACCATCTCATGGGCAGCCTGCAATACTTCTGCTCGTTTGGCGTCTTTTTCATTTGCTGGTAGTACAGAGAGGGTGTCGTTCGCTCGCTGTAACAGCTTCTCTTCGTAGGTACGTCGAACTTGATCATCATGAGACCAGTTGACAAGTCCACGGTAAAGCTCCTCTAGCTCGCTCCGTTTGAATGCCTCTCTTTTGACCTCCAGTGTGACCTGATCGATCTTTGCGCCCAGTCGCGTACGTCGTTCCCCTATTTCCCTATTGATGAACTCCTTCTCCTCCGCCTCGGTCATTTCTATCAATCGGAGGTATGTGTGCGAGGGGTGGGGAACTCTCCCCTCGAGGAACTCGTAGAGCGGGCATGACGGCAGGTGTAATTCGAGGGCTTTCTTGTACTGCGACCGAGAACCATTCTTCTTCGCGAAGCCGACGTACTTGTCCACCAATTCTTGGCAGCGGTTTTTGTCATCTCTGTATTCAATTAGCGATTGCCCAGTTCCAGTGGAGACAAAATATCGAAATGTACGTTTCCGCAAATAGCTGGCCAAGTCGGATGACTGCGTCGCGATATGAATCTAGCTTGTGTGTTCCCTGCTTCTCAAAGAGGTTGATGAGCCCCTGCCACGCGGTCTTGTCGTTCTCTTTGACCCGGATTGCCGAAAGATAGGCTCTTTCAGCTTCGGTGTTTTTGTTGAGCTTATCTAAAGCTAAACCAAGGAAGACATTTCTATAAGGTGGTTAGACAGAGCAGCAGCGCCATAGGTATCGCGGGGCCGGAGCAACACACGCATGGTAGATCTGAGGGTCTTGCTGCACAATAGCTTTGGCTTTCTCAGCTGCAAGCTCGAAATCCTTCGCGTCGAGTGCTGTTCGCACCGCCTTCAGAGCGGATTTGCTTGACATTCTAGAGCAATTGCTTCATGGCCCGGCCTGTTGAGGCGAGATTCTGGACAGACAAAGTGGAGGAGCTGAGCGCCGGTCGAGAAAAGGCTGGCTATGTGGGGAAGCCCAAGCGGGTATGGATCGTATGGTACGTCAGAGGTCCGGTCGCTTCCCGTTATCTCCAAACGACGATGCTCTCTCCGCAGACTGGATTGATTCACTTTACCTTCTATAGCGGATTCTCCAGGCACCAGGGGAATTTTTGCTGGGCTGGACTGGTGTTATAGATGGTAAGTGCGTTTATTTATGGTCCATATCTGCCTTCACTCTCGTTAACTCTCCCTTTTATGGTTGGACAACCTGCTCCTGCAAGGTTAGCGCGGATTCCCGATCGACACCTCATTCGGTCCCCCGGCTATCCTTGCTGTACTCCATACTGACTCTCAACTCCCAGAATAACCTATCTGTCATCCGACCTGACTCGCTACTTTAAGCCGTATTAAGTATTCTCTGAGAGGCTGTGGACGTCTCTATCTACACTCCTTCTATCACTTTTGGAGCGTCACCGCCGTTTCATTGTTGCCTACTACCTTCCTTGCCACTGGCAATCATGGGCCCTCTTCGACTTCGAATTGATGGCCGGACTTTCAAGGACTCGCACAATAGAGAGATTACATTAAGAGGAATAAACGTGGCCGGCGAATGCAAATACCCAAAGAACCCTGATACACCGTCCTACGTCTCCGATAACTTCTTTGACGCCGATAACGTTTCCTTCGTCGGTCGCCCTTTCTCCCTCGACGACGCTCATACACACTTCGCCAGACTACGCAAATGGGGTTACAACACTCTGCGATACATCTTCACTTGGGAAGCGATTGAACATGAAGGGCCCGGGAAGTACGATGATGAATGGATAGCATTTACTGTCGAAGTCCTGCGTATCGCCAAGCAGTACCAATTCTATGTGTTTCTGGATCCTCACCAAGATGTGGTATGTTTCAAATGAGTATGCTTGCTTAGTTATAAGAGCCCTTGCTGAACAGGCGCAGTGGTCTAGGCTATCAGGAGGCTCCGGTGCGCCAGCCTGGACACTCTACGCGGCAGGCTTGAACCCGCGGACGTTCAAGAAGACCGAAGCTGCCCTTGTCCAAAATACATATGATATCCCAGCGGAGTTCCCTAAAATGATCTGGAGCACGAACTATACTCGACTAGTCAGTCAGACAATGTTCACCCTGTTTTGGGGAGGCCGAGACTTCGCTCCAAAGGCGATAATCAACGGCATGAATATACAGGACTATCTGCAAGGGCACTTCATTGCAGCGTGTCGGTATTTCGCCCAGAAGATTCATGAGGCTGGTGACATTGAAAATGAAGTCGTTATCGGGTGGGAGAGCATGAATGAGCCACATCGCGGGCTTATTGGAGTACAGGACATATCCGTGATTCCTCCGGAGCAACAGCTTCAGCTCGGCACATCGCCCACTGCTTTCCAAGCTATGCTGACTGGGTCGGGGCGAGCGTGCGAGCAAGCAACCTGGAACTTTGGCAGTTTTGGCCCTCATCAAACCGGCAGAGAACTTGTAGACCCTCAGGGTGAATCTGCATGGCTGCCGGCTGATTATGATGACCAAAAATACGGCTGGAAGCGCGACCCCGATTGGAAATTAGGCGAGTGTCTTTGGGCTCAACATGGTGTTTGGGATCCGTCGACGGACCAACTTCTCCAAAAAGATTACTTTTCCAAAAAGCCCCAGACCGGAGAGCCCCTAAATTATGACAGGTTTACCAATACCTATTTCATGGAACATTATCGGGCTTACAGGGATGCTCTCCGAAGCATCTGGCCCGAGGCCATCATGTTGTGTCAACCGCCCGTGATGGAAATCCCCCCGGACTTGAAGGGAACAGTAGATGATGACCCTAACATGGTCCATGCGGTACACTATTACGACGGACTGACGCTCCTGACAAAACACTGGTAGGTGAACTGCTCGATACATATTATCTGGTGCTGACAGGCACAGGAACCGACTGTATAATGTGGACGTGATCGGTGTTCTTCGAGGAAAGTACCTCACCCCGGCCTTTGCAGTCAAGATTGGGGAGACAGCCATTCGAAATTGCCTACGAGATCAACTAAAATTCCTCCGTGATGAAAGTCTCACGTACATGGGGGATCATCCGCTGATTTTCACCGAAATTGGTATCCCGTATGACATGGACGACAAGCATGCCTACAAGACCGGCGATTATAGCAGCCAAGTCAGTGCGATGGATGCGAACCACTTCGCTCTAGAAGGGAGCACAGGCAATGGCTTCACGCTGTGGCTCTACACAACCACGGTAAGCATTGCCGCCGCAATTGTCTTCGAAAGAGAATATGTCTGACCATTACTTGCATCGCTTCACAGAACAACCATGAGTGGGGCGATAACTGGAACGGCGAAGATCTGTCGATATACTCCCTTGATGACCTGGAGCTACCGAGTGGGAAACTTCTGGCACTGGAGGGCGAATCCCGAATGGACCCCGACCCTCATTCGCCCGCCTACTCGGAGAGTCAAGGCAACCCGGAGCACCAGCAGGTTGGACCCGATAATCTGAAGGACGCGCTGCCCACACCATCCATTACGTCAGAATATACCCAGTCCAATGCAGACAAACTGGGATTCCGAGCTGGAGAGGCATTCATCCGACCCAGTCCAATCTACACGTATGGAGAGGTCTTGAAGTACCTGTTTGACCTGCGTAACTGCACGTTCACCCTATCGTTGGTTGGCAGCAAGAGGATCCTGGGAGACGAGGTGGCAACGGAGATTTACTTGCCCGAGTTCCATTTCCCTGATGCACAAACCGTGGTGTCAGTTAGCAGTGGAGAATGGAAGATCGAGTATACAGAGATCAACTCGATCAAGGTGCAGCGACTCCGCTGGTGGCATATGGAAGGGGAGCAGGATATCAAGATCCAAGGTGTGAAGCGGAAACCCGGCGACCTGAGTAGTGTGTCGGCGGATGATTTGAGCTATCTCGAACAATGCCAGAAAGGCGGATGCATGGTGATGTAGATGGCTGGACCATCGCTATTGCATACAGGTATAGCATCTGTGATGACAATATTTTCTCAGTTGTTCGGATGGAGTTTTCGGTTTTACCACAATTTTATCAGTCACACTTGATTAGTCTACAGTAATTGTTCTCCTGCGCCTGTGTAATCAATGAAAGAGTAGCTATAGCCACATAAGTGCAGTTATAGTCCCTAGGTGGAAGACTTCAGCCGACTACTAGTATGTACTATGTGTTAAGGGGTAGATAAACTCCCCTTTTCTGTAGGGCGACGGAGAGGGGGAACGGCCTTATCGATAAGGCCAATCCCCGGAAGCGGTGAAGGGCAGGGCGACGTGTGAGTGGTGCAAGCCCCTCCCTGACCGCCTAGTCGGTGTGGTGATTGGAGCGGCGGCGCGTGGAAAATTCACAGTGAGCTATTTATGATTGATTAATGGTTCACCATTCTATTATTGTTGTTCCCCGATCCTCTTCGTCCCTTAAGGTACTTTCCTCACTACTGCTACTTACTTCCTATCCTATTCCGCTTCTGCATTCTTCCTTTCCCCCAGATCAACCATCAAACGAGATAGATTCGGGTTCTCCCGCTCCCCCTCAGCACAACAAGCACCCAGAGGAGAGACAATTCCTCATTTCCGTACTCGGAGCATTCCCTAGTTTCCCCGTGGTTGCTTCCCCCTCCTCATAGACCCTTTCTTTAGGCAGAAACCACATCCCCATTCATTCCAGAAACACCACTGCTCCGCCGAGCCGCAACTGCCTCGGAGGCGGTTGCCGTGTGTCGCCCACCTTTTCTGGAAGGCTGATTGCGGCAGCGTTTGTTATTTGCCCAACGCAGTGCTACCTGACCCGCAACGACGGATTCTCCCATCGGGAAGAGTGACCAAGGCTTTGCAAAGGCCTAGATCATGCCGGCATTGGTGCCACTGGAGAAAGTCGTGTGTTAAAATCAGTTCGCTATACTTATCCTTCGCTCGTCCCCGGCGGCACTAGTCCCGTCAGATCCTATCCATGGCGGATGAGGCAGATCTATCGGAGGGCCGCATGGCCGACATCATCCGTGCCCTTGAGCTTATCCATAGCCCCTCCTCGACAAATGAGCTACGCAGGGAGGCCTTGACCTTTGTGGAAGCCCAGAAAGAAAGCAAATCTGCAGCCCGTAATGGTTTCCTGCTGGCTTCCCCCGATCAGAGCAACCCCTTGGTTCGCTACTTCGGCTTGGGTCTGCTAGATCATGTCTTGCGTCACACCTCCTTTGAGGCTTCGGAACAGATTGACGCGCTGAGAAGCCTGGTGCTCAAGCTGGCGGAATCGGTACGGCCAGAAGATCCTCCGTATATACGCAATAAAATTCCTCAATTATGGGCCGAAGTCGCCAAACGGAGCTGGGCCTTGGACTGGAATGACATGGACGCCACGCTCGTTCAATTTTGGGGTGCTAGTCTTGTTCACAAGGAATTAGTGCTGTCGATTCTAGAAACCCTGTCCGAAGACATCTTCTACCGCGAAGACACTGTCTCTTCCCTACGCGGCACGGATCTCAATCGGGCTCTAGTGGAGATCTGCACCCCCCTGTCGGTCTTCGAGGAAATCCACCCAAAGAAGGACAGTGTTGAATTGCGCTGTGGACCGGAAGGCTGGCTTTCCCGCATCTGTGGGTTCCTGGCCGATTGTATCGGGAACATCCAAAACTCGAAGCAAGCAAGAGACTCTGCCCTCAAAGCTCTCGCGACCCTCAAGTCCGTCCTTGCATGGTCCATTCCCAAGGCAATCCTCTCTTCCAACTGCGTTCCTTCAATTGCCAGGGCTTTCACCTGTAATGACGAACAGGTATTGCTGGTAAGATTCAATTCACCCTCTCAAGGTCATGCGAGCAGCACGTATGCTAATGTCACCCAATCTAGGCCGCGGTTGAAGCTCTGCATGCCTTATACAGTCGGTCCAATGTCGACATCGAAGGTTTCCAACCACTTGTCCATGTGATGTACGAAACGGAGTCTTTGAACGTGCTGCAAAAACTCTACGAATGGTCCGTCGTTGGACCTGATGACGTCGATGATACACGGTATACTATATGTAAGAAGCTGTCTGAGGTATGCAATGAGACTGCTCTTGTTACAGTCGATGTCTACTAACCCGTCATGAACAGATGCTATCATATGTTGCGGGTTTCCTTGAGGAAAAGTCGTTTGCTCTAGAAAGCGTGCAGGGTCTTAACCTTCCGTTCTTTTTCCACCTCACCGTCAGCGTTATTCAAAACCAAAGTCTTACTATTTCGATTCCCGTTCTTCATGTGTGGTCTAAGTTAATCGCATCGGAGAGAATCGGGAATACAGACTTGGTCACCGGCCTTGTGCCCTCCCTGCTGAGTATTTGTACCGAACGATTGATTCGTTGGGAGTCTTTCCCATCTGATTCGGAGAATGCTACGGTTGTTTTCTTGAACGAGGATATTGATACTGTTCCCGAGAGACATGCATTCGTTGGTAATTATAGGCGTTACTGCTCATCCATCATCGAAAGCATTGTACAGAAGAGACCACAGGAAGCAATTCTCCATATCTTATCGGAAGTTGACTCTAACCTAGACAATCTCTACGCCGGAGTGGAGCCTTTCAGCGGTACGTATGTCTCGCCCGGGTTCGAGCTGTTAGCTAACTCCTGCATTAGTCAAGTCGTTCTCGAAGAATTCGATGCCGCTGATGCGTGCCGACACACAGTTTGCAGTCGTCGAGGCAACGTTGAAGGGATTCAATAAATGGGTGTCTGCGCATGGAAGGATGCCCCAGCAAGATGTACGAAACTCGGAACCAACCATCTCTGTCAAGCTAACACCACTCTAGGAACAAAAGCGGAGCGAACTAGAACAGATGTTAGAGGCGTGGGCTTTCAAGCTGATGCAGCGAAACTTTGAGGTTCGACTGACCTGCGCTCGGATGTTATGATTCAGGTTACCTAACTCATGTTACATTACAGGATCCAATCCTCAAGCAGCGGGTTATCAAGCTTGTTGTTGATATATCATCAAAGGCTCTCGACAAGACCCCCAGCTTTGCGCTCAAGGCTCTAGAGTATATCCTCATGACGCGTCTACCCGACCAGCCGGAATACCCAGTGTACTCCGAGTCTGTCAAGGAACTTCACGGCTTGACCAGTCATGAACTCCGGAGGTTGGCTATGCGTTACGCTGATTACTTTGCTGTAAGCGATTTCAGCTATGGCTCTAAGCACTGCTAACTGTTCCTGTCAGACTTTCTATGACATACTTGAGCCTAAGATCAAGGAGATCAGCATGGCCAACCGGGTAGATGACAAGCTCCAAATGGAACTGACTTCGATTCTGCTCATCATCATGTATGGCTCAATTACAACGTTTCAAGCGTTCTAGTGCTGACCTTGCAGGCAACGTGCAAACAACGTCGAACCGTATCTCCGTCAGTCGCGACTTGTGTCTTTCGTGGAACCCATCAAACACGCTTGGCAGGAAGAGGAGTTCCGTAATATGAGCTCGACATTTGAAGGCTTCTGCGTTATGCTCGGATTGCAGAGTGTCGGGCCATATATGCAAGCACGACAGGCGCCGAAAATTGAGGATTGGTCATCCGTGCCTCTGGATCCCGAGGGAAAGCTCATCCAAGAAGAGATGACCAGGAAGTTCCAGGTAATAATAACTGCATTTCTATCGCCAACGGATGCTAACATCTGAATAGCAATTGCCTTTGAGAGGCACAAAGACTATGTTGGCTGTTTCCTCGGACAAGCTCAAGAAGACAGATCAGGCGTATGAATTGGCCTGTAATATCTGGCATGACATTATCCCAACAATTTTGCCAACCCTACTGCAGCTTGTCAGGTAAGCCTTCTGCCCATCAGCCATAGATCTCCGGCTAACCACATACAGTAACGCACATGCCTTCCACAACCCGGAGAACTGGGGTGGTTTGCCTCACGACATGCGCGGGGTTGTCGAGCGTATTCTGACCGATAGATTTTGGCAAGCTGGCATTTCCACTGGAAGCCGCGACGAGTTTTATGCTAAGATCACGGCCTCGAGAGCCTCTCTTGAGGGATTTGCGTCCTCTGTAAGAGGCAAGATTCGGGCAGTTAGAGAATCCTGCTACTCCATGTTGTTCAGCATGAGTAGGCTGCGGGAGCACTTCTATGGGTTCGCAGAACTTCCTGGCCCCCTAGCCCAGGCGTTGTTCAAGGACTCCCCCCATCTTTCGTCTCATCAGTTCTCTGTGCTTCTAAACATTTCAAGATGCTTGATTGATGATTGCCCTGTCCGCTTCCGGTCCCAATTTCTGCCTCCAATGCTCTCCACCCTCTTCACAAATATCGACAAGAAAGTCACATCTGAGTGGGACGCCATTGAACGTCAGAAGGAAGGCCTCGGAGAAGGCGATCTAACTGACGAGATGAAATCGGAGAGTATCCTACGGCAGTTGACATACTCCGCAGTGATCTTTGTGGCAAGCCTTCTGGACCCGCAGAGAGGTGGTAAGTTTTCTCCGTACCATGGTGATTTTCATAATGTGTGCTTACGCCTTGTTTCAGACCCCGACGACGAGCCAGCAGATCCCAGCGTGCCACAGGCGGCACCGGCGCTCTCTGATTCGATCCGGCATTTTGTCCTTTCGTCTCCCGAAATCTTTGAACCTGTGATGCTCTTCTGTACCCATGCCCTCCGAATGCGCGATACGCGGTGCTGCAGTATCATCACTCGCGTGATTCGATCCATCCTTCAAGACTTTGCGCCTCCCAATGATACAGCAACAACCGTGACGATCCGCGAGTTCATCTCTTCCGAGGTGCTCAAAGCCTGCATCACGTCTGTGCACGAGCCTTATTTTGTTGACATGCAGAAAGACCTTGCCCAGCTCATCGCTTCGATCTGGATCCTGTATGGATCGTCCAGCCCGACCCCGCGGGCCGTAATGCTCAGTCTTCCTGGACTGGACGAACAACGGGTTGCTAATGCAGAGGCCGCTCTTATTCGTTCCTCGGCGGCGCGACAGCAGCGTGCGCTGATTTTGGATCTTCTGGAGGGTCTTAGAGGTGTGAGTATCGCCGAGCAGGGTAAGATTCTGGGCTCTCGTGAAGAGCGCCGCAAAGCCAGGAGTGCGCTACAGGAAAGGTACATGAGTACTGGTGAGATGGAGGGCCAGCAAAACCACAAGGTCGATATCAACGACGGACCGGACCTTGCCGGTGTCGCGGACTTGTTCGGTTAAAATATTCCCCTATAGATTCGATGCGGCGGCCGCTCATACGCAGGTCTTCCCTTGTATAGTATGGTGGCTTGACATCATGCCTTCTCTTCGACGTCACAGCCACCTTTTGCGGTTTTGACCTTTTTTTTTTTTTTTCACATATATAAAGCACATAGACGCCTCCCCGGAGGTCATGGCAGCCACGCAGCATAGTCTAATGTAGCAGCGATTGATAGACGCCAATTGGCAAGAAAAAGAAAGAAAGAAATACAAATAACACTCAAAACGCATTGCGGAACTGGCCGGTCTGTTTGGTTGGTATATCTACAACATACAATAGTAGCTCATCTTGACTATCCCGGTGCACCTGTTGATTCTCACGGAACCGCAGCCTACACGCCCATCACTGAATACTCCGAACCCATCATTTGCTCGCACATGAACCCCCCGATCAGATCATGCGCAAGACGCTCGCCCCCAAAACAAGGGACGACCTGGGCAAACAGAAGACAACATAATCGAACGCACGCAAATTTTATTATCTTCCAAGCGCTTATTGGGTGACCTTGCTGGGGGTATACGTGAAGGTAGGGCGGACGAAGCTGTATCCGTATAGTGATTAGCGCGTTTCCCAGCCCAATTGAACGAGGGTTGAGAACATACCGGTCCGAGTTGTAGATCTTGGCGTCAGTACCAAGGAGCTCCTTCTCACGAGCCTTGTCAGCAAAGTGCCGACGAGCCTGATCACGGTCCTCCTCGGCCTGAAGGAGAGGCATGATGTGTATACGGCCCCACATCTTCTCACGGGCGAGTTCGCTGTTTATTCCCCCAATTGTCAATGATCCATTTCCCTGCTTTACTTCTGGGTATTTCCCAGATTGGTGGCAGACGTACTATTGTTCACGAACACCGTAGAAGAGCTTGTAGTATCCGTATCCCATAATCAGGTGCATACCGATGAGGTAGTAGATGGGGCGGAATCCACGGGCAGGGATGTTGCGCTATATATATGGAAAGCAGAGATTCATTAGCCATTGGCCCTACCCCTTCGAATGTAGGTATCGATCGATATCATAGAAAGTAGGGTGTGAAATCGGATCAATCGGGGCAGTCGTTTTCTTGTTGTTTTAACGCACCTTGTACTGCACGGGCAAGTAGCCCCCCTGCGGGGGCATATCCTGAGGCATGGTGACTGAGGTGAGAAAGACTGGCGAGACAGAGGAGGGGGGAGGGGTGCCGCAGCCTTTCAATTGAGGGTTCGATAGAAAGTCGTCGGTGCTGGGGGAGATATGATGCGGTTGCCGGATGGGAACTTGGGATGCTGTGTCACGTGAGACGTGCATGGTTTGGTAATGAGCGCTGAGGGGGTTTTGATTGGTGGGTGTGCGGGGTGCACTTTGGATGTAACTTAGCCGCTGAGCGTTACTTTCACTTTGCAATTTGTCTATAGCTTTACTGTCTATTCACTTCCTTTTCTTTTCTTTGTTCCTGTAAGGAATTATTTTTTGGCACTGCAGTGACAAGGGAGGAGAAGGATCATTGCTAATTGAGGTTTTCTGGTACCTACGCTATGGAGGAAGACAACGATCGGCCCAGAAAGCTTCCTAAGCTTGATCACGACGAGTCTCAGGATTCTGAACCCAGAATGACCGGTGCGCTGCAGGCCAATGATACTGGCTCTACGGCTGCTACCGCCGGTACAGACAATGGCGACAAGGAGCAACCTACCATGACATCCGAAATTGATAGTAATCAAGGCGGCGCCGACAGCACTACCGCAGCCACCACCACCGAAGATGGAGCGCCCAAGATCTCCAAGCGGGAGATGAAGCGCCAACGCCGCCGCGAACAATGGGACGAACAGCGCGACCAGCGGCGCGCAAAGCGCAAAGAACGTGGACAGGCGCGCAAAGAGCGCCGCCGCGCAGCCTTCGAACAAGCGCGGTTGGACGGTACAGAGGCCGAGCTCAAAAAGCAATACGAACGGACCCAAGAACGCTTCCGGAAGTCGACGCTGCTCCCGCTCACCCTGGTGATTGACTGCGGATACGATGAATTGATGTTGGAGAAGGAGCGGATTTCACTGGGGTCGCAGATCACGCGGTCATACTCGGATAACAGCCGGTCGGTGTATCGGTCGCATTTGGTGTTTTCGTCGTTCAATAAGAAGCTCAAGGAGCGGTTTGACACGAAGTTGAATAAGCATTATTTGAACTGGAAGGGAGTCAGGATCCTGCCCGATGATTTTGCTCAGGTGGCGGAGATGGCGAAGGAGTGGATGGTTGTTCCTGCGGGGGGCAAGATGGAGGGGGTATTTGCTGATAAGACGGATATGAAGCCTGAGGATGGCGAGGTGATCTATCTCAGCAGTGATAGTCCCAATACGTTAACGGAGTTGAAGCCGTTCAGTACGTATATTATTGGCGGGTTGGTGGATAAGAATCGGCATAAGGCGATTTGTTATAAGCAGGCTGTGGAGAAGGGGATTAAGACGGCCAAGTTGCCTATCGGGGATTATATTCAAATGGCGTCCAGACAGGTGCTGGCTACGAATCATGTGGTGGAGATTATGCTTAAGTGGCTGGAGCTGGGCGATTGGGGAAAGGCGTTCCTGGCTGTTATTCCGCAGCGCAAGGGTGGAACGTTGAAGGAGTCGGCGGTTGAGGCAGAAGGGTCTCAGCCGGAGGAGGATAATGCAGAGAAGGAGGAGGAGGAGGCGTTGGAGCAGGCTCAGGAGGCTACTGATGAGGCTGTTGAAGAGACCCAGCAGGCTGCAGAGGAGCCTGATCAGGCGATGGCAGAGGCACCTGTGGAGGCTAAATGAGAGATTTGATGCCAAGTATAGTGTATATATGCAAACTTATAAGCTGCCATGGGGCCATCTACCATAGAAGTGGCTGGCCAATCTACATTTCTTCCAGACTAGCAAGGAAGCCATGCTTCATACGGAGTACTTTGTAGCTAATTGCTCCATAGTGACTAGTTAACTAGTCAAGTAGTTTAACAAACTAGAAAGACTGATGTAGGGTGATGACATAATTGCGCCGCCACACGTGCACCGCCACATGGTTGCCACCGGGCGATGGATGACGGCAACCAAAACAACAACAACATCGCCGTTCCATCTTTTTTTCGTTTCCTCCTTCCAGAAGATCCACAGAGACTCGCTTGCTCCTTGCTCTGTTTGCTGTCTGGGCCCTGGCCTTCCTTCACTCTGCCCCCGGACCAAGGCTCATCCTCTGCTGTTTACTTTCTGTCCCCCTCGGTTGTCTGGTGACCTGCCTCAATCCCTGCCCCTAGCAACCCACCTTATCCCAAAGTTCAGTAAACAAGGTTGCTGTTGCTGAGCAGCACAGCACCTCCAGCCATGTTTGTTCTCCGCAACGGTAAGTCCCTTCCATTCTCGGATGCCTTTTTCTCGAGGGCAGCTTAGGCTTCAGTTTGGCTTCCCTACCCCGCCATCTGCCCCTCCTCCCCTCATCCTCCTTCCCTGCTCTCTCCCCTCCCGCTTTGATCACTTACTGGTTCCTCTCATACTGACGTATCCTCTCGGAACTTGTCTAGTGAGCAAGTACCTCTTCGGAGACTCTTCCAAGGAATCTATTATCGAGATTCCTCAGGGACAACTCTATCTCGTTCGCCCTTTGTCGCCCAAGGGCTACTCGGAGCTCATCTTCAAGGACGCCGCCGCTTCCATCAGACGCACCGGCCAGGAATTCCAGTACCAACTCGTCATCCAGCGTGCCTACGAGGAAGGTGAAGAGGAGCTCGGAGAAGAGGACGACGAGCAAGGCGGCAGTGACAGCCTCGACAAGGACGAAAAGGTCTTTCTGCTCGATCAGGCTCTCCACTTCCGCTCCGAGGTGCGTGAAGGAGGAGCAAAGATCTTGGCCTGGAGAGACCTGAGTGGCGACGTCGGCGACCTTTTCGAATTCGTCTGCGACCCCTCTGTGCCTTCGGATAAGGTTTCCACCTTCGAGCTAGCCGCCCTTCAGTGCCAGTACGAGCGCGCATACCGACGGACCTCCCAGAACGTGAGCCGCGAAGATTTGCAAGAGTTCTCTTTTCAGGAGGAGAAGCCTATTCCGTCCGCAAGCCCCATCTCTTCTTCCGCAAGGTCTCCTGCTCGGTCACTGACATCTGGAGAGTCGACCGCCGCCATGGTGAAGGACGTCGAGTACTCGCGGTCCAAGGGACACATCAAGCCTGCGGTCTCGGAGCAGGAAGCCACGGTTGCTCCCCCTTCTGCAGCGCAGCCTGAGGCTAGGGAGATCCTCGCCCAGGAGAAGGCTGAACTTCACCTGTTCGACTTTGTGAGCGGAACGTTCGTCTTGCAGGCGGCCAACGTGACTGCAACGGTTTCTGAGATTGGTGACTGGAAGTATTGGCTTCAGATCAGCGGAGAAGACAAGGAGTGGCTGGGACAGGCTGTCGTCGCCGACATCAACCCCGTTTTTAACTTCGAGTATCTGTCTTTCATCTTCAATGCCTACAGTGAGGATGGCTCGGCGTTCTCCTGGCTCTTGCGCTTCAAGGACCAGGAGACTGAGGAGAGATTCCAGGAGGGTCTTATGCAGGCTCTGTGGGAACAGCTGAATGAGATGAAGTGGACGAAGGTCAAGGATCAAGAACGGGAGTATGTGCTGGACGCCTTCCAGGATCTCACAATGGAGGATGCAGAGGAACGCGAAGTTGAGGCCGAAGAGGAGGAGGAAGAGGACGAAGAGGAAGACCACTATGATGGCCAACGCAGCGAACACTACGACTCTGACGAGGAGCAAGATGATGTTGTTACACGGGATGATGATGGAAACGTCAACTCCCAACTGGCTGTCGGTTACAAGCATGACCGCTCCTTTGTCGTCCGTGGCTCCAAGATTGGCGTCTTCAAGCACACTCCTGACAACAACCTGGAGTTCTCTACCAACATCTCCAAGGTCGAGACCCCCAGGGGCAAGCTCTTCAGCCCCAAGAAGGTCATGTTGCACGCCGAAGACACCAACATGATTCTTCAGAACGGTGACGACCCGAACTCGCTTTACCGTATGGACTTGGAGTATGGTAAGATTGTGGATGAGTGGAAGGTCCACGATGACATTCCCGTTACTACTTTTGCCCCTGAGAGTGTAAGTAGCCTCTCTACATTGTGTTCTGTGACCTATTTGCTAACTTGCCTAGAAATTCGCTCAAATGACCTCCGCACAGCCCTTCATTGGTGCTTCTAAGAACGCCCTCTACCGCATCGATCCCCGTGTCGACGGAAACAAGTTGGTGGACACCGACCTGAAGCAGTATGCCAGCAAGAACGAATTCTCTTCCGTGGCTACCACTGAGAAGGGATACCTTGCTGTTGCCTCCAACAAGGGTGATATCCGGATGTTTGACCGTCTTGGAATCAACGCTAAGACGCACATTCCTGCTCTGGGAGAGCCGATCATCGGTCTGGATGTGTCTGCGGACGGCCGCTGGGTGCTTGCCACCTGCCGGACATACCTCCTCCTTATCGACTCACTGCAGAAGGAGGGCAAGAACGAAGGCAAGCTGGGCTTCGAGCGCTCATTTGCCAAGGACTCCAAGCCGCAGCCTCGCCGTCTGGGTCTGCAGCCTGCCCATGTGGCCCAGTTCCAGCACGAGACGAAGAAGCCGATTAGCTTCACCCAGGCGCGTTTCAACACGGGTGTCGACAGTCAGGAAACTTCGATTGTCACGGCCACTGGTCCTTTCATCGTCACCTGGAGCTTGAAGAAGGTTGTTGCCGGACGCAAGGACCCCTACACCATCAAGCGGTACGGCGAGGACGTGATGGCGGACAACTTCCGATTCGGCTCGGATAAGAACGTCATTGTGGCCTTGCCCAACGAAGTCAACATGGTTGCCAAGAGGAGTCTGATGAAGCCCACTCGGGAGAGTATCGCCGGACCTCCCGTCACTCCGCGTCGCAGGACCCAATGGGGCAGCCGGTTAGGCAGGGACGAGATCGTCAACTCGCCTTACTAATGGAGTCGGCTTTTTCATGTTAATACCCTTTTGAGTTTGATGTTTTCGGCTTTCATACATCTTTTCTTCTTACACTTTCTGATATTTTGTGAAACGCTTTAATGTCCTTTCACGGTGATATGAACGGATGGCGAACGGTTGCACTGCGGAATTAAGCATTGATTTTGTACTCTTACTAGTAGCTGCTAATACTACGAATCACGACTGAACATTGCACAATGGTTAATGGATGACATTCTGGGCCGGCTGGCCACACGTAGTATATAGTATGCGTAGCGCTCCTTGTCAACAGATATCCTGTACCTGTAGCGGCGCTGCCTTCAATCCCCTAATAGCAACTATCTCACCGCAGGCAATTGACGCCAGCAGTTGCACATCCAGTCCCAAGAGCACCAACCACCCAACCAGACCATGATTATCGACCATTCTGCCAGCAGATGATAGTCACACAACTCAATTCCATTCCATTACAGCGGCAAAGTTAGTTGGTATACAGCTCAAGACCCAACATACCACACCTCCACACCGATAATATCGAACTTGACGCCCTCATCCGAGAGCGGCTCATTCCCGAAGGTCTGGCATGACGCACTGACGCCTTTTTCCAGGCTCGAGTCGACCCACAGGCCGTAGTGTCCGTCACTGCTCTGATTAGCTTGTTGCAAGGGAAAGGGGGGGAGAAGGAATACATACCCTCCACCCAAACTCAAAAACCCCGTCTCACAAAACATCATATAATCATTAACCCCGCTATACGGGAACGCCTTGAAGCGGATCTGCTCCGGCGTGACTGTCCCACTGGTCCGTCCACTCCCAGTTCCAGTCCCAGTTCCAGCACCACCAGAAGTAGAAGAAGTAGGAGAAAGCCACTTCTCGCCCTCTCCGCGCCGGAGAGTCGTCGAACGCCCCGCGTTCGTCGTATCCGCGCTCGGAGGCAGTGGTAATCCAGCCTTCTCTAACAGATCGGCCTCTACCCCGCCCTGTCCGGTCCCGGTCCCATCTGCCACGCTGTTGTTCCCATTCCCGAATGTACTAAGCATAGCAGTGGCAGGTGGCAATACGCTCGCTCTCCAGAGGAAACACTCGCCCGTGCCGTAGTAATGTGAGTTCGGGTGCGGGGGGTCCGTCATGTAGGCGCCGAAGACGGCGTTCGAGGAGGGCGAGGCATCTCTGATGACGAGGACGTAGCCGGCGCGGGGACTGCGGGTGGAGGCGATGTCGCGGCAGTTATCGTAGAGGGTGGAGAGGGAGGCGCCGTCGCGGTCGAGGCTGTAGGCGAGGTGCCAGGTGTTGCAGAGTTGGAGGCGCGGGGGCACCAGGAGGCGGATTTCCTCGGCGAGGGAGCGTGTGAGCAGGGTGGAGGGGTCGGAGAGGGTGAGAGGGGTCAAGGGGGGTGGTTGGAAGGGAGAGGCGGTGCGTATCGGGGTGAAGACGGGGTTGTTGTTGTTGGTATTATCATTGGCGGTCTTGCGGCGCATGTTGGTGTTGTTGGAGGTGGTGGTGGAGGGGTCGGTGAGGCGGCGGTAGAGGCCTGAGACGACGTGGGTGACGGGGTAGGAGAAGTAGGAGGCGGCGGATTGTTGGAGGGAGGAGGGAGTAGTTGCGTTGGTGCTGCTGGATGTCGGGGGAGGTCGAGATCCAGATCTCGAGCTTGAAGAGGACGACATGCGGGAGGAGTGACGTGGGTTATTTTGGGTTGAGGATTAGTGTAATAGTAGGGAGGAGAGGGGGAAATTAATAATGGAGAAAGGGGGAGATCATGCAATTGAGATGGACGGAGAGGTGGAGATAGGGAAGGGGAGGAGAAGATGATGTGGTGGAGAGCAGAGAAAGAAGAGGGAAGATAAGACGATGGGGAGATGCAGGAGGAGATAAATTAATTGTTTGATGTTCGTCACGCTGTGCGGATCAGCGGGTGAGCTTCTTTTCTATACGGAGGTTTCCTTGCTACTTCCAGTAATGAGTCGTGCGTGTTCGGGTCACGGCACACACCAATGATTATACTATTATTCAAGTCAGAATACATACTATCAATTGGACTACTGACATACAACTATCTGCTAATTACTGATTTACTGTCAATCCTACTTCTGCCACACCTGCTCGACAAACGCCGTCAGATCGGCCTTGAGCTCGCGTGGACGCTCCAGTGCGGCAAAGTGTCCTCCCTGTGTCGATCAACGTCAGATTTTCAACACACAAACTTATACTGGGATTATCCTACCTCGGCATGATCCCGGAAGAATACTAGATCTCCTGTGGTCGCAATCCAGCTTCGGGGCACGGGACAAAGGTCCTTGGGGAAGAACGAGAATCCGAACGGCTTGTGGATATATAATTCGTTCTGCAGTATAGTCGCTCCCTTGGGCACCGTAGCCGTTGGTGTAGTCTGCACTGTCAGCCACGCCAGACACCAACTTACTATAGAAGTACTGTCACTTCAGGTCGCATTATTCGAACATACCTCACGGTAGGAATAAATAGCTCGCGGAAAACTCTCAGTGAGCCAATACAGGCTTACCATCTCAAGGATGGTCGCAGATGGGAGGGGCTCGTCCACCCATTGAAGGTATTTCTCACCAACCCTGGATGCAGCCTGTCAGGAACTATAATCTAGGTTGGTGCAGAAAAAGCAAACCCACCATGCAAGTAAAGCGATCGGACTGCTGGACAGCACATGGCCGATCGTACTGGGCCGACTACTGTGCTCCAAGGCATAAGCTATGCCATTGGTCATGAATTTCTCCATTCGCGCAATTCCTTCTTTCTCCGCCGCAGTTAAGCTTTCAGTTGATAGGCCTTCAGGGGGAGATCTCATTGCGCACAGGTTCACTATACTGGTTGGTGCCTAGTAAATAAATTTGAGACTTGTCACTTACAATGAACCGCTGGTGAAGTTAGTAATGACAACATCCTCGATGAAGAAGCAGCACTAACCCTTGCAGGCCTCGAAGCTTACGCCCAGGAGTCGTCCAACAAAAGCACCAATATCGCCTCCCTGAACAACGTAGCCATTGCCGAACCCGAGGTCCTTCATCAACTGGTCCACGACCCGGGCCATGTCAACCAAGCCGAAATCCTTGTCCAGCGGGGGACCAGACGAGAATGTATACCCGGGAAACGAGGGGACGATTAGGTGAAAAGGCAAGGTTTCCGGAGTGTACTCCTCACGGAACAGCTGGAGGACGGGGTAAAATTCGACGAAGCTGCCTGCGGTGACTTATAAGACCAGCTTGAACATCGTAGGCTAGGACAAAGTATATACGTACCGGGCCACCCATGGAGCAAAGCAATGGGCACAGCATCCTCCCTCTGGGAGAACAGAGCTGCAAAGTGCACCGTGAGGCCCTCAATCTCCGTAGTAAACTGCGGGAAAGAGTTCACTCGAGCTTCAAATGTTCGCCTAAATTGACCTATCAGCATTACCCATCGATGAAGCAGACAGACAATCGAGACCAGTCAAACTCCGAGACCCATTTCTCCCGCATAGCTGTCAGCCATTCGGAAGTGACGCCAAACTGGCCATCTGATTGCAGGCTCTCATAGGTGGGAGGAGCGATTTTGGACAGTCGGATGAGGGTCTTCAGCTCATCCACCTGTTCATCGGGGATGGAGACAGTAAATGGAGTAGGGGAGATTGTCGCTGAAGATGGAAACTTGCTGAATGGAGCAGACATGATGAGTTGAAGCTAGATAGATGTAGAATTGAGTAGAACTGAGGAATAGAAGTTTAGTGAGAAATGAGGGGATGAAAAGTAATCAATGCATGCTGGGCGGGGTCACGCCTGGTCCGAGGCTCACCTTCTCTGCTGTGCACTGCTGATTGTTTCTCCTCCATTGAGCATCACGCAGATGCCACAAGACAAGGATTGGACAAAACCACCATGATTATGAAACCTTTAGCCATCTTGGCATCACCCGCATTGTCTGGCACTCTGGCATCGAGTCAGCAAACACCACCTCTTCTCCTAATGCGGATGGGTGCAGCTAATAATTATCTAAGAACCTTGAGACTACTCCTATTCCCGATTCTTCAATACACCTCCTGATCAATAGTATTGAACATAAAGAGTACCTAGATGGTAACTTGACGACCCAATCAATTTCGTCGAAACCAACAAATCGACATGGTACAAGGCCATCATCAGCGCGCAGAGCTAAAGAAGGATCGTAGCTAATTGGATTACTTCGGGTCTACCAGTAAGCTCAGCTCTGATATAAAGTTAGATTTTGGGTTGCTCACTAGTCTAACTCAATTAATTAGAGATATCACGAGAACGTACTTCCACATGCCTCCGCAGTTCGATACAACGAACAAGGGCAGTAAACTCTCAGATATCAAGCAACCGCTGAAGACTTCACACGGGGATAAATTGGACAGCTGAGACAACAATAAACATCTTTCCTGAGGAAGCGGAGACATCTTCCAATTCTATCTACATATAATCCCTCGTACTCTCCACACAAAACTCCCAAAACTCACACGCCCTCCCCGTCCCCCCTTCCTCCTTCCTCTTCATCGCATCCAACAACGTCGGCGCCACAGCATCATGAATCCTCCCCCAAGGAATCACATACGCACCATTATTCTCCAGTCCCAGATCCCCCGACAACCCCGCATACAACACCGTATGAGCTGCCAAAGCCGGACTATGCAGCAGCGGCCAAGAGAGAATCTTCATCCAGCGCGCATTCCTCAGGAGATTGGTATTAGCTGCGCCCGGATTCTGCGCCGCGCTGACAATCCCTTTGTCGCCGTATCTCCGGGCCATTTCCGTAGCGAGGAACCAGTTGCCCAGCTTGGAGGTGACATAGTTCCGCACAGCGTCTTTGGGTGGGTTCGTCAGCTCCGACATGATGATGCCCTCGGGCGGAGCGGAGAGCTCGACGGCTTGACTGCTTGTCCAGATGACGCGGACGGACCCCGAAATGGTGGACTCAGAGACAGATGATGCCGCTGCTTCGAGGAGGGGAGATAAAAGCTGGGTGAGGAGGAATGGGCCCAGACAGTTCGTTGCGAGTTGGAGCTCGATGCCTTGTTTGGAGACGCTGCCTAGAGGGGGTTGGGACACGCCGGCATTGTTGAAGAGGAGGTCGAGTTTGGATTCTTTGCTCTTAAAGGTAGATGCGGTGGATTTGATGGTTGTCAGGTCGTCTAGATGGAGTTCGAGGAAATGTAGCTCGCCTGAGCTGTGTTTGGTAGTCTCCGGGACGGATTGCTGGATAGCCTGGATGGCTGCTTGAGCGGCAGATTCTGAGCGTCCTGCTATGTAGACTTTGGCGCCTTTGCGGTATAGAACTTTGGCTACTTCGAAGCCGATGCCTGATGCGCCACCGGTGATGAGCATTACTTTGCCCGATTGCTGGGGGAGCTCATCGGGGGTGAAGGTTGGGCGGGGAGGGAAGAATTGAGAGAATTGGGCTCCCATTGTGGATGAGGCTGTAGGTAAGTGTGCTAGACATTGAGGAGAGTGGGTGCTTCAGTCACATATTTATATGCTGATGTTCGTGGGCGAAGACCCCTGGCAGGCTATCTTTAGTCCCGTCCATCGCTATACATGTTTAGACGAGCGGACCAACCGGCGCTACTATCTAACACACCGGCTCGGTTGTTAGCGTTGACACTCAGCTAGCTCAGCCTGCTGGGGATTTCGCTTTGTTCACCTTGCTCGCCAATCAGTTCCTATGCTGATCACTACTTTTTGCACGGATATTGAAAAGACGAAGATAGACATGGTAATTGACACGACTTGGGGTGGAGTGGGTACTCATGTTCTGCCAGCCTTGTCAAATACATCCAGGCCTGGCCAGTAAATTACGGATTGCCATTGCCTCTCACTGTTTAGTGAACAAAAAAGATCATAGGTAGGCCGCTAATATATTCACATCTCACATGAGCTCAAGTTATTCGATTCCGTAAGATCTCCGTTGCGATATCAATCGGCAAAATACCGGATGCAGTCCGCAACACTACGGCAACACTCCCAATGAATCGGCATCTAGGCCTACCTAGTGCAGCATCCTATTTAGATGCATCCATACTCCGCATATGCCTATTTTTATGACCTCCGTTCTCTAAGACAACTGCCATTTCTTTAAGTCATCCTTCATCCCACTACTACACTCATCTCCACACCCCTCCTTCAATTGCGGACAGAAGCAACAGCCGTAGTCCTAAGGCAAAATGCACTACCTCCCCAACCCCATCATCTCCTCATAACCCTCACATACCCCGAATTCACCACTTCCTGATATCCATCACCGAAGCCCTGCTCGACTTCTGCATTACCCCCGAACAGCACCACCAGCCCACCCAAGAGCCATCCATAACCTGCCCCAACAGTTAACACACCCTCTTCCACCCCTTCACCTCCCCTCAAAGCATCGGCGCCAAGCTTGTCGTCGGGCCAGCTCCAAATGCCCAAAACCAGAAAAGGGTAGCACCACCCTATCGAGGATATCCTAGTCATGCTGGATTCCCTCAGCAATGCAACGGGTATCGTACCCGCGGAAGAGATTATAGGATACCGGACATCCATGAGCGCCATGGTTCCGTTCTCCTGGCGGGAAGTGGTATCAGATACAGTGATATTTGGTGGGGAAGTGCAGGCACTGTGGCATGCGAGGATGGTTCTGGGGTTGAGGGAGGAGGATGGTGCTGGTGGATGATAGAGAGTATGCTCAAGTGTGTGCGGAGGTCGTGCAGAGTGCTGACCGGTGAGGATTTTGGGGGAAATGCTTGCTTTAAAGAGTAGGAGGATGAAGGAGGCATCTGTCGATGAGGTATTCGACGCTTGGAGAGGTTTATGGAGGAAGGGTTTGTTGTATATGAAAGCGTCGGAGTGAGTCTGACTGATGTGATGGCTGGAAGGGCGGTTTTGAGACGTTATCAAGGGTAGCCCGATAGCTAGTGTGTGTTATAGGTAGCGCGTGTCATTTTGGGAGGAAAGATAACACTTGAGATGTCCAGCTACCCAAGCGTATATAGGTACACTAAGCAGCTACCAAATGTCATAGTTGTCGGTCACCGTCGACACCCATTCTGCCTCATACATTCCGATCGAATTCGTAGCCATCATTCAAGCGAAGGTAAACAGGTGGCTCCAAGACACAATCCCGTTGCTGGTGTGGCTTCGCCCGCCAAGAAGTGATCAGCGGAGGAGCCCTATGCGACAGGACGTGCTGTATCGCCTGTTTTGGAGAAAGGCGGCTGAGGTCTTGCTGCAAGTTGTTGGGAAACTTCATCGGAAGTGGATGGCCCATCCTGGTCCTGGCATGACAAGAGAGAAAGTAGTGTTCCTAGCTGCTGAAGTTCTGAGCGCCGCAAATGTGCCATCTGGTTTCCAGCATCGACCATATTCTGAAAGATGAGCCTCGCTGTTCCACACCACCACGAATCGTGGGTTACCAATTGAGAACTCATTGCTGACGCTATTGAAAGTACCACCGTGGAAGTAAATAGCGATTCTAGATCATTAGTGAGGAAGGTCTCTAGTCATCTAAGTTAGCCCGAGAACCATATTAGTAGGACATTTTCATTACCCAGGAGCCCCTGAGATGCTAAAGCATGGAGGATTCTTATGCTGTGATGCGCAGAGTCCAAGCACATCTTGACCAAATATTTAGCATTCTGTATGGTGAGGAATGTTTGAGCACATGGTTCCTCAGACCCAATTCGAAATGTTAGAAGGTAAAACAGCACAGGTCTGGTAGCCAAAATTATGCCCTGATTGAGTCAATAGGAAAAGGCTGACTAGGAGTAGGAAGATGATCTCACTTGCTCATAATATAGGTGCAGATATGCTGATACTCGGGAGAGCCCGACATCTGCCCCTTCTTGATGCAGAGGAAACGACTTGTCAAGTTCACATCCCAGCTCTGTTAGATTGGATACTGCTGCATTGATGTTTAATACAAAGCTTCCGTCAAACTTGCCGTCATTGACATATACTGCTGCAGGGCTTTGAGCAAGACCATCGAATTCAGAAACGGAATAGGAACCTTACTGGCGTTGAAATCAGCAATGCTCCGGCACAATCTGATGTTCATGTCTAAGGCTGTGATATCTTCCGACCCCACAGAAGAGGGCAACTTAGTTTGAATGAAGCGGTCGTCGATTGACTGGGGAAGCCCCTGAATAGATGCCATGTGTCTGTCCAGAATATAGACAGTCCACCATATCTTCCGGCACCGCTCAACACTATCCTGCTCCAGTTCCGTGACGGTCATACAGGTATGCATGCCATGAGCCATGGCCATTCTCATCGCTTGGCCCACCTGTACCCAGTTAGCTATGTATTCGATAGATATCTGATGGAGAGCCTGACATAACTGTGGGAAGCACTTCGGCAATCAAGCGATTGGTAAAAGAGAGCAATGCAGCATAGAATTTCGGTTGATATCATCGGTGAGGAATAGAGAAGGGTGTGATCCGGCAGGTTCTGCAAAGCTCTGACAAAATAGTCTATCCCTGGGGGCCTCCTCTCATGGATCTTTACTTGAGTGAACATTTTCCCGAAAGCTATAATGAGAAGAAAATGGATGTACCACAGGCCTCTGGTTCTTGTCTGCTTATCTTCGGAGTAGAAATTGTAAAGTGATTTCATGAAGTCACTGTCATCGAACAAGTGGTATAATTGCCCGCAGCGAAACTTGACGGAATTGATCAGGTATTTGGCATGGTCGAGGCTTGGAATGACCGGGCTCTCTGGAATTGGATCTGTTCGAGATCCGTCCCAGCCTAAATCATACGCAGTCCTCTCCAAAGCCAGCGCTTCGGATGGCAGTGGCACTTTATGAACATGTTCGTGGACCACACTGAGTACGCGACGAACAAAGGACGAACTGGAAGCTGTCCCTAATAAGTCAAGGAATGTTAGATATTGCTTCAGCTTATGACAGTGATGTCAACATACATGTTCTCGCATTACCTGGTGACATGGAGGCAGGTGGCCCGGAAGCTAGTGGGTTCACCAATTCGGAATCAGATTTGTCGCGTTCTGAGGGAGTATAGTAGTTATCAGGCAGGTTATCTGGAGAAATCTCACTAGGAGCTGGGCCTACAATATGTTAGCATTGGCTAGGTGGCCAAGGCATTGAGGGAGACTAACGAGTACTAAAGTTGGAAGTCAATGTAGAAGATGTGTGATCGTCACTCGTACTCTCTTTCACCTGTGCTGCTTTCTGCTTCGAATCCGCAATGTGCCTAAGTAGCTCCAATCATCAGTTGATCGTAGGCAATGGTTAGACCTGGCGTGGCCCACCTCCGTGTCACCAGAACCTTTTGGGTCATGTCATCGAAGACGCAGGGGAGATTCCGACTGCTGCAGCTAAAGCAAGGTTGTGTTCCAGGGCATTTACTCTTCTGTCTGCGGCATCGCACGCATCTTAGGCAGATCATTAGCGTTGGTAGATAGCTCATCTCTCCCATGATACTTACCCATTGGCTGATCTCTTCCTGGCTTGTCCAATGCCTGCCACTGAACTCTTTTTCATTTTGTGCGTAAACTTCAGAAACGAGAATTGAAAGAGAGGTTGTGAAGAGGGGAAATGATCTGGCTGTATGACAGTGATGTAAGGAGAACAAATAATATGAGCGAAAACTACGATTTGAAAATAGACTGCAACGCGAGAAAGGATCGCAACGTGAGGAGAAACTGATATGAGAAGAAGATGCAATATGAGAAGAGATGAAAGTGTAAGAACCTGTGGTATGGTAAGGGGTTATAATGTAGGAAGAAAGTGTGGTGTGAAAGGAGAGGTATCTCAACAGATCCGCGCAGAAGCTCACTGCCATTCACTCCCCGCTCATTAACGTATTACCGTACTGACACTTGTCACCTGCTACCAGTATCACCAAAAGTGGTGGTGAGATGTATTTGACGGCTCATTGATATCCTCCTCTTATCTACCTATGACCTTGCTCAAGGATGTAAATAGTATCACTGGGCCATCAATCCTGCTGCGCTCACAAACCCTCAATTGAAGAGAATTGAGCATGATAGCGCCATACCTCGGTCAGTGCCTTGTGGAAAAATTTTACTCCCACAGATAAGTATATGTCGATCATGACAATTGATCTCTGAAGTTTCATTATACCGTCATTTGCACAAGTTGGTCGGGAACGTTCCTGATGCATATTGTGAGATACCGCTTAGCCTCCCGACAGGCTGATACACTTCTCCGCATGCAATCCATCATCATACGGCAGTATATGTCGTTCACAAGTGATGAATGTGGAACAAGTGGCACTGCGCATGGCAGGAAACATGCCTGGTCGGCTACAATGCCGGCGATATGGCAGTGCCTATCTTTCCTACTTCAGACAGTATACAGAGTGTCAAGTCCAATGACAAATTCGATCAAGTGCTGGAAAGCGATGAATAGCGCTCACTGAATTGGCTTATTGACCGAACTCAACATCCATTCATATCATTCATCCCCTGAGCATCATCCGCGAAAACTTGTGAATCTGCAGATCCATCGACGTTGCGGGCTGCCACTGTGCTGGCGAGTTGTGCAACATGATTGTGGAAGGTGTTCTGACCCCTTTGGATCGCAGCACGATGTACGAGAAGCTGTATATCTTCACGACAAAGAAAATCATATCTGCCAGCTTCTCATGCACCAGCCTCGAAGAGGACCGGCGATGGGTTTGAATTTCGTCTTACCTCCTTGCAACATGAAGCCGACACCAAGGTTTTGATCATGAGGCCGAGGAGCTGCCTGCTATGCCTGAAGGCAACACTATTGCCACTGTGACTGTCCTTCTGGAGACAAGCATGATACTAATGACTGAGCCTGTCATTAAGATAGTCCTAGACCCTTCGGCAGGCCTAGTGCCTGTCACCGCGAACTGCCAGAGTGGAAAGTGCAAGGCCGTCGTATTTGACAACGTCCCCTCGTTTGTCTTCACGCTAAGGTCGACGTCCCTGGACTGGAGACCGTCTCGGAAAATATTGTATGGGGGGATGATCTACGGGATTGTCGATGCGACTGCACTGCTTGGATCATTTTGTTCTAGCAGATAAGCTTAGATTCCACTGAATCTTGACCTGCGTGTTTCAGAGTTGGCGATCAATGGCATATGGCAGAGCAATGGCTTATTAGAGCATTAAGTGGTGAAATGAAGCAAACTATAAAAGTGAACATATCGATGAAATTATGTCCATAAACTCCATCCTGACTAAGCATCGCGGGATGTGTTCCCAAAGCAGCATAAAACCCAAAACGGCAATGCAATTTAATCCCACTTGAACATTGAATATAAAATTATTGATATAGTATCAATATCCACAACCATGACTCAACACCCCTCCTCAGATACTACCATCTTCCTGGACCACCCCCCAAGCTGTCTTCAATTTCACCCATCCTCTCCCAACCACTTCCTCGTAGGAACCTACCTGCTCTCCGAGCACAAAAAGGAAGATGATGATGCATCAATCCAACAAACCAAAACCGGCAGTCTGCAACTATGGCACCTAGACCCTGCCACCAACCAACTGTACTACCCAATACCCCCAAGATATACATGAAATGTATAAAACTAACACCATGACACAGAACTCTCCGCCACAAACACCCACTCCCATACGCAGTCTTCGACCTGCACTTCCACCCCACTGACCCAACCCTGGCTGCCATTGCAACCAGCGCAGCCTCAGTGGTATTCTTCCGCATTACCATCCCAGAGGGAGAAGGAAAGGACGGCGTCGAAGACACATCTTCACTCATCACAGAGATCCACTCCCACCAAGTCCATGAAGACCCCTCCATCCCAGCACTCTATCTAGCCTGGTTACCGGCTGGATGGCACTCCAATGCTGAATCAGAGGAAGGGAATGAATACGGCTTCGCCGTAACCTTCTCCGATGGTCTTACCACACTCTTCAACACCAAACTGTCTTCTCCATCTCCACCCACTACTGCTTTCTCCATAGCAGAGGAATCATCCTACCCCGCAACGCAGCAAATAGAAGTCTGGTTCGTGGCTGCAGCTACTTACCCCCTCTCTCCACAGGAAGGGTCAAAGGATGAGAAGATGCGCTACATCTTCACAGGCAATGACTTCGGCTCTTTGCATACGCGCTATCTTCCCCCACCGTCTAACAACAACAACCCAGACTCAGACGAGGAGTCTAACACACCAATCCTCTCCCACGACGACCGCGCCCGCCACCACACAGCCGGCGTGACCGCCATCCTTCCCCTCCCTGTCCCCATGACCGACGGCGCGCCGTGGCTTCTCACGGGAAGCTACGACGAGTCGTTACGGGTGTATCATGCTTCCCGGAGAGGGGAGGTGCTAGGGGAGATTGGGTTAGGGGGTGGGGTTTGGAGGTTACAGATTCATTCTTCTCAGCAGAGTTCATCTTCGGATGGGGGTGTGGAGTGGACGTTCCTGGTGCTGGCGAGTTGTATGCATGCGGGGACGAGGGTGGTGAAGGTGCGGGTTGTGCTTGGGGAGGAGAGTGGGCAGGAGTGTGAGATGGAGGTGGTGGCGGAGTTTACGGAGCATGAGAGTATGAATTATGCGAGTGATGTGTGGAAGGGAGGGAATAATGAGGGAGGGAGGAGGGAGTTGGTGGTTGTGTCGAGTAGTTTTTATGATCGGAGGGTTTGTGTGTGGCGGGTTAATCTCTAAGGATTCGAAGTATCTACCAATTCTACAGATGGTTGGGAGAGAAGGAGTAGATGAAGTAGTTTATGTTTATGTTCGTAAAACGCTCGAGAGGTCATATGCAGAAGTGAACATCAACAACAGGTATACCAACGAAACACGCCCCGTCCCGAAACGAAACCCGAGAGAGAATAAAATGGTTATAAATAAATCAGACGATCGTCTCCAGCTCGCGCGCATAGCCAATCGCATTCTCAATGATCGTGCCGCTGGCCACGAGAATATCCTTCTCGGACCGAGCAGCGGCCTCGGGCTCGACGGGGAAGAAGATGCGGCCGTCACGGAGGACCCAGCCGCGCTGCTGGGCGAACTCGATCACGGCGCCCTCCGAATCGAGGAAGAGGAGGTTCTTGGCGTTGGAGATGGGGAGCGACGGGTACGCCTTTTCGGAGCAGTCTGCGATTTCGCTGCGGATGGTTCCGACCAGGACCTGCAACATCATCATCGGTCATTAGCCAGCCGCCACCTCGAGATAGTAACAAAGGCAGGGGGTTATACTCACATTCGAGAACAGCGCAAAGTCCTCCGAGGGCACGCGCTCTGAGTTCGTCTCCCGCCACACCTTATCATAGCTTCCCTCCATCAAATTCCTCTCCAGCTCAACCGGATACTTGATGAACGGATCATCTTCGACGCTCTTGCCCTTCAGACTCGCCTCCTCGACCAGACCCTCCAACACGGTGTGGAAGCTCGTGCTGTCGCCCATGCTCAGCAGCAGCAGTAGATACAAGCCTGTGATCTTGCTGCGCTGGCTGTTGCGGATGTCCACGTGGCCGGCATTCGTGCTGTCCCGCTCCAGATCGTAGAACGGCTGCAGCTGCTGGTAGTATCGTGTGAAAGTGGGTGCGTCGGTCTGTCGGATGGAGGCGAGGGCTCCGAGCTCGAGAACCTCGCGGGCCTGGGCGACCAGCTCGGCGGGTGCTGACGGCGTAGGGATCAGGACATTCTGCAGGAGGAGGGCGCGCTTGCCGCGACTGAGGAGGTCGTTGACGGCTTCGAATTGTTGCCGGCTGAGAGCGTTGTGGAGCTCGGCCACGATGGCCTTGAGGTCGGTGGCCATTTTATTAGGAGATGGAGTTATCGGCTGTGTGGAGTATGTGTAAAGGAACGAAGGATAGTGAAATTGGAAGGATGGCCTGGACAGATTGGTGTGGTGATGATGTGGTTCGGAGATGGAGGTGCTGGTGCTGGTCGTGACGTTGGCAGCCGCAGCTTCCAGGAGCTTCGGAGGAGCGCGTCACGTGATATCATCTTACTACAAACTGGATATCGAGGTATCTTTGTTTACTTTTTCAAGTTTTCCCTCCTATGTTACGGTGCCAACAGCCACTGGCTATTCTGTTACAGGTATCCTATTTACATTTATATCTCATCAAATGTTGTCGCGCAGAAGGAACCCGCCATTCTGCTGCTTCTGAAAGACGCCCTTCGGGTCGTACTTGGCCGCCACCTCCTGCATCAGCTTGACATTCTCGGCTCCGTAGCTGCCAAGGACCTTCTGAGTGGCATTGGCAAAGGTCATACACTTGAAGTCCAAGAGGGCACCCCTGGCCTTGGCCAGAGACTGCACCGTTTCGGACATGGTATCTACAGCCTTTTGCGCTGCGGCATCGTCACTACCGTCTTGGGGCCACTCACAGGTGAAAACCCACCCTATTGAGTTGCGGGCATCCATTAGCCATCTGATGATATTTCAGGAACAGTAAGAGGGTGGAATAGGACATACAGCACTGTGGGACACTTTCAAGACCCATGATGTTCCCTCCGCGATCTTTACCAGCCTGAACACCAGCCGTACCCATTGGTTGAATAGTGTAATGCAGGACAGCCCCGGTCGGGAGTGTCTTGCAGACGTCGACCCATGTGTTATACACTTCCTCATAAAGCTCCTGCGAGACCCGGGTAGTGACTGTGCTAATGGTTCGTCTATTGTTACGCAGGAGGTTAGTGGTTGATAGACTAGCTGCGCGTTCCGCCTCCGTAGGTACTGGCCACAGTACTTACTTCTGGGACGTTTGGGCGTGGCCCATAGCTTGGGCCAGCGAAAGTATCGTGCCGTTAGTGGACGGCACCGCCGTTGTCATCAGGCTTTTGAGGCTGTGGAAGGGCTCAAAGGCCTTCGGTGGCTCGGCTGGGTGGTCCCCGTAGAACAAGCCCACCGCGACGAATCCGTTGTTGAAATTGGTAAACAGCCCAATCTTAGGGTCCTCCTCCATGGCCTGTTGGACTGACACAGTTGCCTGGTTGATGGCTACATGATCCTCAGGATTGTAGAGGTTGATGGTATATTGGACCTTGATCAGAGGATGAGTTTCGAGCTCGAACGCCGTAACGATGCCTGTTGAGCGTGTTAACCTGGTCAACCTCATGTCCAGCAGGAGGCCACACAAACCAAAGTTAGAGCCACCGCCCTTCAGGGCGCGAAAGAGATCGGGTTTATCAGCCGCGTTGGTCCATATTTCGCAGCCACTGGCTAGCAGGACCTGGAGGAATAGTCTATGAGTATTGATTCCCTTAGGAAGATGAAGACGATACTAAGCCCACCTCAAACTTCTTCACGCCATCAGCACCAAGTCCATGGAAATTAGGCAAAGCCCCCATGCCTCCTTTGCATAAATAGTCAGTGAGTTGTCACTATCCCCAATTCCATCGCGTTCCATTCTTTCCCATAGAACCCATCCTGCAAAGATAAGAAGGTGTTGCACATACCTCCCAAAAGAAATCCACCTAATCCCACCTGAGAATCTCTACCCCCAATAACCGACAACCCCTGCTCCTCCAGCCACGCATACACCTCACCCCACGTATTGCCTGCCCCGACCCGTGCTGTTTTTTTATTGTGCGCTAGTTCCTTGGTCTTAAGCTTCCCGATATCCAGCACAATGGCCGTCTCATCGGCACTACTGAACCCCACATTCGGATTGTGGCCGGTGGTGCGGACAGCGAACTTGGTGCCCATTGCTGAGACCATGGAGAACGCCTCACACAGATCGTCGACATGGTCCGGGTAGATGTATCCAGCCGCAGGGGTCCAACAGGTCTGCGACCAGGGACGGGTGACAGCGGTTTGATACTTGGGGTCGGGCTCATTGTTGTTGCTGAACTCCCCGAAGGGAGTCACTACCGTGTCGGGAGCCTCCCAAAAGAGGGATCTCAGCTTTTCCAGAGTAGCTGCCACCATGATGATGGGGGACGTGGCTTGGTGTTGTTGTGAGTACTGTTGATAATGAATGCACCTAATGAGGATAGGTACGTTCCGATCGGCTTTCTTTATGTCTCGCCGTTGTGTATGAAGCCAAGTTACAGTTCTTGTCTGCTCTAACCGGTGTCCCTAGACTTCTTAAATAGCCTCATGCCCGCAAGCAGCCCCTCCCATAGCGAAGGGAAAGACGCGAGCCGTAAGCACTAAGCTTGTATACCCCTGCAGCTGAGCAGCAGCCCCACGTAGAGTGCCAGGCTGTACAAGTAGCGATCGTAGATACGCCAGACCCTAGCATCAGCTAGGAGAAACTAACTCGTCGCGCTAAGCATAGTCCGCCAATGGGTCTGTCTGGTTCGGTCAACCGAATCCCCCTAGGTGTCTTTAGCGACATTGACCCACGGTTGGTGGGAAACGGGGCAAGGAAACAAGAGACAGGCCAAGTGTCTTACCTGTTGTAGATGTTAGTCTCAGCCAGTGATCTCTTTCTTGAACAAAGCTCGGCGATAACCGGTGTTGGTACGAGGACTTTCCTTGCAATCAAGCCACACTGCTACGTAGCAGTTGGCATGTCCAAGCAAGACCGTTTGTTGTCCAATGATATCTGGTAACCGACATAGAACCCCCATCGTTGGGATGTCTGAACGTCAAACGTGCTGACGCTTTTATGGATGTAGATGTCTAAGCCGCAAGGAGTAAATGCGGCTTACTGCCTAGTTAAGTAGCGCGATCGCTTAACAGTTGACACGCCCTGGTAGGAATCCAATTGGCGACCCACATCGCTAATGAAACAGATTGACTGTCTACGTATACCCGAGGCGTTCCCAGGCGCCAGTGCGGAGGGACAGGTAGGATTTCCGGGGCTGGTCTGGTGTCAGTGAGAGGGTGCTATTCGCAAATTAGCAGTGGTCTGAGCACGGGGATTGTAATTTGGTGCTTCATAAATACTATCAACTCTGATTTTGTTGATCGATGATAGCCTGCCTCGGCCGTCTTTCTAACTTGTTATTGCGATATCTAGAAGACCGGATTGTCAGCGTATGAGTGTATCTTGCATACTATGAACTTACTATGGGGAGACATGTGTTTAGCAGCCTAAGAGATGTAGATATGGCCTTCGGAATTACCATATAAAAGATGGTTAATTATGCTTGTTTTAGAGACACGTCATCTGAAAGGGCTGACTACTAGTAGAAGTTCCTTCTGCCCAAGCACGTGTTCTACTATCTTCTACTCGGGTAGGGAGTTTATTGCACGTAGTATATCCATTACATCGCTGAAACCAGTAACTTGCTGCATCAAGAGTTCTTCTACTCTTCATCCTAGCTCACACTTCTAGAACCTATAACCCCCTGCTGGCTAATTACCAGAAAACATGGTCGTCCCTTTCTGCGACGACTGTGGAAATCTTCTAGACGAATCTCCTAACGATACTTTGCAATGTGAACTATGTGGAAAGACCGCGAAGAGTAAATCCCTTTCTACATCCCTTTCACTATCCTCCATGAAGACCACGAGGCTAACCAAACTCAGACATGGCAATGCATCACGCCCAGGTATCCACATTGGAAAACTTAACTTCCGAGACTCAGGAACAGGTTGAAATCCAATACGCAAGAGGTGACATACAAGACGATTGGGAAGGGTCCCTCGATCGACATGGTGTGTGTTAAATGTCCTTCCAAGGAAGTGACCTACGCTCAGGTGCAGTTGCGGAGTGCGGATGAGGGGAGCACGATCTTTTATACTTGTGCTAGATGTGGATATAGGTAAGTAAGGTTGTGAGTAAGAGGGATGTATGTCAATGCTGTTGGACCAGGTGGCAAGAGGATAATTGAGGGGATATCTCTTCGAAACTGGGGAGGTCCATATCAATGGCCTATGACATTGTCATGAATGGCCTGGCGTCTATGGTTTATATCAGTTCCTGCATTGAGCTTCTACAACAGATCTAATGTGGCACGAGAATCCAATATCATTTCCAAAATATCAATAGTACACATTGTAGAATCACATAAACAGTCATTAACATATTGCCATCCATCCAACATCAACATCCCCAATGAAACAAACCAACTCCCTCATCATTTCTTAAATCACCGTCTCATTCTCCTTCAAGAAAGCATCCACGGAAGTAAGTCCCTCGACCAACTCCCCCAAATCCCTGCGACAGTTACTCACACCATCACCACCCGGCACCTCATCCGCCCATCTCATTGAAGCCGCACCCAAATGCCCGCCCTTAATCAACTCATCCACCACCTCATCCTCCAAATACTGCACCTTCACCTCCTTGCCCACCACTCCCCCAATCTTGCCCGCCAACTGCTCCACCGTGACCACCTCCACCGCCAAATCCACCTCACGATCCGCAAACCTCTCAGGCTCCTTAACCGCCGCAGCCACCACAATCCCCACATCGCGCGCATCCACCAACGGCAACTCCGTCGCGGGCCGATACGCCACACGGAGGACCCTCTCCTCCCTAAACTCGGGGAAGAGGAAGTCGCGCACCGGCGGCAAGAAATTCTGAAGGAAGTGACCCGGTCGGATAATGGTCCAGTGGGCACCATTTTTCGCAGCTGCAGCAGCCTCACGAACCCGATCCTCCAAACCATGCTTGTTCAACCAGTACTCCTTCATCGGGTGCGCACCGCCCTCCCAGCCAGGGAAGGACTCATGCTGGCCGGTTTTGAGCGCCGTCGTGAGGATGATCTGCGAGATAGAGGGGGATTCTCGCACCGCGAGAATGATGTTGTCGATGCGTTGGGCATCGACGGCGGGGTTGCCGGAGGGCACTTCGGTGAAGAAGATGGCGTCCACGTTCTGGGTGGCCGCGCGGAGGGATTCGAGGTCGTCGAGGTCCCCGGGGATTAGGGTCGCGCCTTGTTGGGCGAGTTGCGTCGCGGCGCTGCTGCTGGGGTTGCGCACGAAGGCGGAGACCGAGTGGCCTGCGGAGAGGCAGTGCTGGACGACGCCGCGGCCTTGGTTGCCTGTGGCGCCGAGAACGAGGATGGTTTTGGGGGACATTTTGCTTGGTTGTGGTTGTGTTGGAGGAATGAGGTGTGAGTGTGTGTTTGTGTTTGTGATGATTGAGTTGCTTGGGATGGTTCTGGGGTATGGGATGGTGTGGAGGTGGTGCTTTATAGTGGTTGCTTGTCTACTAAGCTATTGGTTAGTGCTTACTCCTTGTATAGTAATTCTTACGATCTTACGGATGGGCACATAGTAAGTTGTACTGCAAGGCTGTATAAATACGGATGAGTTCGTGTTTCAAGTTTAGTTGGGCTTATGCTTATGCAGTATCTTCTAGATTACTACTGCTGAAGTCAGCGGCTACATGTTAGTGAGCAATTAGTGTCCTTTTCTCACTTGAGTACCACAACCACTAGCAGATTCTAAAGATCCACCTTCAGTTTCTGGTTTGAATTTCTGATTTCGGCACAAGTCCAGCTTTTCGTTTACGGGATTTCATCGCAAAGCTATTGAAACGCAGTGGTGGCATTGGTATAGAGAAAAGATAAAATCTCAGCAGCACATAGAATTGGCCGGCCTTCGCATCAAGCAGCCTGCGCCATCTGCTCCAAAGTCTCATAGAGAGGCGTCCCCAGTCCAGTAACCGGGTCCCATCCCTTAGTGGCATTCCAGCTGGCATACGGCACCAGAGCTCCTCCATTTGACCCCTCACAACCAGTAGATCCGCCGTCCACAATATCGGTGAATCCTTTCTGGTCCAGCGAGTACAACCAGGGGTTCAGGAACCCTAGTGTAGGTTTACCTTGCTCGAGGCGTGCAGCGTTCAATCGAGAGATGACCGCCGCGAAAACAGGGGCGGCAGCACTAGAAAAGCATTAACTTGCTCGCTTCCAATTGTGTACGTTGGTGCCACTGTGACGGTCTACTCACCTTGTTCCCGCAGTCTGTAGCCATTGTCCATGGTCCCTGATAACATAGTTGCTAGCTTGAGCGGACACATCTGGAATTCCTCGTCCGTCTCGGTTGTACAGCCCTTCCCATTTGTCTCCTAGACGTGCAAGGTACGCTTGCACGCTGGCGTTTTGGTATGATGGACGAGCGAAACGCTCGGAGAACCCTCCTCCCGAAAAGTCAACAGCTTTCTCCGGTTCGACGCCCTCAGTCCCACCCACGGATGTAACGAACGGACACGATGCTGGGAATATAGGCTGAAAGCGGGTCCTCTGGCTTCCATCGTTGGATACGCACGACCCACCGACGCCGGAGTCTCCGCTGCTGAAGATCACCGAGACCCCGCGTGCACCTAATTGGGCAAACAAATTGCACGTGGCTTCGGTGTAATCTTCTGGAAGGCTTTGCTCATCCTCCCCATAGGACGTGCTAAGCACTGCAGGGAGATCCTCATCCGGGAGACTCATCAGATATTGTAGCTGCTCAATGTACGGCTCATTGGTCGAGCCATCGGTGCTCACCTCACCTGTGTCCGAGACAGATGGCGCACGCCCGGCTGTAGTGTAGAAGGTCGCGTTAGCATCAAACGCCATGGAAAGAGCGTATTGGATGTCGAGACTCGCTTCTGTGCTTCCCTGGAACGAGTTTTGTGGATTCTGGCCTCCGTTGATCGAAACCACAGAGAAGTCGGCGTCTATGCTATCTGGGGCATACACCTCCATGAAATCATCGAGGTCACTGTAGCGTGCATACTGATCCAGGTAGCCGGAAATTCCAAACACGTTCCTCGAATCGGGAGTCGCCTGGGTGCTAGGCAATCCGTAGAGCTGACGAAGGCAAGCAGGCGTCACGCCCGTCGAACAGTCTGCGCTGATCTCATCAATGCTGATCGACACCGGCATCAGGCTGGGTAGACTGGTTTGCGTCTTGGGCTGCCCGAAGCGAGTCGTGGGTTGGATCATTTGAAGATAAGGATCGACTTCCTCTGGAACCGAGTACTTGAGCGTCCTGATTTGAGTTGTGTTTGTCTCCAAATGGTGGAAGTTGTAGAAGTCAGTCTTCATCATGGACTGTGCTTGGGACAACGGAACTGTGAAGGCGACCCAGTCCCCGCGGTCTTCGATGGCATCTGACGGGACATGCTCCGACTCAAGCCAGGAGAGGATGGTCTTCGAGACTTGGTCGGATGGGCGCATAAAGGCTCTGACATCGTCGCGTTTCATATGCCTTCCATAGTCCCGGTGGCCGGGTGTGGAGATATCAATGACTTTCTGCTCGAATTCTGCCTTGTAGTCGTGATGCATCGACAGCCAGAACTTCATCGGAGTGGATGGTGAGGGAGTCGCGCCTTTTGTCCATCCGTCGGGGATGCTGCTCAGTTGGTCTACCACGACATAATCAGGCGTTGTAGCTACAGCCGTGTGTAAGAGGGACAAGAGTCCCAAGACATGTTTATCATATTTCATCGCCGCTAGAATGTCGCATCAGTCTTTAGTGTTGGTAACTGCGCCGTCTCAAGCAGAGAATCTTCCAGACCTTTAGCTGCCTGCGGATCAAATCGCCGCAGAAAGTGTCTTCTGCGATCCTAAAATGGGTCGCGCTGTGGTCCACCGCAGCTGTGTCCTTCGATTTAACCCAGATGAACTCACAGTTTTCCTGCCAAAGACCCTCTTGCAGCTTGCGATACTTTTGAGAAATATTGGTCATGCCAATGAGGCGGGGCCTTGTTGACAGTTTCATCAGTCTGGTTGGAGAGACGCGTTAAAGTTATCGTGCAATCCAGAGGAGATGGAGAATGTGACAGCGTGTTTACCAACACTGAGATAGTATGTAACTCCCCAGATCCACGGACACTGGACGCCATGGTCGTTGAGAGAGCCTCATGAATCGCCAGCCTATCGCATGAATTAATATTCTACGATATGCGTATTGAGTGTCTTTTAGCGAAAGCGAGGTATGATGGTAGTCGATGAAGGGTTCGAAGCTTCTTCCTCATCTTCGCTTAAAGGGCGGTGCGGTCGGGAGCGAGTCTATTCATGGCTCAATGCGCGCTTCTTTATTGACTCCCCCATCCAGCAAGGGGCTCCTGGAATGTGCCAATCAAGCAGTGCGGGAAAGCTGCAGATAGCCTTCCATGGAAGATAATCCTGTATCCTGTGGTTCTCGGTCTGGAGTCATGGGACGAATAAGTGAACGAAACAAAAGAATTACTGCAGTTGGTGGAAAGCTTCAGTGCCAACACTCTGTGCATGACCCAAAGTTCGTCATAGCAATGAACAACGTGGTAAAGAGCTCGCAGCCTTATGCAGTCCGCCTGCCTGGAAGGACAAAGAACTGGTAGCATAAGTACTCGGAATATTAAAGATAAATCACAGAAGCAGAAAGCAGAAAAACTCTATTATGATAGACTATAAACTGTTCTTGGACTATAGAGTTCTCTAGCCAAACCTGACTATGATGATTAGATAACATACTTGAACCTTGACTTATGAATCAGTTTGCTGAGGGACATGATGATGTTATAACAGATGGTAAGCGTGATCGCATTGCTCCAGCGTCGCAGAATGGCTATCCGTTACCTTGCCTAAGTGTTGTTCTCGCCTGTCTCTCCCGTTCTTTCACAGCCAGTCAACGAATATTGAGAAGCTGGTACTACTAATGTTAATGCGAATATAATTCTAGAACGGCCAATCATCGCTCGGGTGTGATTCTGTTTAGTTCAGTGGAAAAGTGCTCGCTAGCCTTCCTACCCACCTCTATTAGATGAAACATGCTGGTATATGAGTGGCCGCCTAGACAACATGAAGAGTAGGTTACATTAGCCAGTTTCTCTTATACTAAGTGAGACAATTATGTGATAGCTATATACTACATAAATAATCAGTGTATCCTCCGGGTTTGATCCGGACCATGGCCCAGCACCTACAGACTCGTTTATTTTCCTTACCAGGCAAAGCTTGAACTAACAGATGTAACGCTGACTTCAGTAACAAGTATTAAGCTTGTGCTGTATTGGCACTATATTAGTGCTTACACGCAGGCATTTTGCCAGGGGTCTTAAATCACTAGCCGTCCTGGGTAGGTCGATACTTGCCTTACGGTGACCGGATTTACCGCTAACATGATGATTGTGAGTGGTGGCCAAGAGATGCAAAAAGTGAGCAGGATAATCAGAAAGTTCGGTTCTTAACAAAGGACAGGTCCATGTGTAAAAACCAGGTCTACTTGTTGCGTATGGGTTGTTGCTAAGTTAGAGCGGACGAGTCGAGGCGATGAGTAACGATCTATGGCTCACCTTCCTAGCAGTTGAAATGACGCCTAGTACAGCTCCAGTAGTAAGCAAGAATACTAGGTACTTCCAGTCAGACGTTCCCGATCCCTGTTGCTCCCTAGTGTATAGATTTGCTTTGAATATCTGTCTTGGCTGGACAATGGTTCATAACGCATAGTAGTTCAAAGAACTGAGCAGCCAGTCAAGATCCAGAAGAGAACATGTCAACTAAGTACTAGATCCTCACATGTTAAAGAGGCAATCAATACTTGGTATTACCATCGAATAGTCCTCTGAATATAACTTGGCAACAGCCAAGTGGTCATACTCCGTACGGCCTAAATACTACTAGTAAAATACTGTAAGTGTCGTGCTAGTGCAAGGGTGCAAGGGTATCCCAGTGGATAGATAAAGTAGCGCCGCCGCCTCCGTTCTCATGTAACTCACATAGTCCCTTGTGTGGCACTTGATCTACAAAGTGACCAAAAAGATGACATCCGACACAGGTGAGGAGACTCCTCTGCCCAGTACCAGTCTACTAGACGCATCCCGAACACCCTCCATTGCACTCAACGCAACATCAATTGCAGGTGAGCCTAACGCCATCGACCTTTCGAGCCTGACTACCTCCGAAAAGAGACTATACGACTTCTTGTGCTCCCAAGGATGGTCTGATACACAGAGTTCTTGTTTCGTCGCTGCTATCGAGTCTATGAAAGAAGCCCTCTCACGCCATTTCTATTCGCAAGGATGGAACACCGCTCAAGTGCAGCACCTTCACGAGCAATGTGAGATGGAATTTCCAGAGCATTTCCCAGCTCCTGGAGGTGATGATGCCGACCAGCAAGATCTGCAGATGCAGCTGAGACTGGTGGAGGAAATGAATCGTCGAAAGGCGATTGGCGAGCGCATGTATCCTGCAATAGGGCACCATGGACAGGGAGATTGATGAGGAAAGAGAAAAGGAATTAAGTGAAATCTGCTTAGGCTTTGTGATTGGGACAAGGGTGTGGATAAGAGGAAGGTGTGGAGGGAGGCGAATATGGCGATTAGGATTATTGGGAGCAGTGGTTGGCGCGGTTAGGGAGAGAAAGAGGAAATATCAGTGATTGTGATTTGGAGAATGCAGGGAGCGGGCTATAGTGTGAGGCTTGAATGACATCTTTATAAGTAGTCCATGACTCTGTATATAATTATAAGATTTGGAATCTAGTACTTGTGCTTTTGATGTGACAGTATGGTCGATCGTTGTTGCGTTGTGTTCCCCCCTTCAATGTAAGCCTTCGCTGTTTTGTATCCAAAAATCCTACACCTACTAACTCCTTCCCTTGTTATGAATAATCTTACTGGACCATCTGGAAATTCATGACAGTTTCTATCATTGCGAATTGTTCCCAGCCAAGACAACTTGCTCAGCTTCCTACAGATTCATGAACCGCGCCAAAGCTCCCCCATACCGATCACCATGAACAGGAATCTCCTTCAGAACAGCATTGATCTCCTCCAACTCGGACTCCAACAAATCTATATCGGCCATATTCTCCTCCACCCTCTCGACCGTAGTGCATCCGGGGATAGGAATAATCACTGGATTTGCGGGGAGATTATTCTGAGCCCTCACCCAGGCGATAGCAGTCTGTGCTAGCGTAATCTTCTTCTTCCTGGCAAGCTGCTCCAACTGCTCCACTAACTTCAGATTCAAGTGGAACACATCCGGCTGGAATCGAGGATAATTGCGCCGGGAGTCATCAGCAGGCAGATCATCCAATGAGCGTAATTGTCCTGTCAACCATCCTCTGGATAAAGGAGAGTATGCTACCAGTGGCATATTCAACTCTTTACAAGCAGCGGCAACTCCATTCTCCAAGGGCTCTGTGGAAAACAGGGACAACTCAACTTCTACAGCAGCCAGAGGATGTACGGCATGAGCCCGACGCACTGTCTGCTCACTACATTCACTGATGCCGATGCCGCCAATCTTGCCGGCCTGCACGTACTCAGCTATCGCGCTGATGGTGGTTTCAATGGGAGTATTGGGATCGACCCGCGCTGGCTCAAAGATACTGATGAAAACTTTGCCGTTGAGAAGCTTGAGGCAGTTATCAATGCTGGTGCGGATGCCTTCTGGAGTACCATCGGGACCCTTGGGGCCTAGACCGCCCTTGACACTGAGGACTACTTTGCTGCTATCTTCGGGATATTTGGTGAAGTAGTAGTCTAATAGCTGCAGGGAGTTGGCATGTGGAGGGCCGTAGAATTCTCCAGCATTCCAGAAATTAGCCCCGAGGTCGAGGGCGCGCTTCATGACTTTGACGGCCTCGTCGTAAGGGGTGGGGTTGGCACGCCAGGTAAGGCCTGTTGGTTAGCTTAGAAGGAGCTGCTGTAAGAGCTGGGATGAGAGGGGATATGGGCGTACCCATAAGACCGAATCCGATCGGGCCGATGGCTCTATTGACGAGAGTGACAGTCATGGTGGATAATAAACTTGGTATTTATGGAGGTAGATAAATATTCGGGAAACTTGTAATGATATCGAGGTGGAGGCACGAAAGAGGGATGCAATGAAATTGAGGATGGTGATAATCAACCATCACTTTCGCGGGGGAGAGCGATAAATGATAGTTAGGTTAGCATCATGTGCCTTGATAAGATCGGAGGTATAAATCAATGTCCGCTAAACTCCGTGAGAATCCCCGCCACGGACTTGCCTGTCTGAGGGCCCCCGATCGAAATGCCCTCTAAGAGGCCTGGCAGAGTCCAGAGTGCATGAGATGGCAGTGAAATTATCTTTGTGGCTTGGTTGGATTGGGTTTAGGATAGTCTGACTTGCTTTGGATTTTATTCCAGTTGCTTAGTTAGGTTGAGTAGTTAGTAGGAACTGGAATAATATTGCTCAGCAAAACATACTTAACGTACGTCAGTATCAGCATTTTAATTCCAATCCTACGCGGATATCACAACCTTTGACTTGAATTTAGTTCTAGTTAAGCTGCTGCGTTTCTCTACGTTTACTACAATTCAGGGTATATACTATCATGTCGACCCAAAATGCAGTATCCATCCAACCCCTCCGTGCCCTGAGCATAACTCAAATACATCTGGAACCGGAGATCGAGATTTGCGAAATCCTCCCGAGCCAAGTCCCCTTGTCGTTTCGGCAAAATATCTTCCCGAAGCAACAATTATCTGCTGGGCTAGATATCTGGGTTCAGTTCAGCAATCAGCTGAGTCGAGTGATGAATTTTATCCCGCCATGCTACGGAGTATTCTGTATAAGATGAGTGGACGTTGAACTCTCGCTTTGTTTGGCCAAATAAATCAGCGATGTGCTAATCAAACAGGACTTCTTCCGAACGCCACATGAAGGTAAAATGTAGGTGCTCAATACGTGGAACACCACGGAATGATGAGATATAAAACGATTAAGCCGGCTGTGTGTAGGCAGCCATGCTGCAGTTGGGCCCAAAAGGAAAACCTCATTTAATGGAGAAGCAGGAGTAAAAATACCCGAGGGAGATGCTGCGAGGCCATATCAATTAATCAACAGGGATATCGTAGATAGTACGGTAATGGTATTAGATTATAACTGAAATTGTCTTCTTTCTTTAATCCCCAGAGTGGATATCGCTTAACATGGTCCTATAATGTATGGGCAAGATGAGTGATCAGCATTCAAGATATAAAGCAGCAACCGTGTGTGGCAGAACAGATGCAGGATGAACACATGGGCATTCTTTGAAAGAACACAGCCGGTTCCCTATTTCAGGGGCATGCAGAGTTGATGCCATACTGTTGAGGGTTCATGAAAAGCTATTATTCAAATTTATTTGGCGGGAATGCTTGAGCAACACTTGATAAAAAAGCCCTTCAATTTCTTGATCTCATTACGAATATTGACGCCTATTTGTAGCATGTGCAGGCTTGAAACATAAACAAAATCGGGCATTCTAATAATGTAAAACCAAACTAGTGCTTGCAGCATATCTGCTGTTTCTAAGTATCTCGTTTCCTAAACTGGATCATCGGACCGTCCCGGACGCTGATATACTTATCCTTGATATAGAAGGTGTTGGGGTCTTTCTTCCCCCATCCTTCTGTCTTGCTGCCAGCCCCCGTCGTGTCGCCTGGTAGTAACCGCGCCTCGTATTGCCACAGCGTTCTGGCGACTGTCACGTAAAGCTCCAAAAGGGCAAGATTCTTCCCAGCACAGCTCGTCGTACCAGCAGTAAATGGAAAGCAACTAAAACGGGCCCTAGCTACATCTTCTGCAGTAACTCCAGCCTCCGGATCCACTATCCACCGTTCAGGGCGATAGACATTGGGGTCGGGGAAGTACTCTTCTTTGCGGTAAAAGCTCCAGGATGCCACTCCAACAGTTGTCCCTTCGGGAACATAATCCCCGTCAATCTTGATGCCGCCGGACAACACGACTCGGGGGATCTCAGCTGGTCCTGGAGGCGTAACCCGCATAGCCTCATCCACACAAGCCCGAAGATATTGGCATGACATCAGTTTCGGACCGCCTCGAATCTCATCAACAGAGGCAAAAGTAGCTCTTATCTCATCGACGAGCTTCTGATAAGCATGAGGTGTGCGGACAATATAAAAGAAGAACCCTGCCATGATCACAGACGTGGTATCTGAGCCAGCAACTGTGAGCATCAGTGCCTCGGCTTCCAGCGCTTCCGGAGTGTACGCCAGCTGACCAGTTGAGGGGTCTTTTGCATAAATCAGATAGTGGAGCATGTCTCCTCGACCCAGCTGTTCCGCCTTCTGGCCCTGTGACTTTTTGGATTCTCCTTCGAGCTGAAGCCGTTGCGCTAGAGACTGCCTCACGAAGTCATAAAGAAATTGAATGTGCTGCGGGGTCATGACATTGAATAACCAATCCAGGCCTCGCGGCTTTAACCAGACGAGAAGATTCAACCATGGAGAGTGACCAAGCTTTATGGATGTCAGTTATAGGCCAGGTTGCGTCAAGCTTGGAGGGCATACCGGGTAAACAATCCGGAGAAAAGATTCAATCGCATGAGGAATTTTACGATATTCATTTTCGCCAGGTTCCTTCGTATCAACACTCTGTCCGAAGCAAAGGTCACATAGCACATCCAAGACCAGATAGTCACATACTTCGGACATTTTCCTTGGTGTTGACCAATTCGCACCATCTCCGTCAATGAGGAGTTCACACCAGCGTGCGATATGCTTGATTAGGAATGGCTCCATTGAACGAAGCGATTTCTCCGAGAAGACAGTATTTAGCACCCGTCTTTTCTGAGCATGAAGGTTGGGATCAGTCCCTGTGATGGTACTCGTGTCATTCTTGTTCCGCGTCATCATGTCATAGAACTTAGCGCGCTTGACGTTCGCTTTCATATTGAAAATATCTCGATATGCCTGAGAAGTTCTGAAGAGGAGGCCGTCAGGGCGATAGCGGATCACATCCCCGTAGATCTCATGATTGCGCGCAATCCACATATGTCGCTCACCGGTTAGAGACCAGTAGAAATCTGGAATGGAGGAAATCCTCGCGAAAAAAGGTCCTGGGTACTTTGCCAACGGGCTAAAGTACAAATTGTAGATCGCAGTACTGAAGAGCTATGAGAGTGTTAGGTTTCATCTAGTTGATTGGGAGGCAATTCCAACATAACAGATGGTCAAAGTGACAATAACGCAGGCCCAATGAGCCACTGCCGCAGCAAGTACCGCAGCGACGTACATCTTGAACTTGCTGGATGAAGGATGATACCTGTAGAACTCGTTCTGGGCGACCAACGCTTTATCATAGGCATAAGACTTTTACTCCTAAACCAAACACTATCGGGGTACCGTGGAAGCCCAACCCGACTATGCTTATGCGCCACATTAATGCCTTGCTTATCTCCACACAACCCACCGCGCACACTCAATTGGACTTCGGCTGTTTTGTCCAAGACGAACTCCGTATACCCTCAGCTAGCCACAAGCGTGTATGGATGTCCAACAACCGTCCTTAACCTGGTCCTTCGACTCAATTCAGCTTCACTTAGTCTCGTATTGTTCCAGATACGTAGGTCCCAGCCCGCCACAAACATGTCTCGTGGCCCTGTGGCGCATTTTACAGCTTGCATTGTAATATGATTTTGTTCCACAACCTGTTTTTCTTCCTTGCTTTTTTTCCTTTTTTTTCAGCCCATATTGCACTGGATGATAACGGTCTCTTATCAAGCCGGAGATGTTTGCACCACAGTCGCTGGTATATAAATGCCCGCATTTCTCTAGGATGGAGCTACTGCTGCCTACACTCACCGTTGTACACCACAGCTCGCAAGCATGTTGCCTCCAGAACCCGAAACAGGCCATACGGACCGACCAGACCAAGCCCTCTATGAATGGGTGTGGCAGTCTCCCTCACCTACCCTTGGGCTGGCTCAATCGCCTTTGTTCAGACCGCCAGCACTTTCCCTGACCCTGGAGGAGCGCACTAGGCTCACTTATGAGAGGGCCAAGAAGATTTGCGATGCCTACAGTACGACGCAATCTTTATAACTCTCTCCCCTCTGATGACCAGCTAAGTGAAAATAGGCTTGACCGTGGAAGATATTTTATCTCTCAGTCCGAAGTTTTGGAAGCTGCACGCGGACCCAATTGCCGCAGTTGACGGCGGTGCCCTCACTCTGATTAGTATTCAGTATAATCTGTTTGTGGGCACTGTGGCCCCATTTGCAACTTGCCGACCGGAGCTCCAGGGGATTCTCCAACGTGCCTTGAGTTTTGATGTCTCGTTAGTTGATACCTAACTCTGGCTAGCGAGTTCGGACTGACTGTTAGCAAACCTCGTTCAGAGCGCAGTTTATGCTCACCGAGGTCGGTCACGGATTAGACGCGCGAAACTTAGAAACCACCGCGACACTCTTGCCAAACGGTGGCTTCGAACTTCACACCCCTTCCTGGGCCGCGGCAAAGTCAGTGGACGTCCTATATCATGTTCTAATCCTTGACTCTAACTTGATGATTACAGATGTATGCCACCCACGACGCCAAGATGCAGGCTCCCTGTTATTGCTGTTGTCTTTGCTCGATTGATCGTGGAGGGCGAGGATTATGGAGTGCGTCCATTTCTAGTTCCCCTGGGAGATGGCAAAGAAATGTGCAAAGGCGTGACTTCGAAGTGAGGGACCATCTCTTTCCCATTCCCTACTGTTGCCTATTAACTTACTTCCTCACCAGGGCCTTACCTCCGCGCACTGGCGCTCATCCCATCGACCACTCACTCACCCTTTTCAACCGTGTTGTGCTGCCTAACTCTGCTCTCCTAGGGAGCCTTGAAAAACCCCAAAACGAACGTGATCACTTCTTTTCCACGATCAACCGTGTCTCGGTTGGAACCTTATTTCTTTCTGGTGTATCTATTCCAGCACTCAAGGTTGCAGTTTATAATGCGGCCCAATTCAGTCTGCGGCGGATGGTCACCGGACACGAAGGAAAGCCAATGGCTGTTATAGGATTCCGCACCCAGCACCTCCCTATTCTTCACGCAATCTCGCAATACCATGTGCTTCAAGCCTTCTTTATCGAAGCGGCGACCATGTTCCGCAAGCGAGATATTGATGTACGCGTCCGCCACGCCATTGCGACTGTTTTTAAAGCGGTTGCATTGCAGCACTTTCAAAAGAGCATCAAGGCCATAAATGACGGGTGTGGCTGGCATGGACATTACGAACATAATCAGATTCTTCAAAGTGAAGTAAGAACGACCAAACAGTTTGGATTTCTCCTAAATCAGTTATGCGGAACTCTGACGATTTCTTATAGCTAGAAATCCGAGCAGTGGGCACCGCTGAAGGTGACATCAGGGTTCTTGCCATTCGTAAGTCACCTATTCATCTATGTGTGCCACAGCACTTTCATGCTAATAGTAGTTACTGGTGCAGGACTAGCAAGCGAGCTCCTGATCGGGCGGTATCAATTGCCAGCGCCCAGATATCCTGATAGCCCCATCGCTCGACATGAAACCTCTCTATTTCAGGAAGCGAAAAACCACCTGCGCCAGTGTGGTGGCGTGCATCGAAGCGAAGAGTTTAACCGCAATATCCTTCCACTTTCACTACCACTGATCCAAGCCATAGGCCATCGAATGGCGTTTGAAGCAGCAAGGGATGCAAATATCAAGTCGGAACTTCTTGCACTCTATGAAAGTGGTGCTATTCTTGAAGACTCGGCTTGGTATACAGAGCAGGGAGGCATCAGCCGGAAAGCTCAAAAAGAAATGGAAGCCCAAGCCGCGGATGCATTACTCCCAGAACTGGAGACCCTCCTACAGGAAAGTGGTGGAGAAATGTACAGCAACGCGCCCATGGCTTCCGATAGGCTATGGAATGAGTTTGTTTCCGAGCTGGAGACTTTTTCTGGACGAGCCTCTAGACTCTAGGTAACTATTTGTTTCGAGACAAACATGGCTAGCGTTATAGAGCTTTCTTTAGTTGAATTTCGGGATTACCGGATCTGGGCCACTAGTTAGTTACCACTTGGCCAAGTGCGAACAAACACCATTAACTAGTTACTAGTACCAGTGATTAGTTACCACATCAGTCAAGGATAACTAACTCTCATGATGACTGTCTTTTCATAAAAAGAAGAAATTAAATGACACCCCCGCACAAGCACTCGCCTAAATATTAAGCGCGTCTATTCCCCGTAAATAGATACTAGCCTAAATACATAAGCAATCTTCTTCCTTATCTCCAGTGCAGCTTAACTTCTGCTACCAATCTTGCCACCCTACCAAGAGATCGGCAATCATGAACGACCCCTTGAAACCATATCTAAGATATTCCGATGCAGACCGACAGTATGGACAGACCCCACCCATCCAATTCCCGCAGACATGAGAGACAAGATATCTACTGACACAACAGAGCAAAAGCCCACATACCCCAGCGCTGGAGATATCTCTTACTGCGCCCCGAAATTTCTATACCCAGAACCCAAACGGCAATTTCGTTACAGTGACTATTACGCGATCGAAGCAGCAACAGGAACCCAAACCATGTTATTTCTACTGGTCTCCCAGTACCGACCAAAGGTTTAGGGTCTTCCGCCAGGTGTCCCTTGATGTCCTAGAAGAGGTGCAGGTACAGTTCAGTCACTCCACACCAGTAACGCAGCGATCGGATCCTCCGCACCTCTGGTACCTGGGTGCGGATGATAAATCTGTGTCATGGGAGATGGCTCTGGGAGAGGGACTATCCCGAGCGATTGAGAAAAGCGAATGGATAACATATGTGCTCTTCTGGCCCGGGGGTGAGGTGTATCTCTGGGACTGGGCATCGAAAGATATGAATGAGATGCAAACGGAGCTGAAGCCAAGATCAACTCCGATGATACTGCCTGGGGGTGCACGCTGTTCATTCAGTGTGATCGAAGGCAGTCTGCCGCCGCCGCGGCCAAGAGCATCGAGTCCTCCGATTCTAGAAATGGATCCCAGTAATGTGTGAGTTGGGTTTTTCTGTCCGTCTGTTCATAGTAGTAAATGCAATGCTGACAAGAGTGGAGTAGCTCCCCAGGCGTGCCGATTTTCACCCTCGAAATTGAAGCTCCGCCGACATGGAGTGTCCAAGACGATTGGCCTGTGACTTGGAAGCTTACCTATCATGGGGTATCAGGAGATGATACCCCTCGACCGATTACCTTCTCGGTGAGTGATATGGAAGCTTGGGGGGTGTCTTGTATCTATCGGCGTAGTCAGGATAGTACTGGAGAGTGGGAATCCTGGCATAGTTATTGTACGGCGGGATACGCTGTGTTCGAGGATGAAAATGTGCCCTGTGCAGTGGGTTCGAGTCCGGGGTTTATATCTCTACAGCCTAATGAGACTTGGTGTGAAGTGCAGGAACTTGAAAGCATGCTATCTTTACCAGAGGATGCTCGAGATGGAGAGGTCCTGCGATACCGCTTCAAGGGATGCAAGTTGAAATGGTGGGATTGGGGGACAAAGGAGGATCATATGGATACTATTATTTCGGTCATTGGATTCGGGGTTATCACGGATCCACCTGATAATGATGGACGGCCGGAGGTGGTGATACCTGCTTCGAATACGGTAGAGTTTACTGTTATCGATCAAGAGAGGTAAAAATAGAGGTCATATTAGACATATAGGTTGATCGTGACTCTGTTTTTGTTGTTTCCCAGTGTAGGGGTAGATACGGATGCTTAACTCACATAAGCCTAGAGAGTGCCGAGATCACCGTGCTTCATTAAGTTCAACTAGTCTCCTAATGACCCAGGGTTCTAAATCAACAAATTCGGTCCCGGGGTATGGTTGTAGACAAATGCAAGGATATTGTTTTCTCGCAGAGATGACATCGAGAAGCAGAGAATAAGTGAAAGACCTTGGCTATTCTTCCTCGCCCAGAGCAGTTAACTGCAGCTGGGTAGGAATAAGATAATGCAGAGACCCAGTAGGAGGCCGTTAAGGTAGGGTCATTCTCAGTATTCTTACGCAATCTCACAACTAGTACTACTATATCCAGATAACTCACAATCTGTTGATCATGACTCTTTTGACCTCAGGAATGTAGCATGGACGGCCAGTTGGGTGCTGGAGAAAACCCCAAAGACAAGAATAGATAGCATACACTTAAGAGTACTCTGGGATGGCTACTGATTGGGAGGAGCAGATATAATTGCAGTAATCACCGTGGAACTGCAGTTGCTGTACACAGTAATCCTATTAACTTAGCCTGGTGCACGATCTTTAGTGGGACCCTGTCAAAGGAGGAAGGAGCCACCGGTTGCTATCTAGTTAGTAGTCATTAGGGCGCTTGGGCCTAGAAACGGGGGAAGCGTCTACTGTGGCAGTGCAAGCAAGAGACCACCACACCCACTACTGACTACGTGCTACTCTGTACGCCGTCGTCCATAGTGCACATATAGTATAAGCTCGATGTCTCAGTCTCGCCCAGCAACGTACAAACATGCTTTAGCGTCGGTTCTGGTCTGGACGGTAACATCTTAGGACACAAACCCTGGGGTTGAAACAGTCGGTCTTGCCTGGACGGTGAACTGCATGCATGTCAGACCGAGGGGTTTAAAAAAAAGAAAAAGAAGAGCAGGTTCGGTTCCTGGAATGTTTGGTCCTGGTGGTTGGTAAGCACGAGGGAGGAGGAAAAGCCGACCGCGGCAGACAGACAGAGAGTCAACAAGACAGCTGCTGGATTGGGCTGAGATTGACCATTCGTGTTTGCCGCTAATTGTAGGCGAGACCGACGGGCCGTGGGGTCCAAAACTGTTGTCAACGGCGGTACTACCTGGACTAGTCTAGTCAGTCACCAAATCAGTTAGCACTTCGCAGGGAGTTGGATTATTAAAATTAGATGTCAGCGATGAGGAGGGACTCTTACCAGAAATGGTGCCTGGAAAGGACTGGAAAGAAGAGACATGGCGGGGTAAACGAGCTACTAGGGAGAATGCTATTAGTTTACTTGGGAATGTCTGCTAGCTGCTAACTACTAACTAACTCGCTAGCTACTTGCGACGTACAGCAAGTTAGGCTATTTGGCCCCCTCATTGTGCCGCCCATCCTCTTGCCAGGCACCCGTCAGCATTCTATGCATCCAGTCGGTCATTATCACCATGCATCATCCAATCTGCCAGGATCATTGGAGGAAGCATCAATAAAGTCATGGCTCGTGAAACATGCCCTGACGCTTCCTCAAGCAACCGGGTCAAGCGAAGGAGCCCTAAAGCGAGCCAGATCCCTTCCAGGGCAATGATGGTGAAGAGCAGACCAGGGGACACTCAACTAGTCGCTCCGTCTAGTTGCAGCCTGGGGCCGGTACCTTACTGCTTTGGTCGCGCTCCTCCACCCGCAATCCCTGTCTTCGCGTCTCCATCGTCTCCATCTCCTGCCAGGAATTCAATGATCTTCTCCGTTTCCACTCTTGCGCACAACTTCCATCCCACCTCGACCTTTTTTCTGTCCCATTCGATCCAGCCCGGACCATCGCCCATCAAAAAGTCCAATGGGTCCCCAAGCTATGACAGTTCCCACAGGGGCTCTCTCCAATAATATCCCTCCATTCTTTCACTGTCGTTGGTTCTCCGATGGCTAACACCACCAATGCGTTACTAGTAGCAAGGAGGTACGAAGTACTTAACTTATCATCAACCGGCGAGGCTGGGGCGTCTGCAACCCCCCTCCCGTGTCCATTAGCGGGCCGGATGACTGGGTGACTGGCAGCAAATCAGCAAATCAGCAAACCGTGTAAGACAAGACACACGCAGCCTCGCATAAGCTGGCTAAACAGAAAAATTCGAGGAGGGCTGCAGGTCACCGACATAAGGCATTTTTCGTCCCAGTACGGCATGGTTGCGTTCCCCCCCAATCACTCGGGGTCACCTGGCAAGCAGGTGGGCGCGGCGCCTCAACCTGCTTTCTTCCTTCTCCTCTTACTCTGAAACAACATCTTCTTTGTCGCCTGCGGCTCTCTGTCGATGATCGGATCTCCTTGTCTTGCCCCCAAACCAGTCCTCTGGTGATCGAACTTTAGTCTGCTCGCTCTTATGTCCGTGGCCTGCCATCCCGGTTTTCCACATGTCACATCCGCTGGTGGCAGCCGTGTGGGAACAGCTGGGCCGCCGTGATCTTGCCCACATCCTACGTGAAATCATCGGAGAGCATGCGCTGGACATCGCACTCTTCCAACAGGATGCCAAGGCGTCGGTTGAGCCTCTCACCCGGTCCGTCTTCTGGATCAAGACCATCTTCGATGCCCAGCGAACCTATCTCCAGGGTCTGAGCCATGTTCGCGACTGTCACCCATACTTCCTACCCTATCTCCTCCCCACGGAGACCGTCTTCTCCGCTCTGATGTACCTCGTCAAAATTAAAGTCGAACTCTTTCCCTCTCACAAAACCACCGACGGGGACTTTATTCGGTACCGGCTCCTCATCGCGCATACGCTACTCGCAGGGATTCGAGTGCTCCTGCTGCGCGGGGAAGCGATTGATACCGACCGGAAGTTCCAACTTGAGCGAGCCATGAGAGCGGCGTGGAGGAACCCGGACCTTTCAAATGTCGAGCGCTTCCTGATTAGTGATTTCCTACCCAAGGCCCTAACTAGTATTGGATCCCCAGATCTGTCAACGAGCCAGGCCTTCCTGTTGGACTCGGCGAAGCCCTATCTCCCTCCTTTCGCAACGGGTCTTGTGAGTGATGCCAAGGAAACATGCTTTTACGGGGGACAGGAACTTACTCTATTTTTTAGTATCCACTTTCGGGCGCTCCAGAAAGGCTTATCACTGATCTTCTGACCGGGGTGATGAAGAATGATGCGGATCAGTTGGTGTCTTTTTGTCTTCTATATGATATGCTTTGGGCGGTGGACTCCGCGATCATCCAGTGTCATATCGATCGCCGTCGGATCTCCCAAGAACAGGGCTACACCAGTCCGGCAGCATTTAAAGTGGATGAGTCCTTCAATCAAGCACAAGACATCAAGAAGAAGCTCACCAGGACGGTCCTGGCTGCTTTCGATGATGAATTCAACACCGCGCCTCTTCGCATTTTCGCAACGATCATCTTAAGCCAGACGGCTGAAGAACACCCGCCACTCCAGACACGGAGGATTCGGGATACTTGGCACCAGATGTCCCCGATACGCACCTCATGGGAGAAAGCATCTGGGCAGTTTGTGCGGTGGCTTATCAATCGCCGAGTGCAAATGTGGGATTGCAATGGGGAATTAGAAGCCTTTTCTCATGATTACCAACAACACCTCACGCAGTGGTTACAGAGCTCCTCGGCCGCCGAAGCGGATCCGAAACCTCAACCAAAAACCTCACGTGTTAGCGCTGTGTACGTCGTCAACTGTCCTGCGGTGCATCCGGTACCGGGAACAGTACTGGAGGAAAGCTTAAAGGCCCATGACAAAAGGGCTTACGAGGTAGGGCGCGGATTGTCTGCGGTGCTAGTTGTGTTTGTTGCACATGTTAACTGGTGACTAGCAATTACAAGGGACCCCCGAATTTCTGACGATGGATATCGACTGTCCCCTGTGCCCAGGCAATAAGAGAATCCAGCATGCTCGGATGATCGAGCCTCTGGAGCAATTATCAGATGCCCTACACTTCTTCTCCGACTCGGATGCAGAGAGGCGCCATTCTCTTCTTGATTCGACCTCGCGAGACACCACATCCTGTTCCAGCTCTCTCAGTCACTCCACCAGTCAGTCCTCACGACTCGAGTCCGATCCATCAAAACGCCCGATTTCACCTGCCTCGAACCCCGCTCCGTTGTCGAAGGTGACGAGCAAGCAGGCTATCGCTACCACCACCGAAGTCTTTAGTCCGATCTTGTCGCGTAGTAGGACGGACCAGTCGTTCGACAGGCAAGCGATCAAAACCCTTTCGCGCGACCTCAGAAATGTCAAGCTACCGTTTGCAGGAGGGGCGTCACTCTTCCGGAGAAATTCGGCCAGAGGACATCAGTTACCTCGCCAACCCCGGTTCTGCTTCTCAACGTCGGGAAGCTGCCTACTGTTCTGGGGCGCCGGCAGCAACTGGGTGATGAGATTCGAAACGAGCGTCGGGGATGGTAAAAAACCTAAAGGCCATAAATATGATATTCCTGGCGTACAACAAGCCGCCGCGGGAGATCAACGCTGCGCTGTCCTGGCTTCTGTTGGACAAGTATGTATTCATCTTTCGCATTTGACTTTACGAAGCAGGCACTGACAGACACAGCACTACGAGCTCGTCGTGTTCGAGAACGACAGCGACGTTCCTCAAGCTTACCTGACCATCGAAACTGAAAACCAGACCTTCCCTGTTACCTGCATGGTCATGTCCCGCAACGATCGATATGTCGCGTTTACTCTTCAGGATCAAGTTCGAGTATACGAGATATGCACGCGTACTATCCAGAGGGTCTCCCTAGGTACCGGCATGGATCGGTCATCGGACTTTGGTCACCGGTCTGTGATGGGCGCATCCCCCAATGCCAAGGGGACGGCATATCAAGGCAAGAGACAGGAAGCGATCATCGAGAGGAAGTTACAGTTTTCTCCGGATGGGAAGCACTTTGTCATTGCCACCCATCTTGGAGACCACTATGCCTACGTCGACGTGTGGAACTGCACCTTTCAGCAATGGAGCATTGTCCCTGACAAGTCGAAGTCGTTCAAGCTTCCATCAGTATGTATTTCCGCCTTTTGCTGCTGTAGGATTGTACCATTAACAGTTTTTTTAGTGGACAAGCAACGACGGGGACTTTACCGGGGTGTACTATGATGGTACACAGCACTCGGTTCTCCTTACGGCCTTCTTTGCGAAAGAGTACCCCTCATTTTTCTCGATGCTGGACGACAAGACAACGAACGACTCCTTTAGTACACGAGTGGTGCATGCGGCACAGTCCCCTTCCGGGACGCGATTCATTATAGCGAACGGGATGTGCGAAGTCTATGTCGGTGATTCCAAGGCCAACGGGCGTCTTCAGCTGAAGCGGGTGAGGAAGGCTTCGTCCAAGGTTAGCCCATCTGTCTTCCGACCGGGACAACTGGCATTGTCCTTCCCTCAGGAAACCGAGGTGCTTGCTTTCTGGGTCAAAGCGGGCAAATTGGTGCTGAGGTCGGTCCGGATGCAAGACGGCATTGAGACCACCAGCGACTGTGATCTGCGATCCGATTTTGACCGGCTAGTGGTCGAACGGCCCATGGCAGCTGATTTCCATACGCAACGTCGGCGGCATTCGTTGCTCTCGACGGAATTTCTGGCCGAGATTGATGGCCTTCCCTCTCTTCCCCGGCCTGGTCTGCCAGAGCTATCGTCGACGTGATCTCTGGAAGGAGAATTGATGTGGAGTCTGGCGGCTGACATTGGCGTTGGCGCTTTGGCATAAAAGGACTACAATGCATTCTGGCTGTATGTGTGATGAGATATACTATATATTTTTGATTTAATGTGCAATGAATGTATGAATTGTATGCTATATCTCCGATTCATAGACTATTTGATAGACAGTTCGGGAGTGGCCGCTGTCGTGACTGGAACGGGACTAGTGCGGGGACACCACCCACACGGAGGCGAGAATCGCCGAGTTCCGAACGGCCCGATTAGTCGACGTCACCACCAGCTGAAAGTCCATTTGCTCTCGACTCGGAGCAAGAACTGGCCCAGTGAATTCAGGTCTCGTGCCACCACGAGCTGGACACCACTGCGTGTTGCATGTTGTTCTAACCTACTGGGGTGGGTAATGCTGGTTTCCCTTCCCCTTTGCTTGAAATTCCGGGGCGTCCGGAGGTGGACCGGCGGGTGATCGACTCGGCATTGGCCAGCTTGCCTGCCCCTCTCTGTCTTCCCCTAATCGCTGAAGTGGACTGATGCTCTGTCGTGCATTGGAACGTGAATAGCTAATCCTTCTGGTGTTTGGGGCTTGCTAGCATCCGGCTCCCTTTTCGCAAGGCGATATTTACCATCTCCTGTCTGCCTTGTCCCGATTTTAAAGCTCCAATTTGCTGGTAACCAGCTACAGAAAGTCGAAGCGAGCTCGGGTCGACGTCATCAATACATCTCATCCGCACCCGTTCTTCCAACCTCAGACGCCGTCAACTCGCGTCTTTTTGTCCTTTCCCTTTCCTCTTATACTTTCTCCCTTCTATCTAATTCATCGCCATCATGTCGATGCCTGAGTTTGACCCGGCCCGTCGGCCGTCTCAGTCCGAGAACCAAACGATTCTCAAGTCCGAGATCCCGTTGAAGGAACGGTTCTTCCGCTATTTTCAGCATGAGATCACTGGTATGATTGAGCTGGTCCAGCTGATTACCCATGCTCTTTCCTCTTCTCTGACGAGAGGAATCTGACGCCTGTTCTTCCTGTAGCGCTCCAGGAACAGATGGATCGGCTGGCAGACACGTCGTTAGTGGGCGGAGAACGGACCGATGCAACCGATCACTGTCTGGCGGGCATTGCGCGCTTGTCCAACGAGGTCAAGGATGCCGCCAGCTATATCCCAACCTATGACCAGCGGATATATGCTGAGGTACACAGTTTCTTTGCGTCTGGTTACGATTGGCATACTGACTTTTGCAGGCCATCAAAGCTCTACAGGACAAACTCGTCGAGACCCGAGCTGCAGTGGAACCACGACCAAAGTTTAGCTTCAAGACCAAGAAGAATGCCTCCGCCATCTCTTTGTCCGATGCCGCGCATCTCGCCGCTCAAGGTCGACGCAGTATCCCTGGGTTTCCCTCCCCTGACACATCTTCGGTCAGCTCGTCCGCGACACAAACCCCCATGTATCCGTCCACGCCGTTGAACGAACCCGACAACCGCCTCCATTTACAAAGACCGGAGCTTGCTCCGACCTCTATCCCTGCATTTACTGCGGATGAAGAGGAGGACAAACCCAAGTCAGACCTAGGGGGTGGATTCGCCGCAACGGCCGTGTCCTCGGTGTCTGTGAACAACCACCATAACCTGCACATCATGCTGCCGTCCTCGGGCTCGACCGCAACGGTGCCGGCGTCCATCACCCATCTTCGCCACTGCGTGGTCGACATGTCCATTCCCACCGCCAACGGGAAGCCGTATACCAGTCTGACCATCAAGAGCGTCAAGGAGAGTCTACTCGTTTGTGGTCAAATCAACGGTCCAGCCCATATTACTGGGGTAGAAAACAGCATTATCGTGGTTGACTGTCGGCAGTTCCGGATGCACAACTGCTCCAATGTAGACGTCTACCTGAGCTGTTCGAGCAACCCGATCATCGAGGACTGCAGTAATGTCCGATTCGGTCGGAAACCCCGTGTCTACGTAGGTGGCCACTCTAGATTCATTTCCCTGCTTTTACTAACAATTTAGACACTGGACCACGATCGCCCAGATGACGAAGACCACTGGAGTCAAGTCGAAGACTTCAAATGGATCAAGCCGGAACCCAGCCCCAACTGGAGCCTGCTGGATGCCGAAGACGCCGTGCCGGAAGAAGTCTGGGCGGAGATTGTTCCGGGAGGACCAGGCTGGTCGCTGGATGATATTCTGCGTGCGATCAAAATTTCCTCTCATTGACTGAAATGCTTTTGCCGGTTACGAGCGGAGGATGTGGGAGTTGGCGTCCGGTTCTGTGAGTGCCTTAAGTAGTGGTTGCTGCATTTCGTATGCGAAGGGGACAAATTCGGTAACATTTCCTACATACGGGAATAGTGTTGCTTCTGAAGTAAGTACTACTCTCTTCTCTTGAGTGGTGATATACCACGGATTCATTTATTAGTATTTAGTAGTACTATTCGCCTCTTATGGGTTCAATTTAAGATATTTTACCTTATTTGGTAGTAGTACTATGATACTCCATAATTATCAAAGCTGTCGCTGCAATATACTAATTGTAGGAGTGATGACTGACTCTAAGAGTGCCACCTTCACCAAAGGGGTGTGATACAAAGATAGTAAGTCAATATTTAGTATCTTAAAGTTATTCACAGTTGTGAAACAGTTATTTATATAGTGTATAACGTATCACAGTAGCTCTTAGATCACTATGTTGTGAGTAGTAAATACCAAATTTGTCAAATAGTAACTGAGTTTTTCTATATATTATGCTCTTCAATTTATGATAATTACTATTATCCAATAACTATGAACGACTGTAGATAGTAAACTGTTGACTACTATTCTTATATGATTCCCCACTATGAAATTCATGCTATAGGTCTAGTTATTGGTATGATCGTCATCATATCTACTACCCGCAAAATATATATATCCTCAGTTCTCTACCACTGCCGACGGCATCGTCCCAACCCACTACTCAAGACAGCTATATAGTAAGTTGTAACCAACCAAGGTTCCTACAGCACTATCCACAGTGACTGAAATATCTAAAACCTGACCCTAAATGCCAACACCTGATTATCAAGATTATACCCGGAGCCATCTGCATACCTGAAGCGACCGAAATTCATGTATCCTAGAACGAAGGAAGCTCACTTGTTAGTCCACATTCAACCTTGGCAGATTAAACCTGCAAGGAAATAGAGTCCCATGTGAAGAGTACTAACAGGGACAGGGTAGAAGATGAAGAAAAGAAAAGAAAATGAAAGGAGTGACTCACCATCCTGCGTAATGAAATCATTATCACTGATACTGAATAAGAAATACTCCCTTTTTCCATCGACACTACTACTGTTAGTAGAAGTAGTAGTATCGTCAGGATCCACCGGAACCAGGGCCAAACTCTCCCATTTCTCATTCAACAGCCACTGATCTTGCACTCCACCATTATGCAGACCAAACTTGGCCAATTGGTCCGGGACATTATAATCCAGAAAAGAGCAGTACTCTGCCGGCGTGATACCATCATACAAGACACCTTTATCCGAGGCGATCGTTCCATTCGGCGCATCCACACCTTTCAGCTCCTTCAGATCCGTTGTATTAGCCGTGATATGAAAGATATCAGCATGCCGATACACAGAGAGGGAATCACTCTGTCCATGACCAAACCCAGAGTCTCTCGCCAACACGAGGAAATCCCCTGTCGGGAGGAGATGCATTTCCGATTGCGCCGCGACGATATCATGGCCCTTTTCTGGATTGTAGTATTTCGGCAGCGTTATAACGTACTCAGCCTCATAGACTGCATTTACTCCCGATGAATTTGATATATCGTACTGTAGGAAGCGGGCCTGGTCCCGATATTGCTTCTTCAGGCCCCCTTCCTGGTTCAGTGCGGACTGGAGCATTGTGTACAGTTTCTTCCCGTCAGAGGAGATGGTTAATGCCTCGAAGCCTTGGTTGTTGTCTCGTCCGGTGGTAGGGTCTTCCGGGGTGGGTTCTAGAGCGGCATCGTAGATGGGCGGACTATCCGCGCTGAAGCTGAGGGTGTGGTTCCGACGCGGGAGATATGCTTGTGGTGGTTGGATCGCATAAACCATTCGGCCGGTTTGCTTGTCGAATTTGTATATGTAGGGTCCGTATTCGTCGGAGACCCAGATGTGGGCTGGGTCGTTGGCGGGCAGGGCTAGGCCTTCGGCGTCGAGGGGGATGCGGCGCCCGCCGGGGCCGGGTCCGCCGAAGCCGTCGCCGGTGTAGATGGCCATTGGGAGTGGAGGGAAGTTGGGATAGTGGAGGGTGTGGGTGAAGGTGGCGTCGAGGCCAGTGAGAGGTTCGTTATCGGGGCCGGTGAGGAGGAGGGTGTCGAGGTAGTGCAGGTGGATGTTGGTAGGCGATGGGTGCGTGGAGGAGGCGTTGGGGGCGAGTTGGAGGGTTAAGTTGAAGGTATGGATGCGTGGTTGGAAGTTCAGGGTGCCGTTGGTGTTCCTGTTGTTTTGTATACTCTTAGTGAGATGGATGTATAACCGGATATGGAGGACAGGATGTACCAGCCGCGATCTGGGAGGCAGTAGATGATGCCAGTGTAGGCATTGGGACCGGTTCGTCGCCAGGTGGAGAGATCAAAGGCGGCGGAACTGCCAAAACCGCCCATCGTGTCGCCATATTTGTCGGTGGCATTGGAGGGCACGAAGCCATAGCCTTCGAGGCCGGTGTAGCTGTAGGTGGTGCTGCCGCAGGTGGTTTGGTTGACGACGCTGGAGGAAGCAGAAGAGGAATAGGAAGAGGGAAAGACTGCTACTGCAGAGGGTAGCACAGTAAGAAGAGAGTAGAATCGCATGATGCGGATAGAGGAGTTGTGTTTGAGTACTTACATACCGCAATGTGGTGGGGAGAAATGCAAGGAATAAATACTTTTGACTGCACCTGCACCTGCAGCTGAGATCAGATCAATGATGACGGCCGGGAAATACTCCGACAGGCGCCATCTGATACATTGAATGAACTGAACATCATCTCCAATTCCAGCTTAGGGTTATCAGATTGAGATACTCGAGCTGCAGACAACGTGGGCGCATCGATGCACGCGATTTGCTCTACCAAATGGACTAGCCAGAGCCGATGGATCTAGAACGGATCCAGTCCCAGCCAATGCCAGCTTCCTACGGACTCTCTGCAATCAGAATGGCTACTCAATTTCGAATCATGTCATTTCATTCCATTTATCATATCCTGGTTACCATACTTGGTTTGCAATTCATCACTGCATATTAGCTTTTCATTCGCTGTTCCAGGTCGTCGGCACTTTAGGGTAGTTCTTCGCATCCAAACCGAGATCTTCATAGATCGTGTCGTCGCCTACATAGACATGAGTCACTGAATCTCAACACAAACTTGATAAACTTACCCCGTAGAGCTTCAATCCGCTCTTCATTCTCCTGCTCCAGCTTCTCCAGTTCCTCTCCAGGCTGTGCTTCGTTGGCCTGCTTGCCGCCCTCTTCGGCTGTCGCGGCTTTGCCCAGGTCGTCGGTAGCCTCGCCAATCATCAGGAATTGCGCGTTGGGGTAGTCAATGAATTCTGGCTGCAATGGAACCCAACGGTAGTCGCCGAACTTTTCGCGTACACTGGCATCCTTAGGACTCATTTCCTTTTCAATGATCTGTGTTGGCGATCACTTACCTTTCGGGATACTCGGGGTCCTTTTGAATTTGAGCGTAGGATGGGCCAGGATACTTAGGATTCTTCGACTGTACGATCCAGCTGCCCCGAGAATGCAAACCGAAGTCTTCCTGGATGGATCCAATCGTTTCCGGAATGGTCAAGACATAGGCCAGGTGAGACGCCCGAGTCGTAGATGTGATCGCGTAGACGCCCTCGGCAAACGGTCTGGCCTCGGGAACAGTTCGCTCGCCACGGGTAGACGTTTCGTACGTATCGCCTGCGATAAAGCTCTCTTGAAGCGACTTCATACTTTGCCCAGCCTTTTCGACGAATCCCATGTCACGTTCTCTAGCAGAGGTGGGAAATTTCTTCTTCGGCAGCATCAGTAGCCGGCACTTTGCGCCAGGCTCCACAGAGCCCTGCTGTTGATTCAATGTGGCACCAATGGGTGTTGGCCGTAGCACCAGGAAGCTCCGGGCAATATCGCTCACGCTTTGCGGATCTGTCACATTCACGCGCGGTCGGTAGAAGAAATAGACAATTCCCTTTTCGAGTACATTGGATGCTACCTTCTCTTCCCGCTCCTGTGACGTCTTGACGCCGGCTTCGGTGCCTTCAGCAGGAGCAGGAGCGGGTTTCTCCTCTTGCTTTGTCTCTGGCTCTGCTTCGCGCTTCTCTTCACTCTTTTCTTCCGGCTTCTCCTCTACATTCTGCTCTGACTTCTCCTCGGGCTTTTCATCTGGCTTCGGTTTATCCTCGGCTTTGTCGGCGGGCTCTTCAGTCTCCTGCGGTTCTTCCTTGTCGGTGGGCTTCTCGGGCACTTCTTCCGGCTTTGACTCAGCCTTTTCCGGTTCTTCCGCACGTTCTGATCGAGTCAGCTTCGAACCTCGATATGATGGACTCTGCGCCATACCTTCTGTGGTCTTCACTTGGTCTTCTGTCGGCGGCTGCTGATCCTTCTCGGGCTTTACCTTATCATCCTCCTTCTTTCCTTTCTTCGGTGCAGGCCCCTTGTCAGTGGAGTCCTTGCGCTTTGCGCCAGCAGGACCGCGGCTCTTGACATCAGGAGCAGCCGCAATGGCTTCCTTTGCCTTCTGAGCAGCTTGACGGGTGGATGTTCTAGTGGCGGCCATTGTAGCAAGACGGGTCAATGTTATGAAGATTCAATATGCCAATGGAAAAGGAACGCACACAGGCACCATGAGCAGAGATGAATGGGCGAGGGGGCATAAACGATCGACTGGTGGTCGCCAATGGAAGTCGTTGAGATTCGCCGGAAATGGCGATGAGAACCGCGTGACGTCATACAGGATCCAGCCCGTTCTGGCTAGCGCCCCGTCAACTACGTCACGTGTCGGCTATAGATTCGGAGAATTGAAGGATGAAAAGGATGAGCGGCGATGTCAATCTCCCGTAAGGACATCACTCATTCATCCAGGTCCATTGCGTCGGCATCAGTATGACTGGAAGGCTGGGTTGCGCTGTCATCCGTCGACGGAGACCTTGAACTCCAGCTCCCCGACGAGCCGGTCTCACTGCTGTCGTACTGCCAGAACATTCCCGGGAACAGATGCTCCCTCGTGCATCTGCCTTTCCGGCGCCTCCTTTTGGGACCATCGTTGCACTCACCACCTTGAGCGTTGGGAATTGAATCGGGAGATGACTGTCGCAATGGTCGAGATGAACCTGTTGCCGTCGTGGAAGGCTTTCTTTTCTTCCCTCTTGTCTGGCTAGCGCTCCATTGGCGATCGGCTTGGTCTGAGTCGCAATGAAGCCCCTCCATCGAGTCCACCAACCCTTCCTGCCAAATCTCCGAATCGTCCCCAACAAGTAAGTGTATCACCGGCTTGCCTGTTGTTCGTCCTGCTGTCTCGGCAGGCTCGTCGTCTGGCTCCTCGATAGAATACGGTAGAACTACATCCGCCTTCGCCTCACGTCTATGACTAGACAGCGACTCATCTCGCAGAGGAACCGTACCTGCCCCAGATGAGATTCCTGAATCGCCTTGGGTGTTGCGCGGGTGAGATGTAGATGCGCCTGGGTTATTGTGTGGTGGTTGAACAAACGTAGGGGGGCTTTGATTTTCGAGAATTTCCGTCATCCTGTGTCAGCCAAAATCCAAAAGGGCGAATCTTGTATGGACAAGTTCGCCCTTATGAAGGTCAGTTGCTGAGCTGTAGAGCGTTTCGCAAACCACGCATGCGCTGCGGGAGAGAAACGTTGATTCAATAGCGAACAAAGTCACAAGGTGACGCTTTTCCATTGATATAGATGTACGAACATATGAGACAAATGAAATTTCACGATCACAGCTTCAAACGCTTGTTGTAACAGACAAAATTGGCCAAGATAAAGAGAAATTATGTCGGCATCCATTATGAGGGAGGTCAGAGGAGGAGGGATGGGCCCGACGGGGGGTATCCCGAAGAACCATCGAGAAGGGGAGAGTGAGATCACACTCGAATAACCTCCGCTGAACTCCACTCGAACCGGAGTGAAGGAGGGAGAAATGCAGCTTGACTAAGTCCCCCAGGCAAACTAGTGAACTCATAATCGCCTCCCCAGAATACTAATTAATGTAAGAGAGAGACAGTCTAAAAGAAGTGCCTGGCAGCTGTTCACCGCCGGGCCCATCATTGGCCCGCGGGACTCGCTTATTGGCTGCGACACAATTAAGTCCACGTTTACCGCCATCCAAGACGGAACCACCAGCTGCCCAGAGTGACTGAGTCCAGACACTCCGAACCTCCCCCGTGTCTTCCCCCCTTTACCCATTCTCTCCCGCCGTTGTTGTGGATGCGGTGGTCGCCTTACTGACCTCTTTTGATACCTGTGTGCGGAGCTTGCTTCTCTATGGTGCGGCTCCGGCCAACCCTCCTTCAACATGCAGTCCTCCCCAAACATGCTCACCAAGGTCCGCTATCCCCTCCCCCCATGCCAGCTCCCCCTAATCGCCGCGGAGCTGCTGCTGCTCTCACGAATAGGAACTAATCACCATTCTACGTGATAGTTTGAATCCAAATCCTCCCGCGCAAAGGGAATTGCCTTCCATCCCAAGCGGTCAGTGGACAATTGTCCCGTTCAACGCGTCGCAATCGAACCCGGCTGACCCTCGAACAGGCCATGGATCCTCGTATCCCTTCATTCATCAACCATCCAATTATGGGATTACCGCATGGGAACCCTCATTGATCGCTTCGAAGAACACGATGGCCCCGTTCGTGGCATTGACTTCCACCCGACACAGCCCCTCTTCGTCTCCGGAGGTGACGACTACAAGATCAAGGTCTGGAACTACCAGACCCGCCGTTGCATGTTCACATTGAATGGCCATCTGGACTACGTGCGGACGGTGTTCTTCCACCATGAGCTGCCATGGATTCTTTCATGCTCGGACGATCAGACCATCAGAATCTGGAACTGGCAGAACCGCTCCTTGAGTAAGTTGGAATCTGGCCACCTGTCCCGAGGGACGCTGACAATGGGTTCACAGTCTGCACCATGACCGGCCACAACCACTATGTAATGTGCGCGCAATTCCATCCTACCGAAGACCTCATCGCCTCCGCCTCCTTGGACCAGTCGGTTCGCATTTGGGATATTTCGGGTTTGCGGAAGAAGCACTCGGCCCCGACGTCCATGTCCTTCGAAGACCAGATGGCCCGCGCCAACCCCGCCCAGGCAGACATGTTCGGAAACACTGATGCGGTGGTGAAGTTCGTTCTGGAAGGTCACGACCGGGGTGTCAACTGGGTGTCTTTCCACCCAACCCTGCCCCTGATTGTCTCCGCGGGTGACGATCGTCTCATCAAGCTGTGGAGGATGAGTGGTACGTCAAGATACTGTTATGGAAATATGGTATATCAGGCTGACACAGATGTATAGACACAAAGGCATGGGAGGTTGACACGTGCCGCGGACATTTCCAGAATGCGTCTGCTTGTCTGTTCCACCCACACCAGGACTTGATTCTCTCCGTCGGCGAGGATAAGACGATCCGGTGCTGGGATCTGAACAAGCGCACATCCGTCCAATCCTTCAAGCGCGATCTGGACCGCTTCTGGGTCATTGCGGCTCACCCTGAGATCAACCTGTTTGCCGCTGGTCACGACACCGGTGTCATGGTCTTCAAGCTTGAGCGTGAGCGCCCTGCCTCGGCCGTCTACCAGAACCAGCTCTTCTACATCACGAAGGAGAAGCACGTCAAGTCGTACGACTTCGCCAAGAACGTCGAGACCCCTCCTATGCTGTCGTTGCGCAAGCTGGGATCCCCTTGGGTGCCGCCTCGCACCCTCTCGTACAACCCCGCTGAGCGTGCCATCTTGGTCACCTCTCCTACTGATGGTGGCGTGTACGAACTGATCCATCTCCCCCGGGATGCCACTGGTGCCGTTGAACCCACCGATGTTAAGCGTGGCCAGGGCTCTTCTGCTGTCTTTGTTGCGCGCAACCGATTCGCCGTCTTCAGCCAAGGCAACCAGCAGGTGGACATCAAGGACCTGAGCAACTCCACCACGAAATCGATCAAGCCCCCGGCTGGCACAACCGATATCTACTTTGGCGGTACTGGATGCCTGCTCTTCATCACGCCCACCAACGTTGTCCTCTTCGACATCCAGCAGAAGAAGCAACTGGCGGAGCTGGCTGTGAGCGGTGTCAAGTATGTCGTCTGGTCTAATGACGGTCTTTACGCTGCCCTGCTCAGCAAGCACAACGTCACCATTGTGACGAAGTCTCTCGAGCAGGTGAGCAGCTTGCACGAAACTATCCGGATCAAGAGCGCAGCCTGGGATGACGCTGGCGTCCTTCTCTACTCCACCTTGAACCACGTTAAATACTCGCTTCTGAACGGGTATGTCTCCTTATTATTGGTGAAATGTTCTGCTTACTGACATTAGCAGTGACAATGGTATCATTCGCACTCTGGACCAGACGGTCTACCTCGTCAAGGTCAAGGGCCGCAATGTCTACTGCCTGGATCGTAATGCCAAGCCCCGTGTTCTGGAGATCGACCCTACCGAGTACCGCTTCAAGCTTGCCCTTGTCAAGAGGAACTACGATGAAATGCTACAGATCATCAAGACCTCCAGCTTGGTCGGTCAAAGTATCATTTCTTACCTGCAAAAGAAGGGCTACCCAGAGATTGCGCTGCAGTTCGTACAGGACCCCCAGACCCGCTTTGAGCTCGCGCTGGAGTGCGGAAACCTGGAGGTGGCTATTGAGATGGCTAGAGAACTGGATCGTCCCAACTTGTGGAGCAGGCTCGGAGCCGAGGCTCTGGCTCATGGTAACCACCAGACGGTTGAGATGGCCTACCAGAAGCAAAGAAACTTTGACAAGCTGTCTTTCCTATACCTTGCCACTGGTGACCAGGAGAAGCTGTCAAGGATGGCCAAGATTGCCGAACACCGTGGTGATTTCACCTCGCGCTTCCAGAACGCGATTTACCGTGGCGACGTTGAAGACCGGATCCAGATGTTCAAGGAAGTTGACCAATGTAAGTTCTTCACGAGTGCTTGTCATGGGCTTTGCTAATCAGTGAAAGATCCCCTCGCATACCTCACCGCCAAGTCTCATGGCTTGACGGAAGAGGCTGAGTCGATTCTCGAAGCCTGCGGGCTCACCGAGGACCAGATCACCCTTCCATCCGTCGACGAACCTGCGCGGGTCCCTCACCCGATCGTTCCCACCTTCAAGTCCAACTGGCCTGTCAAGGCCGCTGGCCATTCCTCCTTCGAGAAGGCCTTGCTTGGAGAGGTTGGCGCCGGCGACGAGGAGGCTGCGGCGATCGAGTTTGAGGCCGAGGAAGAGGACGAGGCTATTACTGCTCGCGATACCCTCGAGGATGAGGAAGAGGATGTTGCTGGCTGGGACATGGGAGACGAGATCAATGTCGAGGAGGACGTTGACTTCGTGAATGTGGACAGCGCAGAGGCTGGTGCTGGCAGCACCGAGGCCGACCTGTGGGCTCGCAACTCCCCTCTGGCAGCCGACCATGTCGCTGCTGGCTCCTTCGAGACTGCTATGCAACTGCTTAATCGTCAGGTGGGAGCGGTCAACTTTGCCCCTCTTAAGCCGCGGTTTTTGGAGGTGTACAAGGCCTCGAAGACTTTCCTCCCGGCGACCGCTGGCCTGCCCCCGTTGGTCAACTACGTCCGCCGCACCGTGGATGAGACGGATAGCCACAAGGTCCTGCCTATCATCCCGAAGGACCTGGAGACGATCGCCAGCGTGGATCTGCAGGAGGGTTACGCCGCCATGCGGGCCAACAAGCTGGAAGATGGCGTGCGGATCTTCCGTAACATCCTGAACTCCGTTTTGGTCAATACTGTCTCGTCCGAAGCGGAGGTGGAGCAGGCGAAGAAGATCATTGACACCGCCAGGGAATACATCCTGGCCATGTCTATTGAACTGGAGCGCCGTACCATCCCCACCGACACCCCCGAGAACCTTAAGCGCAGCCTCGAGCTCTCCGCTTACTTCACGATCCCCAAGCTGGAGGTTGCACACCGGCAACTGGCGCTTATGGCTGCCATGAAGCTGGCGTTTGCCAACAAGAACTACTCTTCAGCCCTCAGCTTTGCCAACCGCATGCTGGCTAACGGTGGCTCGCCGAAGCTCCTGGAACAGGTAAGCAACACAACTTTGCCTCCCCTTTTACTGATCTCATATGCTAACCCCACGAATCAGGCCAGGAAAATCAAGGCGCAATGCGAGCGCAGCCCACAAGACAAGATCGACATCGAGTTCGACCAATTTGCCGAGTTCGATATCTGCGCTGCCTCGTACACACCGATCTACGGCGGCTCGCCGAGCGTGTCGGATCCGTTCACCGGCGCCAAGTACCATGAACAGTACAAGGGCACCGTGTGCCGGATCTCGCAGGTGACGGAGATCGGTGCGCCGGCCAGCGGGCTGCGGTTGTTCGTCCCGGGTCAGTACTGAGGATGATGACGAGATGTGACGGCTTTCCTTTTTCTTTCTTCACGCTTGTAATTCCCCGTCTCGATGTGCAAACATGATAGAAATGGGCTTTCTCTGGTGGGGGAAAAAGGAGGATGAATTCTGGTTGGGGAGGAAGGTTTGGCGCCATGGCTGGAGGAAGCTGCTTCTCCTGCTTTGGACTGTCCCGATGTGAAATTCATAATTCCAGCGACGTTAGTATATTCATTCATCTATTTATTGTTATTGATATTGTTTTTGAAATACTTTCTTCATTTCCTATTTTTATTCTTCTTCTTATTTCCTATTGTGGAACTGTTCTTGTACAGATAAAGAGGTGAGATAGTATTATCATATCATAGCATATCATGATCAGAGATGAGAGACAGAGTAGAGATATCCATCACCCCGGTAGTTAGTATAGTACACAGTAGTAAACTCCTCCCACCCATCCCATCCTTTCGCCATATCCACTGCTGCTGCTGGTGGTGGTGGTGGTGGTGGTGGTGGTAGTAGTAGTAGTCTATATCTATCGTCTATTCATACACTCCCCCAACCTTCCTATCCCCCACATAACTCACATCCCACCACATGGAATAAAGAGGCCGGAGATTAGTCACACCTCCCATCCGCCCAACCCTTCCTCCACCTCTCCTCCCAAAACCTACAATCAAACTCACTCTTCCCCAGCTTCCGGTTCACCTCATTATGCGCCCTACACATCCAATCGCCAAACTCCTTCCGTCCACCCAACCTTGGCTGATTCTCCCCACTCGGCTCCGCCATCCACGTCCGGAAGTCCTCCGCGCACACCCAGCACGGATACAGCTTCGAGAATATCCCCAGGAACTGGCGCATCTCGGACTGTTGTTCGCTGGACGCTTGCGCCGGGTACGACGCTGTCAATGAGTGCAGGAAGGTCCAGGTTGAGCGGCCCAGTGCTTCCGAGTCGGGTGGGCAGTCTGTGTAGCCGGGAGTGGTGGTGAGGGATTTCGGGATCGTGCTGGTGCTGGTGCTGCTGGTGGCTGTAGTGGAGGGGGTGGATTTGGCTTGTTTGGTAAGGGCGCGCCAGGAGGCGGCGGAGGTGCAGAGGCGGCATCTATTTATGGGTAGACCTTTTGTTAGTATTGGGGATATGAGGGGATGGGGATTGGAGATTGGGTAGAGAGAGCGTACGGTTTCCCGTCTTTGTCCAGGATGACTCCGTTGGGGAGTTTGGTCATGCCTGCGGGGACGGTGTCATCTTTTCCTGCTGCTGTTGTTGCTGGCGCTGGCGCTTGTTGTTGGGTAGAGGAGGAGGGTGTAGCGGGGGGTGGTTGTTGGTGGATGAAGAGGTGTTTTTGTGTGTTCGGTGTGTCTGCCATTGTGGTCTAAGGGACTGATAATTGATGCTGGTGGAGGATGAGGGTGTTCAATTCGTTGCGGAGAAGAAGTAGAAAAGCAGCGCGGAGTAGTAGTATCAGTCAATTTGGAAGACTAGTATGTACACGGTAAGGTCTGATCTTTGCAAAAAGTAGCGACGGTGACAAGTAGTGTCCGCAACAGAGCTCAAGAGACAAATTCTGGGGAATTGAAAGGTGATTGATTGGTAATGCAGCAAAAGAATGTCTCCGTCCAATCCCTCCGGCTTCTAGAATTGCCATGTGCCTGCTTTGTCAGCCGTTATCTCCGCTCCGCCCTGTGCCTTGAACGAACAGTGGAATATGGGGGCGTCCAAGCTTCGTGATTTTAGACGCTGTGATTGATCGACTGGTTGACTATCTATTTCGCGTCAATACGCGTTTCAGCTTGACTTTCAACTTCTATTTAGAATAAGCTTCTGTGCCTGACAAGATTAGAAGAAGTGCTGCGTCAGAACGAGATCGGTAACTTATCAAGCTAGCTTGTTAACTAATTAGCGCCGCGTCCCCTCCTGCTAGCTACCACGCGACAATTAACGTTATCGCAACGGAGATTCATTCACCACATACACATATACAAGTACAATGGCGCCACGATACGCCCTTTCGAGCTCCGAGCCCGAGTCTGAAGCTGAACCAGCGTCCGGTCGGCCTACCGATGGTGCCTTGGAGCAAGCACTGCGTGATGCGGTTACAAAGGTGTACAAGTCAGGCAAAATGGAGGAATTAACGGTCAAGCGGGTGCGGCTGGCTGCAGAGAAGGCATTGCAGCTGGAAGAGGGCTTTTACAAAACTCAGGGAGATTGGAAGACAAGGAGTGAGCAGATTATTAAGGATCAGGTGGTAAGTTTGCCGGTGTCTTGGCTGTCAATGTGCGCGATGGCTAAAAGTATATAATTCTTGAAGATCGTTTACTGACTTGTTGATGAATACAGGAGGAAGAAGAGAAAGCTAGCCAGGAACCAGTGCCAGATGATCAGACAGATGCCGCTTCATCTGCTTCCGAAGACGCCAAGCCTGCCAAACGAACGAGACCAGAGAAGCCATCGGCATCGCGCAAGCGCCAGAAGAAGAGCGCTTCGAAATCCGATGGGGAAGATGCAGCCAGCGGGTCACCAGACGAGAACGAAGAAAAGGTAGAAAAGCTTCCGAAGAAACAAACCAAGGCAACGACAAAGAAGGAGCCGTCGCCCAAGACTTCCGAGGACTATGTTCATGATTCCGACGAGGAAGAAGGGGCAACCCCGGAGAAGCCCGAAGAAACGCCAAAGGACGACTCTGAGAGCGAACTTTCAGTGGTCCTGGACGAGGAGCCCAAACCCAAGCCTAGCCGCAAGCGACAGAAAAGCACCGAGGCACCACCGCGCAAGGGCAGGAAACAGACAACGGCAAAGGGAAAGGATGCGGATTTGGACCCAAACCAAGCGGAGATCAAGCGATTGCAAGGTTGGCTGTTGAAGTGCGGAATCCGCAAGATGTGGGCACGGGAGCTGGCTCCCTATGATACGTCCAAAGCGAAGATCAACCACCTCAAGGGCATGCTGAAGGACGCAGGCATGGAGGGGCGCTACTCGGTTGAGAAAGCTAATCGAATCCGCGAGGAGCGTGAACTCAAAGCTGATCTGGAGATGGTCCAAGAAGGGGCCAAGCGATGGGGCAAAGCGAGTGGCAGCGAGGACAGTGACGATGGTCGACCAAAGCGGCGGCTGAATCGCGGGCGGAAGAGTCTGGCCTTTCTAGAGAGCGAGGGAGAGGAAACGGACTGAGATGGTGAATGACGATCAATGTGCGGGTTGCTGCATGATCTAGCTGTCGCAGTATCTGCCTGGCGCAGGCTGTGGGTCGTAATGACACTCGAGATAATCGCATCATCCATGTTGGCACATCGCGCCTCATTTCCCTGTCTTTGTCCCGCCCATGCGTTGAGCCACCAAACTGAAAACGGCGACAGAAGAGATGAAAAGGACGAGGTTGTAGAACTGTATAGTATGTCAGTCAATAATTGAGATCAGTCTAAAAGCGACAGCTAGCGAGAGCTTACCGCCGTTCTGGAGTACTCGTTCTCTTCCGCCTCTGTTCTAGCCTCGACAAACAGGCGTCGGAGATTGGGGAGATTGGCCTAAAGTATAGATGTAAATAGTAGCCTTGTGAGAGGAAATTCCAAGTCACATACCATAGCTCTGGTAGCAAGTGATGCTGTTTGACGGGATGATCAAAGAGAGACGGGAAGCGGTGGTGGTGGTGGTGATGATGGCAGAAGCCAAACCGGGGAATAAAGAGAGCGGCTCAGGTTAGTGTTGGGTCCAGACACTCAACTCGCTCGACTCCCTGATTGTATCTGTCCTCCTTCCACTTCCTGCCCGGCCCTCCTGCTTCCCCCCATCAACCTTCCTCTTCTCTCCCTTAGGGTCTTTGTCTGTACTTCCTTCTTCTTTGTGTCTAATCTCCGTTTGCTTATAATTACTCGTCCGACCATCGTCTGCCGGATTGCTGCCGTGTCCAGTTCTCCCTGAAGCTCTCGCCGCCTCGCATTAATTCCCCGCAGTCTCCTGCATTTCCACTTCCGATCCCATCTGGTTCTGCGGAGGCGCGACCCCGTCGTCGCTGAAGCCCGGTTTCGCTCAGCATGGCTATGAGTAGGATAAGGGGGGCCTTTGCGGTCCCCAGAAAAGGAGAGACCTTCGAATTGCGAGCTGGTCTTGTGTATGGTGTCCCCCGTGCCCGATCGGTGACCGACATGGTGCTGACCTCCCCACAGCTCTCAGTATGCATATGAACGGTACGTGGACATGACTTTGCTTATGAAGAGACGCCATTATCCCATAACAAATTGTCTGATGCGCGCATAGGAAGGAGTCCATCCAGAAGACCATCATGGCCATGACGTTGGGCAAGGATGTTTCCGCTCTGTTCCCGGATGTCCTCAAAAACATTGCGACCAATGATCTCGAGCAGAAGAAACTCGTATACCTATACCTCATGTGCGTACTAGCTCTCCGTTTTTCCATCCTATTCCTACTAAACATCTGCTGCGTAACAGGAACTACGCCAAATCTCACCCGGACCTTTGTATTCTTGCCGTCAACACCTTCGTTCAAGACTCCGAAGACCCGAACCCCCTCATTAGGGCTCTTGCGATCCGGACAATGGGATGTATCCGTGTGGACAAGATGGTGGATTACATGGAGGAGCCCCTTCGCAAGACGCTCCGCGACGAGTCGCCGTATGTCCGCAAGACCGCCGCGATCTGTGTAGCGAAGCTCTTCGACCTGAACCCCGCGATGTGCTTGGAAAACGGCTTCCTTGAAATGCTGCAAGAGATGATTGGTGATCCTAATCCCATGGTCGTCGCAAACTCCGTGACCGCACTGTCAGAAATCTACCATGCTGCCCCTGAAACGCAGGCCCTGAGGGTGACCGCTAACACCCTGCGCAAGCTTCTTATGGCCTTGAACGAGTGTACGGAATGGGGTCGGGTCACTATTTTAACTACTCTGGCCGAGTACAAAACCAATGAAGTGACTGAATCCGAGCACATTTGCGAAAGGGTTGCTCCCCAGTTTCAACATGCCAACCCCAGTGTGGTCCTGGCGGCTGTCAAGGTGGTTTTCCTCCACATGAGGAACATCAACTATGAGCTGGCAAAGACCTACCTGAAGAAGATGGCTCCCCCACTTGGTAAGATACCCTTTGACTCTCCTGGCCGACTGACTTGCTGATGTACAATGTTCAGTGACGCTGGTGTCGTCGGCGCCCGAAGTCCAATATGTGGCTCTACGGAACATTGATTTGCTGCTACAGAAGCAGCCGGATATCCTGAACAAGGAACTGCGAGTCTTCTTCTGCAAGTACAATGACCCACCTTACGTTAAGTTCCAGAAGTTAGAGATCATGGTCCGCATAGCCAACGACCGCAACGTCGACCAGCTCCTAGCAGAGCTGAAGGAGTACGCGCTGGAGGTGGACATGGATTTTGTGCGCCGTGCTGTCAAAGCGATCGGCCAGGTCGCCATCAAGATCGAGAGTGCTAGCGAAAAGTGTGTCAACACCTTGTTGGATCTCATTAACACCAAGGTAAACTATGTGGTGCAAGAGGCGATTGTGGTCATCAAGGACATCTTCCGCAAATATCCCGGTTACGAAGGGATCATCCCCACTCTCTGCAAGTGCATCGATGAACTTGATGAACCGAATGCGCGGGCTGCGCTCATCTGGATCGTTGGTCAGTATGCGGAGAAGATCAGCAACGCGGGTGACATTCTTGCTGGTTTCGTAGAAGGCTTCAATGAGGAGTTCTCTCAGGTTCGCCAATTGTTCTCGATAAGCTTATGGGCCAATTGCTAACACATTGCGCAGACCCAGCTGCAGATATTGACCGCCGTTGTCAAGCTGTTCCTCAAGCGGCCTGAGAAGGCCCAGGGGCTGGTCCAGAAAGTGCTGCAGGCGGCCACGGCTGAGAATGACAACCCCGATGTCCGCGATAGGGCTTACGTCTATTGGCGCTTGCTGTCCAACACGAGTGACCCCAATGCTACTAAGAACATCGTGCTCTCTGACAAACCGCCGATCGTCACCACAATCCAGTCTCTTCCCCCGAATCTCCTTGATCAGCTACTGGGCGAACTGTCCACCCTCGCATCTGTCTACCACAAGCCTCCGGAGCAATTCGTCGGGCAGGGCAGGTTCGGTGCCGATGCAGTACAAAGAGCTGCTATCGAGTATGTTCCTCTCTCGCTATACAGTGTTGATGACATGGAATTCGCGCTAATGTATGACACAGGGAACAAATCCAAAACGCTCGGGAGAATCCGTTGGCGGCAGCGGCGGCAGCAGCGGCGGTTACTGGCGATGCTCCCCCTCCGCAGGCCCAGAGCAACGTCGAGAACCTGTTGGATATCGACTTCGATGGCACCGCGCCGGCATCCGCGCAGAAAGAACCGGGCGGCGGGATGTCAGGTCTCGAAGGTCTTGCCGGCACGCCCGTCCGGGTGGAATCTCCGGCCGTTGGGGCACCCTCCGGAAGCAACAACCTGGACGACTTGCTCGGAGTGTTTGGCGATGGCGCTGCCGCCGCTCCGGCCAGCGGGAGCGGCGCTCCCAATGGTGGTGCTGGTGCAGACTTGATGAATGGCTTTGAGGGGCTGGACCTGTCTGGAGGTGGCATGGCCTCACCACCTCCTGGAGGAAGCCAACCGAAGAAGACAAATGAGGATATCATGTCGTTATTCTAAGCGCGATGAGCCATGCCTGTACGATGGCGCACGATTTCGTAAAGCTGAATCAGAGGTGCGGGAAGGTTGAGCCAAAAGCACACATAATTCTGTTGACGCATGCCGAATATAGATCTATTTTCGTTGTTCTAGCTTTGGGTCTATTTCTATACTACTATTGTCATTCTGTTCTCTTTCCCTGTTTGTCATCTTGGGTGCTTCCGCCTACCTGTATATCCATCCCCTTTTTGGACTTGACAAGCATCGACCTAGTCCACGTATTCCTTACACAATTCTTATTCTTTCTTCCCGGTCAATGCATTCAGAATTCCTTTCCCAACTTCAGGGGACTTGCTGACTCTGCATTCATCCATTCTAGCGGGGGTCCAGCGATGCTAGTTGGTCGGAACCGAAACCCTCCCTTGTCCGGGTGAGTCACGGCTGCTCACCTCGCCCAGACTCCCGTCTGCCTGCGAAACACTATAAATACTCCGGCAATTCTCATGGCTTCCATCGCTTTTCCCAGACTTTGATTCATTGGCTTCCTTTTATTACCGTACAATGGATCAACTAAAGAGGACTTTCGCCCGGTGCGCGCAGGAGGGCCGGCCAGCCCTTGTGACTTATGTCACGGCTGGCTTTCCCACAGCAGCAGAAACTCCAGACATCATGCTTGCAATGCAGGCTGGAGGAGCAGGTATGCGATCAATCCTAGCCTGTCTCGTTGAGAGCTTTCACTGGTGTGCTAATGATGCGGTAGATGTTATTGAACTCGGTCTCCCCTTCACGGATCCTATTGCCGACGGCCCTACCATCCAAATGTCGAACCTTAAGGCGCTGGATAATGGTGTCACCATATCTTCCATGTTGCAAATGGTCAAGGCTGCTCGTCAGAGAGGCCTCCATGTTCCTGTCTTATTTATGGGTTACTATAACCCGATAATGCGTTATGGTGAATCCGAACTTCTCGCTGCGAGCAGGACGGCCGGGGTGGATGGCTTCATCATTGTCGATCTACCTCCTGAGGAGGCTGTTCGGTTCCGGAACCAGTGTAGTGATGCTGGGTTAGTCGCCCCGTTGGCATCGACCTCAATGCATCCTAGCAATTGTTTCATCATTCACTGACATCAATTCCTCTGGACAGTCTCTCCTACGTCCCATTGATAGCCCCGTCGACCACAGAGGAGCGCATGAAAACTCTCTGCGGAATTGCCGATTCTTTTATATACCTTGTGTCGAGGATGGGTGTCACTGGCGCCACTGGCACTCTGAGCCACGACCTTCCGGAACTGATGAAGCGCGTGAAGCATCTCTCCGGCGGAGTACCGGTGGCTGTTGGCTTTGGCGTCAGCACCCGTGAACAGTTCCTCGGCGTCACATCTATCGCAGATGGTGCCGTCATCGGTAGTGAGATAATCACGCAGCTGGCTAAAGCCCCTGCAGGCCAGGGTGCCGCTATTATCAAGGACTACTGCTCTCAGATTACCTGTCGAACAGTCGAGCCCACCGAACCCCGATCTATTCCAACCACCACTGAAACATCTTCATCACCAGCAAATCTTCCTACCTCAGACCAGTCAATTGAAACGTCCAAGCCCGGCCGCTTCGGCACCTTTGGCGGCCAATACGTGCCCGAAGCCCTAACAACATGTCTCAACGAACTTGAAGTCGGGTTCAATGCCGCCATCAACGACCCAACCTTCTGGACTGAATACCGCTCCTACTACCCCTATATTGGACGGCCCTCATCCCTACATCAAGCCCCACGCCTCACCTCCCACGCCGGAGGCGCCACCATCTGGCTGAAGCGCGAAGACCTCAACCATACAGGCTCGCACAAGATCAACAACGCCCTGGGCCAAATCCTCCTCGCCCGCCGGCTCGGCAAGACCGAAATCATCGCCGAAACAGGAGCCGGTCAGCACGGCGTAGCAACCGCCACGGTCTGTGCCAAATTCGGCATGAAATGCACCGTATACATGGGCTCTGAAGACGTCCGTCGTCAGGCCCTCAACGTCTTCCGGATGCGCCTTCTCGGCGCCACCGTCATCCCGGTAGAATCAGGATCCCGCACGCTCCGCGACGCCGTCAATGAGGCCTTCCGCGCGTGGATCACCCGCCTCGACACAACCCACTACATCATCGGCTCGGCTATTGGCCCACATCCCTTCCCCACGATCGTCCGCACCTTCCAATCCATCATCGGCCAGGAAACTAAAGCCCAGCTGGCGGAGCAAATCAATCGTCTCCCAGACGCAGTTGTAGCCTGTGTGGGCGGCGGCTCCAACGCCGTCGGCATGTTCTACCCTTTCTCTGAAGACCCCTCTGTCCAGTTGATCGGCGTAGAAGCCGGCGGCGATGGCGACAGTCGCCCAGAACACCACTGCGCTACCTTGTCCTCTGGGACTGGCTCAGTGGGCGTGTTCCATGGAGTGCGCACGTATGTGCTTCAGAATGAACATGGGCAAATCTCTGATACGCATTCGGTGTCCGCAGGACTGGATTACCCCGGAGTTGGACCAGAATTGGCGCATTGGAAGGAGATCGGGAGGGCGAGGTTCATCTCGGCGACGGATAAAGAGGCGCTGGAGGGGTTGAGGTTGTTGTGTCGGTTGGAGGGGATCTTACCGGCGTTGGAGACAGCACATGCGATTGCGAAGGTGGTGGATGTGGCGAGGGAAGTTGGAGTGGGAGGACATGTTGTGTTGTGTGTGAGTGGAAGGGGGGATAAGGATGTTGATACGGTCATGGGGATTGAGGGATTTGCTTAGTGAAGTGTAGTAACTACTTCATAATCCTACTTTTCGGGAAGTGTTTTGATCTATCAATCTGGTTTAATTGATCACTTGGCTAAATTGAAAGTTCACGAGTGTGACTGAAGCATCATGGAGATACTTCTCATAGTAATATGAATGACTGCTCATGCCCTTCGCTCGAATGATCAAGATCCTCCCACCATAGGATGAACATAGATACTAGTTAAGTAAAAATGGATGCATAGCAGAAGCTAACTGACAAGTGCAAGTTCAATGCAAACACACAGTCTACTATACTAGTAGTAGTTATAGATAACGCCATCCTACCCTCCTATGACAGTAGTAGCGGTCAATCAATTGAGTCACCGACATAATGCCGAGAATAGTACTACCGAAGTATAGTCTAGTTAGTTGACTGACACCCACGATCCTATGTCAAATTGGAATTTTGTTCTTTAATTTTTGACCGAATATACGTCTGGGATACCTATTCAAACGGAGACAAATCTACACACAGTAAAATAGGCAAGTTATCGCTATCAATCAATCCACATGATGGATGATAGATAAGGAGATAGTATACTAATTACCGATTCGGACCCCGTTCGGAACGAAATATTGGATCTCGACTGAAGTCCCGATAAGATCCGATTCCCGCAAGGTTTCCTTCATTATTACTTTCTTACTTACTTTATCGGGCCGTGAAGAATCAAGAATGGGACAATCACACCACGCTCGGCCATCTTATTCCGTTCTTGTTAAGTAGGATAGGTATAATGAGAAGGTTAAGGGGTAATAGTGGTGATAATTGAATTAGTTTAAGCTCTTAAGGCTATAGGGCAATCTTCCCTCTATTTTTTTTTTTTCTTTTTTCCTTGTCATTTTTTGTTCTGCAGTGGGGGCGTTTTTTCCTTCATCCACTTTATTAGTTAAACGCATTCTCCGTCTTGGAGTAGGAATTGGAGAATTGGAGAAATCTAACATTGTTTGATTCGTTTCGGTTTATAACTCAATCTAGTATGAACATGGCCAAAAATCATGGCTAGTATTCTGAATTTCGTGGAATAGAGTATTTCTGTAAGCATTAATAATGCTGCAAAAGTAGTTATCCGACGGATCGAGGCAAGACTCCGCCAGATGTCCATTGGAAAGACCCCATCTAGACTGACAGTAGCCAACGATGAGATATCCACACTGCCCGTGCCCCTTGACTTCCTCTTCTTCTCCCTTCTTGGCTATTCTGTCTCTGGCCAGAAAGTGGGCCAGCTGCCGATCCAACCGATGGGGGGGATCCATGGATTAAGTGTTGCCCCTCTGTATTCGGTCCCTGGCGTATAAATTATAAAGAATTGGGGTTCTCCTAGTATCCAGTCGATTTGTATTTGCCATACTCCAACCTAGACATACTGCCTCTTTTTACGCACGCACTCACTCACTCATTCATTCACAATGGCTCAAGATTACAAGTTTGAAGGATGGATGGGTCTCGACAAGGACTCTGCCGACGGAAAGATGGTCTGGCAGGAGTTTGAGCCCAAGCCGTGGGAGGAAACCGATGTTGACATTAAGATCACTCACTGCGGTATCTGTGGTTCCGATTTGCACACTCTCCGCAGTGGCTGGGTAAGGCATTCTACCACTATCTTTGTTTGTATACCCCTATAACTAACCTCAACAGAGACCTGCCCTGTACCCCTGCTGCGTGGGCCACGAAATCGTCGGCACTGCTGTGCGTGTTGGATCCAAGGCTGTCGGGGGCATCAAGGTCGGTGATCGTGTGGGCGTTGGCGCGCAGAGTGATTCCTGCCTTGGTCGTCTGGGAGACTGTCCCGAATGTGCCATGGGCGATGAGCAGTACTGCTCGCGCAAGATCGTCGGTACCTACAACAATGTCCACCTGAACGGTGGCAAGTCTTACGGTGGATATGCCTTGTACAACCGCACCCCGTCTCACTTCGTGGTCAAGATCCCCGACAGCATCCCGTCGGCGCAGGCCGCCCCTATGCTGTGCGGCGGTGTCACTCTGTTCAGTCCCCTGAAGCACCACAACTGTGGTCCCGGCAAGCGCGTGGGGATCATTGGTCTTGGTGGACTGGGCCACTTTGGTGTGCTTCTGGCCAAGGCCATGGGTGCTGATAAGGTGGTGGCTATCTCCCGCAAGACTAGCAAGGCCAATGATGCGCTGGCTATGGGTGCGGATCTTTACGTTGCTACGGATGATGAACCGGACTGGGCTACCAAGTATGCCCGGTCTCTGGACTTGATTGTCTGCACTGTTTCTTCCACCAAGGTATGTCCTGGACTCATTGTACACCTCTTGATATGATGATACTAATGAGGAGATAGATGCCCATGGCGGAATATCTGGGCCTGCTTGCGACGGGCGGCGCCCTGGTTCAGGTCGGACTTCCTGATGACGGAGTTCTCATGGCCCCTGTGGGCAAGCTGCAGCGTCGTCTGAAGGCCACGAGCTCCTTCATCGGCAGTCCCAACGAGATCCGGGAGATGTTCCAGCTCGTTGCCGAGAAGGGAGTCAACGCCTGGATCGAAGAGATCCCGATGAAGGATGCCAATCAAGCCATTGTAGATATGCACGCGGGTAAGGCGCGGTACCGTTATGTGCTGGTGAATGAGCAGTGAGATGATGACGATGATGATTTACGATGTATGGAGTTGGTTGGAGAAGAGGACAGTGATGTGAATCCTGAATAGAGATAGAGATAACTACTAGAGATAGACACAAATGATACCATTTTTTCCCATTTGTCCACCGAAAGAGGCAGGTGGCGGCACGTGGTTGCGAGGGGCGCCGCTGTCGGAGGCGCTAAACTCGAAATGGATTTTTCCCCGCGGCGAAGGCCGAGGGGATTCTTTCCGAATTGCCTCTTTGACTCAGACATCGCAGTTCCTGTTCATACGCTTTCGAGTCTCTTTTCCTTTCCTTTATCTTGTTCTATCTTACCATTGCCTCATTCTTTGCCATCCATAATGTCGCCCACTCTTTCTCAAAGATTCCTGAGCACGCGGGGTGGCTCCTACGGCGTAAGTGACTTGTCCCGCCTTGATCACATCTCATCGCCATCAATCGTATCTTCTCCTCAGTAGAGTCAATTGCTAACTGGACTATCTCCCATTATAGCTATCCTTCGAGGAAGTCGTCCTGAAGGGTCTTGCCTCCGATGGTGGTCTTTTCATCCCCGAGGAAATCCCTACCCTCCCCGCCGGTTGGGAGTCGGAATGGCGCGATCTCAGCTTCGAGGACTTGGCCTTCCGTATCATGTCCCTCTACATCTCCGAGTCCGAGATCCCCAGTGAAGATTTGAAGGATATCATCAAGCGCTCCTATGCCACTTTCCGCCACCCTGAACGCACCCCTATCGTTGAACTCGACGCCAAGCGCAACCTCTACCTCCTCGAACTCTTCCACGGCCCGACCTTTGCCTTCAAGGATGTCGCGCTGCAAAAGTAGGTCTCCTGAATACTGCGCATATGTGGGAGCAAAGACACCTGGTGCTGACTTTGATTTTCAACCAGCCTCGGCAACCTGTTCGAATACTTCCTGGTGCGCAAGAACCAGGGCAAGGAGGGCAAGGACAGACACCACCTGACCGTTGTCGGTGCCACCAGTGGTGACACTGGCTCTGCGGCCATCTACGGCCTCCGTGGCAAGAAGGATGTCTCCGTCTTCATCTTGTTCCCCAAGGGCAAGGTGTCGCCCATCCAGCAGGCCCAGATGACCACCATCCTCGATGCCAACGTTCACAACCTCACCGTTGAGGGCACCTTCGATGACTGCCAGGACTTCGTCAAGGCCCTGTTCGCCGACCCCGACATGAACTCCACCCACAACCTCGCCGCCATCAACAGCATCAACTTTGCCCGTATCCTGGCTCAGATCACCTACTACTTCTACTCCTACCTCGCCCTGACCAAGACCCCCGGCTACAACAACAAGATGAGATTCGTCGTCCCCTCCGGCAACTTCGGCGACATCCTCGCCGGTTGGTTCGCCAAGCGCATGGGTCTCCCTGCCGAGAAGCTGGTCATTGCCACCAACGAGAACGACATTCTGGACCGTTTCTTCCGCACCGGCGGTACCTACAGCAAGAGCGACAGCAAGGGCGCCGGTGTCAAGGAAACCCACAGCCCTGCCATGGACATCCTGGTCAGCAGCAACTTCGAGCGTCTCCTTTGGTTCCTCGCCTTCCAGACCAGCGAGGCCAGCACGGCCGACGAGCGTCGCAAGCAGGCTTGCGAGAACGTCAGCAGCTGGCTCAACCAGCTCAAGACCGAGGGTGGCTTCAGCGTCCCCTCTGCCCTCTTCGAGGCCGCTCAGGCCGAGTTCGAGAGCGAGCGCGTCAGCAACGACGAGACCATCGCTCAGATCCGCTCCACCTACCAGACCTGCTTCCCGTCTAACTTGGGCCCCGGCAGCGCCAAGAGCTCCAAGACCGGCGGTTACATCCTGGACCCTCACTCCGCCATTGGTGTCGCCGCTTCCCTGCGCTCCATCGAGCGTAACTCTGGCGTCAGCCACATCTCCCTGTCCACGGCCCACCCGGCCAAGTTCGCCAGTGCCGTCGACCTGGCCCTCCGCGACCAGGATGGCTACAACTTCACTGAGGTCCTGCCCCAGGAGTTCATCGGTCTCGAGGACCGCGAAAGCCGCGTCACTGCCGTCGGCCCCGGAGCTGGCTGGGAGCAGGTGCGCGAGATCGTCAAGGCTGAGGTCGAGCAGGAATTGGAGGGTAAGCGGTAGACACATAATCTTAACATAATCTGCATACCACAACTAGTTATCTTCCTTTCCTCGGTGCCTGTTCACTAAAAAGCCAAGCTACCTCGATGATATTTCACGATCTTCATGTTTGTTTTATCCTATGCCTCATATCTTTGGCTCTTTGATTTTTTTCTTTCCTCCCATAGAGCTGTTATATCATACCATACAATCAAGATAGACGTTTCATTATCGGGCTGGATATACTGGTTACTCATAGTAGCTCGTATTCTCAAAGTCAAGAGAAAACAAAAGACAGAACGAAGGTTTTAACGGCTACTAGTATCATTACAAAAGTTCTTTTGGCTTGTTGATCGACTCGATCGCGGGAGCGAAGCAGGATAGAGAAGAAAGACTATCCATCTATCTAGGTGTCATTGACTTCACCGACGACTCAGACCAGTCAGTTACTACTACTACTACTACCACTACTACTATTCTTGGTCCTGTACCGTACTCACGAGCCGAACACGACACCAACCCACATGACCAACTGAGCAAATACGAAGTAAACGGTGTCTATATTTTCTTTCAATCATATGCCCACGCGTACAAATTATGCATTATTATGTATTAGAGCATTATCTGACACTAAAAAGCCAATACATGACTCCCAACTACTAAAGCCCTTGCGAAACATCATTCCAGACCAGTGTATGGAATATACAGGCACTGGAACTTGTATGCGCAGGCACTTGGCAAGTCAGGAGTCCAAAACGAGATCAAAACGACAACCAGTAAAAAAAGAACAAAAGGAAGTTTTTCTAAATGGGACCGTACCGTAACACCGGGAGATAATATAGGTTATCTTAGTTGGGTGATCGCAAACAATCGTAGCTTGATCGTCAAATCACACACACCGGACTGAGCCAATTTAGAGGAGAGCCATGATACCCATGACGGCGGCCAGGAAGCCAGCGGCGGGCTGCATGTTGGAGGAGGCGGCGCCAGTGAAGGCCGGAGAGACGCCCGTCGCACCCGGCGTGGTCTCGCCAGGGGTAACGGGAGAGACACCAGAGGGAGCAGTCTCGCCAGGAGTAACCGGAGAAACGCCAGAGGGATGGGTCTCTCCGGGAGCAGTGGGAGAGACACTCGAAGGATGGGTCTCTCCGGGAGCAACCGGAGACACTCCAGAGGGAGCGGTCTGGCCAGGAGCAACCGGAGACACGCCAGAGGGAGCGGTCTGGCCAGGAGCAACCGGAGACACGCCAGAGGGAGC